>NC_139243.1:7030851-7409621 GCF_977018435.1 Lepisma saccharinum
TGATTTTCATTACATGAATTATTCCTGATACGTATAATTTAATTTATAAATATACTAGCTGATTACTCAGCGTTGCCCGGGTGTTTAATGAATTCTAACTATAGCGTAAAATTTAACTAATTTTATTTACAGGTATTTAAACGTATAAGTACAGTATACAAATTATAAAGTAATATATTTTACAAATTCACCATAATATAAATTTAACAACTTATCAACAACATTTTATATCCACCTCCAAGAGCAAGAATAAATAAATTAAACGGCATTGGGAGTGTCCTTATTCATCTTACCGACACCGAAAACTATGAATTCCACACTAATATCGGTCGTTTTCGATTATTTTTACATGTCACCCCCTTCCCACCCCCACCCCTAAGGGTGACACTGGTGTTTTGGAGTTGAATGGCATTGGAAATGTCACTATTTATCTTAGCAACCCCGAAAACTACGGATTCCACACTAATGTCGGTCGTTTTACATGTCACCTCCTTCCCACCCCCACCCGTAGGGGTGACAGGGTGTCTTAGAGTTGAACGGCATTGGGAGTATCCCTATACATGTTATCGACCCCTAAAACTATGGATTCCACACTAATATTAGTAGTTATCGATTTTTTTACATGTCACACCCTTCCCACCCTCAGCCCTAGGGGTGCCGGGGGTGTCTTGGAGTTGAACGTCATTGCTAGTCACTCTTCATCTTAGCGACCCTGAAAACTGTGGATTCCACACTAATATCGGACGTTTTTTTATTATTTTTATATTTCACCCCCTTCTCACTCACATCCCTAGGGGTGCCAGGGGTGTCTTACCCCACAGTATTTCTTTCCAGATTGCAAGTGATACGTGTTCCAAGTTTGGTTGAAATCGCTCCAGGCGTTCGAGACGTATGCCGGCACAAACATACACACGTACATGCATCCATTTTTATATATTAGATTATTTTCCAAACATAAGACTATCGTGGCTGTTCACTGCTACTACTGGTAAAATAAAATCAAAGCAAATTTGAAAACATTATTAGTTTGCGGGATACAGAACTTATTGAGTACTTCTGATAAATGAATACATGTATAAACAATAGGAATCAAGCTGCGGGTCATGTGTCACCCTTTGCTTCAAAACTACAACAGCGTTGGTGGTCAGATCTAATACAACAGCAGCATTTTGGATGTTCTTTTGTTCCAAATTTTTGGACCCCCCCCCCCCAAAGAAATCCTAGGTACAGGCCTGACCATTATGTTAGAAGAAATGGCGCATACCTAATACAGTATTCGATGAAGCTGGTCCTACCATCGCGAAAAATTCTGACCCTTCTGGAGTCGCTCATCCCGTTGGTATACTTGAGGTCCTTGAGAGGCCTGAAGATGACCTGTGGTAACCACATCCGGTTCATTACGTCGGACGGGGCAATTATTTCATCGAGTTCTCTGTTGTGGAGGCGATGTTCATCCCAATACAATCCTATGATCACATTTATTATGATCTCCTGCAAAAGAGACATTCCACGTGAAAGTGGACAAACAAGACTAATTCAACTCTATTTAAAGTATCACTTATTATATACGAAATTAAAGGTAAAACTGTGAAGAATTTAGAATTAGGGTCATTCCACATCAAATCAACGCAAAAACTAAGATTTTGACACCCACCAACTCCGAATTCGATGAAATTTGGTATACACCATTCCTTTATGGTTGAAAGAAACCCCTTAATTTTTTTCACTCTATCTCAAACGGTTTTCATTTTACAGCACTTTGAAATGTCATCAAATCAGAGTTGTCTGTCATTCTTGAGAACCTCGACACAAGATACCCTTGCTTACATTTTATTTCTTTTCTCCTTAACCGATCATCAGATCTCTTTGAAATTTTACAAAAAGTTCAATGAAATAATGAGGATTTCAGAAAAAAATACATGAGCACTCAAATAATTTTTTCAAATGCCTATAAAAAGACTAAAAATGAATTTGTAGCCTAATGTTTGTGGTGGGAATACTAGGTTAGGAAAATCTGAATTTTCATCATGTGGGTATGATGGAACCAAAAACTTTTGATGTTGAAAATCATTGCAAAGACATGCTCTTTCTCTACAATTTTTTTTTGTGTTCTTATTCGTTCTAACGAAAATTTTATGTTTTTTGGAAATTGATTAAAATTTCAGGGTCAATCCGTACTAAATTTTTCATTTGTTTCTCGTTGTAAGGGTAGTTCAAAACGGGCATTATTTTTCTAAAACTAGACTTCGTTTGAAAATGGCGGCCATTTTTGTTTCATGACTTGCAACGTTTTTTGCCTATGCAGACAGTGGACTGAGGAAGATCAAAGTCATGTCTTAGAAGTGTCACACCTGTCACAATTACAAAAAATGCATTTCCTGTAGCTGAAAATTGAGATGGAGGAGGAATATTCTGCAATTAAGTTACCTTTCTTCAAAGAAAATGAGCCGGAGCACGTGGCCGAGTGGTTAGCATATCGCGCTGCGACGCTAGGGGTTCGGATCCCGCTCGGGCTTGGTTGCTTGTAAATGTCCATTCCTCAATTTCATCATTTCATCCCTCATCCTCATCTTCGCAAATTAGCCAAGAGGCACAAAACGCGAAGTTAAATAACCTAAATTAATCAATCATTCAAGGAAAATGAAATTATATGAATTGATAGAGTTACATGTTTCAAGGTGCTAAGAAAATAATTAAAGTATCAATGTAAATTTGTCTGAATGCCATACCCGTCACAATGAAATTGCCCAAAATATATTAGAATATCTATAGAAAACAATAACTAGGGAAGGGATTTTAAGGTGCAGCATCTTTCCAAAAATATAGACGTTTTCTTACCGATCGTTTGAGATATGTATTTTAGGACATGATATCAAGTAAAATGAACACACTTTGTTGCATCTTTTTGCCACTTTTCGTGAGATTATGACATTTATCTTCTTTTAACCCCTACTTTGATGCTTGAGCACCTTTCTCTTTCATGTTTTATTAAAATGTAGGACAGAAAAATAAATGATTTTCACTTTTCTTGAGCAGCTACAAAAAATCCTATAGTCCCATTTTGTAGAGCAGAACGAGAGCTATAAAATGATATAATATAATCATTGCAGCCCCAATAGTTCTCAAGATAATGTAGTTTCTACACATATATGCGTCAGCGACTTACATTCAAAAACATAGAAATGTTGAGCTAAAACCAGTATAATAAGTTGTTTGAAACCCAGTAAATGTTACGTTTACTTCCTAAATACTGGTTACTTTATCAAATTATTACTGATTATGTTATTTTCTACAGCATTTCACTGTGAGATAGAGAGTCCAACCACATTCTAGATGGAAGTAAATATATTTAGGGAAAGCCACCTGCTGGAATGTTCCAGAACAACTTTCTAATAGTCTGGAGGGGAGTAATGTTTGTGTATATATATATTGTCCTGTTTTTGTACCTTGTTACATTTGTACATGGTGCAGAGTCTGAAGAAGACTTTGCTAGAAGGTTGAAACGTTACGATTAGTTTATGTTTTATAATAAAATAAATTACTGCCTTGGTCAGCATATTGAGTTTTTCATATCATGGAAACAAGTTGTGTAAACAGCAATCACTAGAGTTACGGAGTTGTTAGCACAGCGCTGCAATGTAAATAAAATTTAATAAAATGTGATATGCGTGAAAAATATTATAAAATATTCATAATTGTTTAAATTTAACTCTCGTGTGCAAGTAAACATTGAGTGCTGCAAACACAACGAATTGAAAAGTCCAATTACCTGCTCTTCCTCTCTCACTATTGGGTTCCTTAGTATTTCCAAATCCATCCACACGTCTACAGGGATTACTGGTAAAAATTAATAAACATTAAAAGTTGAATATTAGAGAACAGGGTGTCCCTAAAGGTACTTTACAACTTTGGTGTCATACAGCACAGCTTGCAATTCGCAGTAAAAAAAACATATCATGCCCCATTTGATTTACAAACGCATGACGTTTTATTGTGTATTAGTCCATATCAACATGCACACCCTTGGTGGTGTGTACATCTAATTGAAATTCTAACTCTTTCCCTCTAGCATATCCGTCAACTGTGACAATGGCATATCTTATTCGAGCCATCAAGGTCAATGACAGGAGTGTTGTACACTATGTCCTTGACATAACCCACAAAAAGAAGTCAAGGGATGTAATGTCAGTGGATCTAGAAGGCCAGGCAATTGGACAATCTCTTCCAATCCAACGTGCTGGAAATGTCCTTTTCAGGACACCTCTCACGTCTAAGGCCAGTGTGGTGGTGCACCATCTTATTCAATACCTTACAAATAAAACTTCAGGCTTTGGTGAATCACACACAATAAAGTATATTCCTCCATGTCAATTACAAATTGTGCTACATAACTTCGAAGTTGTAAAGTACCTTTTGGGACAAGTGTTATATTATATTTTTTGTTCAATGGCAATGTTAAAATATTTACAGCAACTTTAGCTAAATAACTAAGGTAAAGCGAGTAGAATTATGCACAATTGAAAAATACAACAACAATGATACAGGAATAAGTTAACAAATGCATTCCATTTTATTGTATTGCAATGGCAATGTTAAAACTGCGTACTATGTACGCGAAAGGTTACATCGAAAGTTATGGGAAAGAATTTACACGTACAGTAATTGGGTTTCTGTACTCTCCATGACTGAAGAGATATGGATATTGGTAAGAAGAGGATAATACTTGCCTCACAAATAGATGAAGGTTATTTCCACACTTGTCCTCTCAATTGTCACTTGTCTGACCTTCCTGTCAGAATACAATCTGTTCACGCACCATTGTCCAATACTCGCTTCCCACTTCCCTTCTCTCTCTCACACAATCCGCAGTCCTTACTCTCTCTCGTATTCTCGCCAACTGATCTCGCTCCCTCACGATTCCAACGCTCATTCCCTAGCCGTCTCTCAAGTCACTCACCTAACGTTTGCATAATTGCTTATTCCGCATTCCTTTCTCTGCTTCCTGCTATGTTCAGAATAACATAAGACTTGTAACTTCTTACCTAATACGTTGGGTACGATACGTTGCGGAGTGATTAGCACAGCGTGGGTCCCGGGTTCGAATCCCGGCCTTGGCATGGTGTTCTTTGTGAGTGTCCTCTATTGCTTCCTCAGGGTCTACCGAAATAACAAATACAAAATTCTTGACTTCTTCTTCACTTGATCTTTCTTTCCTTTTTCTTCATCATCTTTCCATTTTAACATTTATTTAATCGTCCCCTACTTAGGTATAGTGGATCAAAATACAGGTGGGCCGTGACAAGAATGTCAGCAAGACTTGCATGATGCCTATAGCAACAATACCTGGCAGCAGCGGCGGCTGGCAGCTAGTATTATGAGTAGTGACAAAGTGATCAAGAAATCGAAAAAAAATCGCTAGCATATGTCATGGAAATCTAATGAAAGAAGTAATTTTAATGCAACTTTGTTTACAGACAAAAATTCAGAGTTCCTATGATTGGTTTATTTTACTTCGCATTTCTACTACTTTTGGCTAATCGCGAAGATAAGGATGATGCCAAGGCCGGGATTCGAACCAGTGATCCCTGGCGTTGTAGCATGCTGTGCATGGAGGTCGGCCAGAGTTTCTAGGAAATAAATGCGACTATTAAAAATTCGACGCCTGTCACCTTTACCACTTTCTTTAAAAAATAGAATTGATGTTAAAATCTGACGTGGGACTGCCAAATTGTTTAACTTTTAATTTAATATCGTATAGTACCTTGGAAAACGGTGTATGTAATAATGCTCTAATCTGACTCATCTTCGCCGACTACCCTTCCTTTCACACACCATCGAACACTTTCACTTCACTAAAAAGAAACACACTGGGCAATTAGCACAGCGAGTCGAACATGGTATTCTCGCCTTGCTTTGTTTATAATTTGCAACCCCAGCACGGCAGACGGTACATCAACAATTGGTGTTACTAACAACTAAAATATGATTATCTGCTAAATGAACTGTGAATCTACAATTTTTAAAATTCAATGCAAGAAACTGAATTATATTTCCAAGTGAAATTCTTATACTGATATGTTTTCCGTTTGATTTTTACAAATATTAAAGTAAAAAATCCCCTGGTGATGCTAATTCCCTTTGATATTTAGACAATTCTATTTACAGAAAATATCTTCAATATTGTCAACGTCAGTTTCAACACGTGACTGTCTGTGTGCCTGAGAGCAAGGGATATGTATTTTCTTAAGGAAGAAATCGATAACAAAAAAGTCTGGATGACTCTTTGGACGCATCTGTCTAATTGGTGTAAATTTGGGAAGATACTACAGGCAGGAAAGTATCTTTCTCGCGAATTACTTCTCCAACGAGTGTTACAAATCGGTCACGATTAGTCACTTCTCTATGAAGTTTACAACTATGTCAACACAATGCGAAAGCTCTTGCGTCGTGCCAGCCGAAAATGGGCACGGCTGGTTGTCTTATGTCTACCACCTCCTTACCAATTTCCTGCGGATACTTTTTCATGCCTCCGCGCATGGCTCTGCGCACAGGCCAGACTATGCTGGCCCGGAGCAAGTGAGAGAACAGCTGGGGATGCGGCGCAGGAATTGAGGCGGCCGTAAACTCGAACGCTTACAAGATTCGAATTTCCTTGTGTGTAAATGTATTAATTTCTTTTAAATGCTTTCTCTTCGGAGAGAGCCATGGCACGGCGGCTCTCCCCTTAGAGCCGCCGCTGCCTGGCAGTATCAGATAGTTGTAGAATGATGGCAATACAGGGAACCCAGCATGGTGCAATTTTCCTCATGTTCTCACCGATACATCCCAACCTTCTTAAGAAATACACTTACCTATTGCGCAGCCATCAGATAAGGCTAGGCATTGTTGCTGACATTCTCGTGCATTCTTGCCACGAACCACCTGGATTTTGGATCCACAATCGCTGTTCTACCCTTGTATACATGGTCTAGGACCCTACACAAAATGGTGTTCATTTCAACCTCACTCACTCACCCTCTCTCACACATATATACATGTATACTCTTACTTGAATCATTCACGATGGTAACTGGTGGCAGATTCTTCTTATAATCCTCATCAAAAATTACACCATATCTATCTTCAATATCTTGTTCTGACAGTGCAAAGCACACATGTGCGCTGAAAGGAGGAAACAAGGAACAGATTACTCATTTTCCAAGAGTTTTCAGTAGAATTTCATAACTACTTATAAAAATTATATTAACGTATTTATTACCTATCACTTGTTTTCTATAGAAAGGCATTACTAGATGAGGGATTATTAACAGGGATTATTCCCACTAGCTAAAGACTCACTTGAAACTTGAAACTTGGGGGTCCATTTAGTATGTATATGTTTTATTTGTTTGTTATTTTCACAGTAATATGTTTGATTAACTTGTTTGTTTTAATATTGATGTTAGTGTTGTTATTGAATTTATAGTTTTTGGCTGTATGCTGATTGAACGCAATACCTGGGTGTAAGGGGTGACCAGTGGCGGCGATTGGGTTCCAAAACTGGGGGGGGGGAGGACAGTTTAGTTTCCCTTGATACTTAATATTTAGCATACTGCAGGAGCAAAAGTTACAAACAGTGGGGTGCGAGACTGTCCTATTCTCAAACTGTCATGTTCAAAGCTAATATTATTTATGTCATTGATGTTGTATTTAACTTATGCATGTTTATTTCATATATATATTGTTATAATCATCTTATCACGCTGTATAAAATACAAGAAATCAAATTGCTGGATTCAATTCTCAATCAAATTAACTGGCCAGATGATTTAAAGTTTGTGCCCTGGAAACACAAGTATTTTTTCGCCAAAGGACGTATTAAGGAAAGATATAAGTCCAAACCTATTGAGTGTGATGCAAATAAATTGAAGATAGTTCCAGGTGATATTGTTTTAGTGAAAAATCATGAACATAGTAGTGCAATTAACAAGAAACTTCATAAGTTTATGGAATTATGGCTTGGACCCTATATAGTTGATGCTGTAAAAAACAATTATACGATTTTCATGTCTATGGACGGAAAGAAGATAACAACAAGGCAGAACTTGTCAAATATCAAGAAATGTAATTGTTCTGATGAGAAAAATGAAGAATTGCTTAAACTAATGTAATTGTTATGAGTGATGCATAAGTAACTGTAAATTCGAACACTAAGAACTTTAGTAAAAAGAGTATTGTAAATTTGTGAATTGGTTCATTATGTCAAGTGAACTCTCCCATTATATTAAAAGCAGGACTCAAATCTTTTATATTATATTAAAAAAAATGTTATCTTCATTTTTTTAGGAGAAGGGGATAGATTGAGACTGTCCTATTCTCAAAGTGTCATGTTCAAAGCTAATAGTATTTATGTTATTGATGTTGTTTTTAACTTATGCTTGTTTGCTTTATATATATATATATAACCATAAAAACATAACCCTACAGCTCTACAGCACCTTGGCGGGCCTTGGCTTACCTACCGACTGCTGGTCTCCCTCCCACACTGTTCCGCCGTCACCTTGTTGGAGCGTGGAGTTCTTAGACCAGTAAAGGGGTGACGGGTGATCAGCCCGACGAACCCCCAGCCGTTGTTGTAGGTCTTCTCGACCGGGTTACGCTCACTCACTCGGAGCTCCCCAATTTCCTCACGATGGTGGGTTGCCACCGGCCCTATACGTAGGCCGAATAAATTCCGACCAGAGCCGGATTCGAACCTACGCCGTCCCGCAGCGAACGATCTCAAGACGAGTGAACGCCTTAACCCGCTCGACTACGGAGGAGGACATATATATATATATATATATTGTTATAATCATCTTATCACGCTGTATAAAATACAAGAAATCAAATTGCTGTAACCATAACAACAATAAATAATAAGTACTAAAAAATGGTGATTGAAGTAGTGAGATTTTCTGCGCCTGTATTGTATTTATTTTAAATATAACGGTTATCGTTAATTACGCAATTTTATTTGCATTGATAATCGTTCTGTAAGTTTAAGCGCAGCGACGGTTATCAAGTGCAACTACTTGGATGTTTCTAAAGCATTTGAAAAAGGAAACCACCTAGCATTGATATTGAAACTTGCTAGGTATGATGTTAATCACCAATTCTGTAAATAGTTTGAGGATATCTTAACTGATAGAACTTTTAGAGTTAAAATTGATGGAAGACTTTCTAAGGAAGGTATGATCAAATGTGGTGGTCCACAGCGATATTCGTTGGTCTTTAGGTCCTTTATTATTCCTTATTTATATAAATGATATAGGTAAAACAATTAAGTATATTAACTTATGTTTGCAGATGACTAAAAGTTATACAAAGAAATTATAACTAATGAAGACCTTAGGAAACTTCAAGCAGATGTTAACTCAGTCATTAACTGGTTATCACTTAATGGGTTAAATTTGAATAAAGATCAGACCAAATATTTAACGTTTGTCTAACCAGATTTTTTCCAAATATTTTATAAAGAATTTCGAAATCGAAAAGGTTTACTACATAAGTTATTTAGGAGTAATATTCGGTCTGAATTTCAACTTGCATGTTTTACAAGCTGTTAAAAATGATATAGTTATTCCGAGCAACATAATACGTTCATGGTTACATCCAAAGTGCATATCTGTAATGGTAATGTTATTTAAACTAAAGGTTATACCAATATTAGAGTTTGCAACAGTTATTTGGAATTGGAATTGCACTAAGGGTAATACTCAACTCTTAGAGAGTACAACTATATTTATTTTCAATCTAAACTATTTTGTTTCTATCATGACTATGAAAATATATTACCAAGATTGAATCTCAGGTCATTAGTAGATAGGATAAGTAATATCGAATCCAACTTTATAGATAATATTATAATAGCAAAATATCATGCTCCAATATTCTCATGAAAATGGGCCTAAAAACCCAAGTATATGGTGTTTGAAACTATGGAGCAGTAACAGTGATGCATCAAGGTAATGGGAGGAAGTCATTTTGACATGATTTAGTAACTCAGTAAAATGTTATGAAGAGTAGCTGAATGTATGCACGTTTTATTTGAATTCTCTGGTGTTCAAAATATATCTTATGGATTGGATTATTTACGAGTATTCATTCATTATTCATTCATTGTTTTCTGCCTAATTGGCAGGTTTTTCACTGCAATATCCAGCTTTCCCTGTTCTCTGCCTTATGCTTCGTAATAGCATACGACCCAGTTAATTTAATATCATCCATAAGCTGATATCTCTTTCTTCCACGGACTTTTCTTCCTTCAACCATTCCCCCCAACGCATCTCTTAGCAGGCAGTTCCTTCTTAGACAGTGTCCTAACCAGTTTCTTTTCCTCTTCTTGATGGTCTCCAGTATAGATCTTTTTTCACCAACTGTATTCAGTACGGCTTCGTTTCTTACCTTGTCCGTCCATTTTACACGCTCCATTTTTCGCCATGTCCACATTTCAAAAGCTTCGAGTCGTTTCTCTTCATTTCTTCTCAACGTCCAGGTTTCTGCACCATATAGAGCTACACTCCACACAAAACATTTCACTAATCTCTTCCTTAGACCTATGTCCATGGGTCCACAAAAAACATTTTTTCTTCTATTGAAAGCTTCTTTTGCTATTGCGATTCTCATTTTCACTTCTTGGTTGCAGCTCATGTCACTGCTTATAGTGGATCCGAGGTACTTGAAGCTATCCACTTGCTGGATTCTTTCACTGTTTGCTCTCACATTAATATTCCTTGGTTTCCGTCCTATAACCATTGCCTTTGTCTTCTTTACATTAATCTTCATCCCATACTGCTCACAGCTGCTGTTTAACTCTTCTAACATACTATTTATGGTTATTTCATCCTCAGCGAATAATGCCATGTCATCAGCAAATCTTATGCAGTTTATTCTTCTTCCTCCCAATTTGACACCTCCTGTGCCCTGGAAACAAGTTTTCACTATATCTTCTAAATAGATATTAAACAAAGTAGGTGATAGGCAGCATCCTTGTCGTACTCCTCTTCCAATTTCACAGCCTTCTGTCATTTCTTCTCCTGTTCTCACTTTAACTTGTTGATTCATGTATAAGTTGCTTAGAAGTCTTCTCTCTTTCCAATCTACACCAATTTTCTTCAGAATTTCTAAAAGTTTAACCCAATTCACTCTATCAAAGGCTTTCTCCAGGTCTACAAATACTACAAACACCTCCTTTCCTTTCTCTAAATATCTTTCCCCAATGGTCCTCAGTAAACCAATTGCATCCCTTGTACCTCTTCCTTTCCTGAAACCAAACTGTTCTTCCTCTAACTCGCCACTGACCTTCGAGTATAGGCGTCTGTTCAGAATTCTTAGAAGAATTTTTGCCGAGTGAGATATCAAGCTGATTGTCCTGTACTCAGAACATTTTCTGGCATTGCTTTTCTTCTGCAGAGGTACCAAAACAGTCTCCGTGAAATCTTGTGGCCAATCCCCTTTCTCATAAATTTCATTGCATAAGTGCAGTATTTCTCTTTTTCCATCTCCCAGGCATTTGATAAGTTCAACAGGAATTTCATCAGTGCCCGTTGCTTTCCCATTCCTCATTTCTTTGAGTGCTTGCTCAAATTCTTCATTCAGGATATAATATCCTTTCTCATCATCAGGCACGTCGTCTTCATTTTCTACATTCAGACTGTCTGGGCGATTCTCTTTCTGGTAGAGCTCTTCAACGTACTTTCCCCACGCATTCGATATTCCTTTTTTGTCTGTGATTTCACATCCTTCCTCGTCTTCTATCATCCACATTGTTTTCCATTTCTTCTTTTGGAAGCCCAAGCAGTTTACTTCACGATACATCAAGTCATACCTTCCTCTTTTTTCCAGTTCTTCAATTTCTTCACATTTTTGTTTCATCCATTGTTCTTTTGCCCTGTCAGTTTCTCTTCTTAGCTGGTTATTGAGTATCTTGTAATTATGTCTTCCCTCTTCTGTATTTACATTCTTCCATTTTCTCCGTTCCTCCATTTTTTTCAGCATACTTTCAGTAATCCATGGTTTCTTTGCACTTTTCCTTTCCCTGTAGCCTATTGTTTCATCCACTGCCTTCTGTAAGCAGCTTTTTATTCCATCCCACATCTCATCCTTATTGTTACAACAAGCTTTAAACTTATTATAGTTTCTTTGGAAATGTTCTGCAAATTTTTGTCTTTCGTCAGCTCCTGGCAATGTCTTCGCATTTTTCAAACAATTTCGAAATCTTTCTTGTACCGGTATGTAATCTATCTGGTATCTTTTACAATCTCTTGGACATATCCAGGTGTACCTCCTTCTCTTATGTTGCTGGAACAGTGTGTTTCCAACAATTAGGGAATTTCTTTTACAGAAATTTACCAGGCTTTCCCCTCTCTCATTTCTCTCGCCTAATCCATATCTTCCTACTGTACTTCCATCCTGCCTTTCTCCTACTACAGCATTCCAATCACCCATTACGATAATGCACGAACCCTTTCTCTCTTTTTCCATCAATTCCTCTATCTTCTCATAGTTTTCCTCCACTTCTTCTTCTGACAATCCACTATGTGGCATATACACTTGAATTAACACTAAGTCTTTCATCTTTCCTTGAAGTTTCACCATTATAATCCTGTCATCCACATAACGCACTGCTATAACTTTATGTTTCACACGTGGTCCTAGCACTATTCCCACACCACGGTTTCCTTGTTGATCACCTCCAGAATAAAACATCTTGAACTCATCACTCACTATTTCACCATTTTGTTCCCACCTCACTTCTGATATTCCCATAACATCTACTTTGTTTCTTCTCATTTCTGCCTTTAAGTTTTCTAGCTTTTCCGACTGTAACAGGGTTCTGACATTCCACGTTCCAATCCTTAAGCTTACCTTCTGTTTGCTTCTCTTTTCCCCATCAGTGTCCTTTGTCATAACGTGTCCTTCCCAGACATCCCCCTCCCGGACATCCGAATGGGGGGCTAGTTTACGTCCGGAATATTTTGCCTTGGAATGACTCATCATGATTGCAGTTTTTCTAGGGAAAAGATATATGCGGTAGCTTCCCGTTGCTTTCCGCACACCACTCTCTCTTTCGCATCTTGAAAGATCCCAGGGGGCCCCAACGAGGAGGTGAGGAGAGTGGATTTGACTAAATGAGCCCTCCAGTCTTCACCGAAATTCACTGCACCAAACGTATGGTGTTTGGATATAGGTTGCATATCAGTTCCATCAGGGTTTTTGACTCAAGGTCGAGAAATCCCATTTAGCCTTTGCCCATTTAGTTTACGAGTATATTACTGTTTATATCTTTACATCTTTCTTCTCCTTGTCAAACAATTTGTATTTTATTCTTATGTTCATTTTCTTCATTACTTTGTGATATTTGCTTGTGAGTCTAAGTGTAAAAGTGCTGTACTTTAGAACTTTCTGTATACTATAAATACTGTTTGAAATAAATAAATTGTATTAAAATGAAAGAAATTCAACATACCTTAAGAAGGACATTCCACATATTGAGATGGGAATACACCTCGTTGCTCTCATAGCAGCAATTTACTCGATGCGAGAACAAAGCAAGTACGTTTTGTCTTGCACTTTTTCGTACAACCTGAAAAATGTATACGTTGTTTTAAATTGAGCAGGTCGACATTTTGGTACAAAGTATCATTTCAAACTGCGTATAATCTATCAAAAATGTTTTTATTTGTTAATTTTCATCAAAATATTAATTCGGTCATGTTATTTTCTAATAATAGAGTGTTGTTGCTTTGCATAATGTTTATGCGAATACGGTACCATGACTATAAAACTTTCACAGGACAGAAAATAGGTAGGGTCAAATACATAACCAGGGTTTTAATGTCCGAACGCAATTCACCTTCATATTACACAAGTTGTGACCATAACAACGTATAAATAACGTGCTATATGAGGCAAATGACGGCTATATTGGACCAGTATAATGGAAAAGTCTATTCTAACGTCAACCGTGGTAGGTACTCAAGATCATCAATACACACGTTTAATTTCTTTTCATGATCCTTGGCATGTAACTGTTGATTGGAACAGGGCTACTTTTAAGTGGGTCACCCTGTATATATCCTGTGTATGGCAACATGCGTGCGTAGATCCTCTAAAAAGGGGCGAATCGTTGATGAAAGTTCAGCCAGTAAAAGAAAACTACATTCCATCTCATTGTTTTACAAAATCTGTATTTATGCGTACAAGACAGGGGCGTCTGCAGAGTTGCCACAGTTCCCAATAAATCCGTTCTCGTTCAATTTTAGGCGTAATTTTCTACATGTCATACGTCTAATGCGAAAATGGAACTCGTGTTTACTTAACAAGCAAACAAAAGCCGAATCTAAACAAAAGTCAAATTCACACCGCTCTTTTTAAAAGAAAGCTCCCACTGCACACACGCTTACGAATTGAATGTAGATTATAACACCATTAAGCCTTGTTTCCATGATATCAAAACTAAATATGCTGACCAAGGCAGAAATTTATTTTATTATAAAACATAAACTAAACGTAACGTTAAACCTTCTAGCAATGTCTTCTTCAGACTCTGCACCAAGTACAAATGTAACAAGGTACAAAACAGGACGATATATATATACACAAAAATACTCCCCTCCAGACTATTAGAAAGTTGTTCTGGAACATTCTAGCAGGTGGCTTTCCCTTGTCAACTGTAGAAGGTAGAAACGTTACGTTTAGTTTATGTTTTCTAATAAAATAAATTTCTGCCTTGGCCAGCATATTGAGTTTTTCACTGAATGTAGATATACTTATTTATAAATATTGGATAGCATATGAAACACGTTCGTTCAAAAATAGAATGAACTTCTGTAGACGTACGTGAAATTTCCTATCCTACAATGTTAGTCTTCGTACAGTTGATCCAAGAGTTTTAAATGCCTTCGCTTTGTCATCCAATTACGTAAAAAACATTGCTTGAAATATTTCATCGGCTTAAATATGCTTCATCTTTTTTTTAAATATAAAATGCCTATTAACGGTGGCAAAATTCTCTACACTGAATTTTTATATCGATTTGCTTTATTTTACTTAGCTTTTCTGACAATTTTGGCTAATCGCGAAGATGAGGATGAGTGATGATATGATGAAATTGACGAAGGGACACTCACAAAGAACACCCATGCCCAGGTCGGGATTCGAACCCGAGACCTCCTGGCGTCGCTAACCACTCCGCCACGGGTATCGACTACATTGAAGTACCCCCCTACCTATCCCGTGCATGGCAGTGCTTCTTATCATCCTAACTTTGTCACATATCAGCTAGTACTCCCGAAACATCCAAACTTTCAGATTATTACCATCATTTACAACGATACTACAATACGTATACTATGGCCGGCCAGGGATATTCGTAATTGTCAGACGTCTGATTTCAAAAGAATTCATAAAATCCCACTGAAAGGGTCTAGAGATATATTCAACTTGGGTATGCAATGTGAATTCAATCTAGAAGATATTGACCACAAGGAAATAACCACTGATCACTGAATGCATTAGTGAATGCAGAGGTTCTATATGTCCAATTCTTATAGTAGCCAATGTTCTACATTATGTTATGTTATCTACTTTCTGTTCTGATTCTCTGAAAAATACGCTGTGTCCCAAAAGGCACTTTACAACTTCGCAGTTATGTAGCACAACTTGTAATTGACATAGAGGAATATACTTTTTTGTGGGTGATTCACCAAAGTCTAAAGTGGTTTTGGCAGTTATTGAATAAGATGGTGCACCACAACACTGGGTCTTAGACGTAAGAGATGTCTTGGGCAGAACATTTCCAGCGCGTTAGATTGGAAGGGATGGTCCAATTGCCTGGCCTCCTAGATCCCCTGACATGACACCCCTGCACTTCTTTTTCTGGGGCTACGTCAAAGACGCAGTGTACAGCATTCCTGTCATTGATCTTGATCATTTGATGGCAAGAATAAGGCTGACATTGCCATAGTTGACGGATATGCTAGAGAGGGTATGGACGGAGATGGAATTTCGATTAGATGTATGCACCACCAGAGGTGCGTATGTTGATGTGGAATAATACACAATAAAACTTCATGCGTTGGTAAATCAAATGGGGGATGGTATGTTTCTTTCTGCGAATTGTAAGCTGTGCTGCATGACATCAAAGTTGTAAAGTATGTTTAGAGACACCCTGCATTATGATGTGTGTTTTACACTGTAATTTGAAGACTGCGTTGTTAACTTGGTAATATAATTATTTCTCGCAGGATATAATGTTATTCACGAAGGGTCTGTTATAATAAAAATCAATAATTTGGTCCTTCTGGTGGTGTGATAAAACATTCAACATTCCATGAAACGCCTGAAAGACATTATATTTCATAGGAGACAACCGTGTTGCTAGTGTATTTGGATCAATAAAATGCAGACCAGGTATATTAATGTTTATGTTCAGATATTTGCTTTTCCAGTACAATAACAGGTTGGAATCAACAGGAATAATCGACCCCACAATCGATAATTCCATAAGTTCACGTGCGTGAATTGTTGCAAGTTTATTGTGATAATACAAAGTTTAAATGCTTGGTAGTCAGGGAGGGAGCTAGCAGGGTGCGAAGGGGTGCTTACGTACCCCTTAATTTTCTTCCGCAACCCCTTCAGAACCCTATTTTCAAAACGTATTTGGTTTGGAATTAACAAAAGTAGTTCCTGGCATCGAAAAATTTGTTAAAATAGGCGACAACAAATGATTATTCACCAGCACTAAATGGTCTTTTGTAATCATGCACATGTGCTTTTAGTTACCAAACAATTTTGTAAAAAGTGCCAACTTTAGTAAATGCTAACTTTTTCAACAGTTACCTAACCAGACGTGTTTTGATAATTCAACAAAATCAGTTTCTTCCGTAATTTACGTTGACTTATGAAAACCATTTCGTCACATTTAGCGTATAATACGTGATAAGAAGGGATAGGGTATTTATGACTCACAAGGGAGGTTATCTAAGTGTCCCCCTTCGATTTCCATGAAACTTGGCAGGCGTATAGAGGGGCCCAAAGGAAGAAAGACGTGTTTTTTTGTTTTGGATAAATATGACGCTAATTGTTACAAATGAAGAGAATCGCTTGAAAAATTATATACAAGAGAGAAAAAGGGACCAAAATTGACTTTGTACAAATTTAGGAGTGAGAACGCCCCTCTGCGGCAAGCCCTTTTTATCTGCAGGGCGACCTCCGTGGTGGAATGGTTCTCACGGCGCGATACTGCGTCCCGGGTTCGAATCCCGGCCAGGGCATGGGTTTTTCTTTGCGATTGTCCCTGCATGAATTTCATATCATCACTCATTCTCATCGTCGCGATTAGTCAAAAGTGGCAGAAAAGCGACGCTAAAGAGCAAAATGTAAAACAAATCAATTAGCGTCACTTGCAACAACTTAATACTGAATTGAAGAAATTGTGACAAGTTTAAGTAACTCACCAAGTACTGTAGATATCAGAAAGACGTGCTACCCAGACCATGACAATAACAGTTCTCCGTACATCACATTGCCAAACGGAAACGCTTGGGGAGTGCTGGAAGGGAGGGGTGGGGCACATGCCTGTGCTTGGTTGCGTGATAATACTATATTCGTGCTCAATCAGCTTGGTAATATCATACATAAGTAATAAAACCTGCATTTAAAGGTGCCAGCCGGTGAAAGGTAATGTTTCTCATTATAAACAAACTTGGTTGTTTAACCTATCGATATCCTCAATAATCTGGACTAAAGCTGGCACACGGTCAAACATATTTACTTCTTCATGCCTCCCCCTCCTATCTCTCTCTCTCGCTGTCTCTCCGTGTGTGTGTATATATACCGGGTGGTCCAAAAGTTCCGGAACGGTCACATATCGTGAGAAATACACATCAAATCGGAAAACGAAAAAATATGTGTTTAATAAGTGAAAGAAAGCTATTCAATGATATCACACTTGATTCCCCACCCCCGCCCCCTGGGGGTGGGGCGGGGGGCACTGTGAAATATAAATGGAAACCCCCATTTTGTATTGTAGAATCGGAAAGAGGACTTTATTCTGAGTACAACGAGCTATCAACCATCCTCCTAGCTCAAGTACGAACGGAGATATGGCGATTTTAAATTTTGGAAGAGAGAGAGAGAGAGAGAGAGAGAGAGAGAGAGAGAGAGAGAGAGAGAGAGAGAGAAAAGTGAAAATTTCATAAAACCCAAAAACTTTTCAAAGGGACGTATCTCTGAACCTAATTGAGCTAGAGTGAAAGCGATTGTAGATTTGGAATCTGCATGTGATATACTCTATTGAAAGGTCAGGGGAAGAGATACGTCCCTTTGAAAATTTTCTGGGTTTTATGAAATTTTCGTCTTTTTTTTCTCTCTCTCTCTCTCTCTCTCTTCCAAAATTTAAAATCGCCATATCTCCGTTCCTAATTGAGCTAGGAGAATGGTTGATATCTCGTTGGACTCGGAATGAAGTCCTCTTTCCGATTCTGCAATACAAAATGGGGGTTTCCATTTATATTTCACAGGGGGCGGGGGTGGGGAATCAAGTGTGATATCATTGAATAGCTTTCTTTCACTTATTAATCACGTATTTTTTCGTTTTCCGATTCGATGTGTATTTCTCACGACGTGTGACCGTTCCGGGACTTTTGGACCACCGGTATAAATGGAACATACATGTTTGATATTAAAGTAAATATTCTACTGATAGATAAGCCACATTTTTCTTACAGTTTCTGTGAAATAAAATACGAAACTTCACACTGTTGATTAAACATAACTTCCCTTAAAATACCTTCCCAGGTTTCTAGTTGCAAGTGAACAATTTTGTGTCACCGATGGGACAGACGAAACGCTGCCTCTTCAATTAATAAGACATTTATTTTAATTTCTGTGAATTGTCAAATGATGCAAAATCAATTATTTAAGACAAAGAGAAAAGGAAATTGACCTTTGAATATTCCAGTGGAGTTGAGGGGGAAATGGAACAGTTAGGGGAGAAATAATTGTCTTTTGGTGTCACGTGTGGGACACAATAGAAAACAAAGGTAAATCATAAAGTTAAAATAAACAACAATATGTAAAATACCTTCTACCTTCGGACTTAAATATGAATATTACTTGAATCTCTATGCAAATGATAATTTTACATTGTTCACTTACAAGATAGGATTTAATTTTAAAGAAATGAGGTCCACGGATACTTTCATATGGATTGCCGCATACGTACTTCTATCAGGGTGATTCTTTATGTAGTTTACAACTTCGATAAATTATAATTATTTATTGGAACCACATACCGACTTGGTTTATATGTCGCAGCAAAACACTTCAAGTTTTGACTCACGTAGTGTGTAGTTGCGGAGTTGATCACATGCGGCGCCACCGGTCTATCCCAGACAAGTGGATAGGTGGTGGACCAATTGTCTGGCCGCCACGGTCTCCAGATTACACCCCACTCGACCTTTTTTGTGGGTGTTTGTGGAAGATAGGGTGTACACCCCTCCCCTACCTCATAATATTCATGAATTTCAAGATCGCATCACAACAGCCATCGCTTATGTTACCCCTGAAATGCTGGTTAATGTTTGGCAGGAAATTGACTTTCGTTGGGATGTGTCCAGGATGACCAACGGTCCACACATTGAACCATAACAGATTTCTAATAAAAAACTTGAAGTGGTTTGCTGCCTAATGACATATAAACCAAGTCTGTATGTGGTTCCAATAAATAATCATAAATTATTGAAGTTGTAAACTACAACCTTAGTGACAATGAAGTTCGACCAGTCACAAATATAGGAGTGCGTTGTGAAAGAAGGAGAACACATGCATATGCTGAACATATTTTATTCAGCAGGCTACATGGAACAAAGGAAAACATAAATTTCCGCTGCAACGCAGCAATGTATGGTGTCCACACAAAATAAAACATTTTCGTCCATCTACACGTGACTTTGAAGTTCGAACACTGTTAGAGGGATCCTGTTTACCATGGTGTGACGTCGCCCCGTCGGCTAATAACTGTGGCAATGCGTCGGGGCATGCTGCGGACGAGTCGTTCAAGGTATTCCACATCGATGCGGTGCCATTCCTCCTGCAGGCAGGCGATAAGAGCAGCCACTGTCGTGGGTCCCTTCGTCCCCACACGTCGCTTAAGAACACGCCACACATTCTCAATGGGCGAGAAGTCGGGACTCGATGGTGGCCATGGCAGAGTTCGCACGTGATGGCGAGTCAACCATTCTCTTGTCAGCCGTGCAGCATGAGGCCTGGCATTGTCGTGTCGAAAGATGAGACGCCGCCTGTGGAACAGGTGCCTTCGTACCGTGGGAAGATGGCGCTCCAGTATACGTGTATAGGCGTGTGCATTCACAATGCCCTCACAGACGTGTAGTGGGCCAACCCCAGATACCGTCATGCATCCCCATACCATCACTGACGCAGGTTTCTGTACCCGACGTGCATAACATTTTGCTTCATTCTGTTCCTCCTTCCGACAAATGACTGTTTTCCGTATTTTCCCGTACACAACATTGAAAATGGATTCGTCCGTCCACAAAACCCTGTTCCACTGCCAAAATGTCCATCCCCGGTACATTCGTGCCCACCGTAGTCGATTGCCTTTGTTCAACATGGAAAGGAAGGGTTTACGTTTCGCCTTGTACACTCGGTAACCGCATCGCTGTAGGTAACGGCGAATGGTTCTGGTTGACACTTCAAGGTGAAAGCGTTCTCGAGTCCACAGTCGTAATTCGGCCACAGAAACATGATCGTTGGTCTGGATATAGCGCCTAAGTATCCTTAGGTCACGCACGCTCAGCAGGCGTTTTCGACCGGGAGCCTTACCTGGCTCTGTAGTACCCGTATTTTGGTGGTGTTTGATGATGCAGTGGACGGTTGACTTGGGTAAGTTCAGTTGGCGTCCTATTTCCCGTTCACTGAGTCCATCCCGTTGCAACTCCACCACTCTTCTCCTCACGGTGTTGTCAATAGGTTTGCCCCTGGCCATGGTGACGATGCACTGCGGTTCCTCGGTGCACAGCACGCGCTTATATACGGCGGACTCCCTTATCGTGTCCGTGACGTCATGCTTCCGTCGAATGCGCCAGTATCTGGAATTTCCCGTATGGGTCTGGTGCCCGGTCGAAGTTCAATGTCACGCGTATAGTTCCCCGTTTTCGTTCTTTACGTGACCTTGGGTGCAACATGCTGGGATCACGATTCTTGCCTGCTCACACGCCTTCTCAAACACACATGCGTCACTTCCGCGGGTCACCCATTCCACCGCCTATGCCTCTGTGCATTTAATCACGTATTCCTTTCTGGTCGAATTTCATTGTCACCAAGGTTGTACATAAATAAATATATATATCAGTGGTGTATACTGTGTTCAAGCTCTGGGCTATCTCACTGTCACGTGGTCCTAGTCTATGAATAGAAATAAGTTCACCAACTCATAGGAAATCAGGGTGCCAACTCATAAGAAATCAGGTTGCCAACTCCAGAATCACCTTCATCATGTCACTGATATGAATAATTTCGATAACAATTTCTGATCGATTTTTCTCCTGTATTTTATTCTCTAGACTCCAGGCTTCGCAGATATCCTAGAATATACGCTCCTGATATGTGTGTGTGTGTGTGTGTGTGTGTGTGTGTGTGTGTGTGTGTACACATACACTTTTACTTCGCTTTTCAGCCACTTTTTGTATAGCCGCAGATGAGGATGAGTGATGATATGATAAAATTGATAAAAGGACAGGACACTCGCAAAGAACACATGCCTGTCCGGAATTCGAACACGGTACCTATATATGTTTTGAAATGTTTGTGCGTGTACTTGGGGACTTCCCCGATTGCAATGTGGTAACGCTCATGTCTTGCAATCAAGACGTCTCTGGTTTGAGCTCCTGTGCTTGTACCGTCAACGGCAAAGATAATAATAGGCAAATTGTCCATCGCTATTTTTATTACATTTTTATTCAGAATCCTCTAAAGGAATGGAATTCTGTTGATTCCAAGCAGGTATTGTCCTGTACTTATTAATGTTTTCTATTTCAATTCATTATTATCACACTGTGGAAAACAAACTGCATGAAAATAATGATGGACAATTTGCTTACTGTTTCTTTTACCGTTGGTTGTACATTGCAAAGTAGTTCCGATTGCGCTTGAAACTGTAGGTTCAGTCCCACGTAGCCTATCCGAGTATAAACTGGACTTAATACAAACTTTTGTGTATATCATCTAATGTCTCTTCAAACCAATCGCGATCGATGACAAGGGTGAATGATGATTAGATAAAATGGATGAAAACACTCAACTAAAATCCATTGCCTGACTAGGAACATTCGATGGTGAAATCGGTGATGAAATCGTAAACTGATCTCTCAACACGCTATGCAGCTGATGTGAGGCTCGTGTGGGTTTAATAAAACCTCTACACTATAACTTGACAAGTTTAAAAACAAGACGCTGCAAATAGCTGTTGCGCAGCTCACATAACATTTCCCACTCCATTCTCCGCAGCGACGTTGGTTCGCAGTGTTGCAACCTGGAGGGAGCGGAATGGTCTGAGGATTTTCAACGAAATTTGTATTCGCTTCTTCCTGGGCTTTTTTTCTACCTATCGGAGTACAGAACGTCAGCTCACCTTTCGCCAACGACTCTTTCCCTTCTTTTCAAACTTGAACTCCCCGATGGCACAGTGATAGCGTCGTCGCCTTGTAATCAAGGGATCCCGGGTTCGATTTCCGGTGGAGGCACATAGTGGTTCGGATCCCATCTTAAACTGTACGTCCAGTCCCGATTAGCCTTATTGTGCATAAAGTGGACTTACAACAACAAATCAATCCAATCCAATTATTTCAAAACTTGAGAAACCATCCATTTAGATACTCCCGTGGCGGCGCTTGTGGACTCGACAACATTATACTTAAGTTTATGTAACTCCTCCTGATTTCGCAAATATGTTGCAACATTGTAAACAATTTATCTGGCCTGACCTCTAAGGGGCTTTCCAGAGCAGATTGTGGATTTCGTTGGACCCAGGATGATTTCATTTTTGCATTTCAAAATTATGCAGCCAAGAGTAATGATCAAGAACATTTCAATGCTTTAAAAAAGAACACAGGCAAGCGTATTATCAGATTGCCTAATCTGTTGATAGTGTAAAGAGAGCGATCTGCTGTCAGAAGAATGTCTCGAACTGTTCGGAAGCGAATCAAACGAAGTGGTTCCTTCATCTTAGGGATTAAGTCTGTTGCAGTGCATGGTGACACTGTCATGCTGTGCGACCTCTAGCATATTTTATCTTTTACCAGCTCCGCTGCTCCTGCTTCGTAAACATCGCGACTGCACTCCGCAACCGCTCGTTCACAACTGCTTGTTCTTGTTGTCACTGCGCATGGGCATGGAGTGGGAGGAGCGAGTTCATTTGTTCCGAGGGAGGTTTCGCATGTAAGTAACCTTTGGTGTAAACGACATTGCCTGGCTCCATTGCACGGCGTCGCTATAGCATAGTTGCCACTACTAAAATATCAGCCTATGTACACTGAAAAAAATATCGGTGTTAAAACAACATAAGTGGTCCCAGGAAGTCCACACCCCATTTTGGTCAACGTTTCACCTCAGTGGTGTTAAAAATGTGTTGATTGTTACCATTTATCTGTGTTATTTCAACACCACTGAGGTTAAACGTTGACCGAAATGGGGTGTGGACTTCCTGGGACCACTGTCTGTGTTGTTTTAACACCATTATTTTTTTACAGTGTATATTTGTTCACTTGAAGACAAATAATAACCCGTGACGTAACAGTCCATGAGGGCCAGACTACCCTCCAACCTCACTCCCACCTAAATATTGGAGATCATCCAAACAGTTACAGGGTGACGTGTGGTCAGCCCGGCAACAGAACGAAACAGTTTCGCTTCCGGCATCCCAGTGGGCGATAACCCTCAATATAACCTGCAGACTTCTAGCCGGAAATTCCGTGCTTCGGTTCCGCACGTTACCCTGTAGAAAGCGTTACACCATTTGATTCAATAGAAGCAAACGACAGAAGTTCTGTTGCCGGATTTTTCACAGGTCCCATACACAGGCCGAAATCTGGAAGAAAAGTTGTTGCGCTTCCCCCAAGAGACTGGAACCTGCGACCTACTACATTTCGTCCCACACGCGTGTTAGCATGGGACCGTTCCGAAAGTCGCACGAGTTCAACGTGTTAAACCAGTTATGGTAACTGGCCGTCCCATAAGTGCTTCCGTGCGTTTCGTGAGGTTCATTATGCTGTCCCAAAAGTCGCATTTCGTATGTTTCGTGCAAGAACGAGATTCAGCAAACGCACGCGCCAGGAGGCTGGTTTGTTCGGTGACAATCGTCTGCTGCTTAGTGTTGTCCACGAGACGAGACTTTGGCCTGTCTCGTCTCGTGGAGTCTCCTGGAAATGCTGTCTCGTCTCGAAAATATTCGTTTGTCTTATGACACATGGTCAATCTCGTCTCGTCTCGAATTTTTAAAAGCGTGTCCCGTCTCGTCCCATGGGCAACACTACTGCTGCTTGCAGACAGCGCGCGTGCTTGATGGATTCAAACTGCACTAGTTCGGAAAATGTATTATAATTTTAACAGAGAGCGATATGCAGCAACATGCACAAGATGAATGTACCTTACCTGATCTTACAATTGATTTAAATGAGTAACAGTGTCCTCAGTAGAGTTCATTTTTGTCATAAGGACATTCCTTCCTTTGGGCGCCATGTGGAAACTTTCTCTAAAACAAGACGCTGCGCCTGCGCTTTCGTCTAGTGTCGCATAAGTCTGTAAAATAACTGGTTTCACCAGATTCACGAGCCCAGTTATTTTCGTTGAATGCGTTCGTTTCGTTAAGACTTTCGGAACGTACCCCATATAGATCCACCACCGCATTTGAAACTCTGGCGTGAGGGTAGTGGCGCTAGTGTCTCTAGGTTAAGTTACGATAAAGCCTGTAGTTCGCATATTTTCCGAGGTTTCAGAAAGCTTGGTGCTCGATCAGTGTTACAGCCGCAGTTATAGGGTTGTGAAGATCCTGGAGATTAGTAGACAGTATCCTTCACGAATCCCCAGAGGAAGAAGTCACAATGGATTAAATCAGGGGATCAGTTGGCATCTCATGTTTACATAAAGCCTAGCGGTAAACAATGGTAACTATGCGCTCGTGCGGTTTTCTGCAAAATAATTGGAGAGGTTTTCGTTCTATCGGCATTAGAATTACCACCACTGTCCATTGCATTGTTATCTTGTGATGAACCTCTAAAATGTCTCACGCGCTTACGAATCACCCGGTATAAGTAAAAAGCACTAGATAATGGATTATGTCCAAATAACATCCAATGCTATGATAGATCACCCTTGGACTCTAACACGTATCAGCGGGGGCCAAGAGTTCGAATCCCGACATGAGCAATGATGAAGACACACTCACAAAACCAATTTCATACCATCACTCGACCTCATCGCGATTGGCCAAAAATGGCAGAAAAGCGATGCAAAATAACAAAAATCAAATCAAATCGAACCAATATATCTCGTACGGCTCTCAGAAATGTCTCCCACTTGGAAACTTCTGTATTCTAGGTTTCCAGACGGTCGATAAAAAATACATTTCCTCATAAAACAACCACAGGAAATCGACGCTGCTGGTATACCTCACTTTCACATGATGGAAATAGCATCTAATAGGACAGGAACAATATATCATTTCGCCTGTGCGTGACGCACAATAAGGTACCACTTTAATCTGTATTTATCCATGTCAACAACTGCCTTTGGGCTGCTATAATCGGCAATCGATCTATTGTTGACGGACACTGTACATGATACCGATCATCCTGGCACAAAACTGTCCATTTCGATTGCGTCAACAAACATTGTAATCAATTCTTACCAACAAGAATTGGCTCTGTAAACAAAAGGCAGAGTAAGATCGTAACAGTACAAATTCGTCCCCTTTCGAAATGTCGAGGAATCTCAAGTCATGAAGCTTAGGGGTGGTACAGTCATGGATGTAGCGATAGCATTGAAAATAAATGGTGCAGCTTGAAGAAAGAAGCGTCCGTGACTGTACAGAAGCAAGACAAGTCTCGGTCTCGTCTTGCAAGTTCGAGACTATGGCTGTGATCGAAAGGTTCATAAAGCAGGCTTGAAGTACGATCTTGTAGGAAGTGACGTCACCTAGTGCAGTTCCAAAGCGGCAAGTAATTGAGCATTCGAACCCACAGCATGCGGCACTCATAATTGCAGGCTTGTTTACTAAACTCGTCCACTTGCTTGAAATCATGGAAGTCGACAGTCAGCAAGATGTTGGTTGTAGTTCTTCTATTGCGTGGAAATTTAAATATAAAAACTTTTTAAAAGTCTATGTGATTTCTATAGTAAACAACAAGTGTCTTTAACGTGGGAAGAAATATGAGTTCGTAGTTTTATCTACCTACCGTATGAGGCGCTGCAGTCGAAGTGTAATTCCAAAGACTTTCACTTCCAGTCCAAGACTGAACTGTGTGACACCCGTCCGAATTTCCAAATCTTAGCCCAAAGGAAGTATAGAGGAAGTCGTGCACAGGCAGCAATAGATGTTATACGACTTTGAAATTAACCGGACGATCAGAAATTGTGGGGGTTCATTAGATATAACACATTGAAACTCCAACTTAAGTGCCATGCGTTAAGACAAACCAAGTCGAAAGTAAGTCAGTATATTGAGTACCATACTTGCTTTAAAGAAATGCAATCCGCAATCATATGGCAAAACAATGCTGTTCATGGATGTATCCAAGACATGATGAAATTGGCTAATGGTTCCCTTGTTTAATGTACTCGTTATACAAGCAACACAAAAATTAAATGTGCACTCTTATCAGCTATTCACTATTCTACATGTAACAATAGACGCAAACGCTAACAGCATACAATGTACTTTGCGGTCTGCGGTAGCATGTTCGTTCCTTTACTTCACGGTTTTTCTAGTCTAGGATTAGTTCACAGAACATGCAATTACACCCAATATTAATTGCTTGACCAAGAAGGGAAATTTTGATTACTCTCAAAAATGTAATATTCATAACATTTAAACATACATTTTATTCTTGAACATTATTAGATCATACAGCCGTTCATAACAAATTCTTCCGCGTGCGTAAGAATGCATATAACAATTGACGAAATGTTAAAATTCAATTAGTCTTTCACAAATGTATGCATATACGAGGTGTGGCTAGAAAAAACCGGATTGATGTTGCTGTCGACAAACGGTAAGCGCGTCAAGGATAAGCGGTGCTTGGGTTTATAACGTGATATCTTGCCTACCCCCAGGATGCTCAGTTCTTCTGTAGTTTGTGGACGAAGTGCACCGTACATCTGTGCTCCGTCGGAAAAGAAATTAAGTGTGAAAGTGGAACAGCGTATCAATCTGAAATTTCTTATCAAACTTTGAAAATCCACCACAGAAACTTATGATTTGTTGAAGGAAGTGTACAGAGATGTGTGTTTATCACGCACTCAAGTATTTGAGTGGTTTCAAAGGTTTAGAGAGGGACGAGAAGTGATTGCACGTCAAAACGGAATCAAACATTGCAAATGTACGTGAATTGATTCGAATTGTGTACCCGAAGGTCAAACTGTCAACCAACAATATTTCATTCCGATGCTGACGACCCTTCGTGGGCGAGTAAGAAGACGACGACCTGATTTGTGGACAATGTTTCTGCCCACACGGCATTGTCAGTCAAGGCTTTATTGGCCAAGTATGGGATCCCAGTGTTAGAACATCCACCCTATTCGCCGGATCTCGCTCCGTGCGACTTTTTTTTATTCCAAAAGGTCAAATCAGCATTGAAAGGAACCAGATTTAAGACCTTAGAATGTGTGAAAACAAAAGCGACGGAGGTCATGAACATGGTTTCGGATAATGATTTCCAGCACTGTCTCCAGCAATGGAAGATTCGTATGGAACAGTGTATCGATAGTGCAGGGGAGCACTTTGAAGGGGATAATGTTCATATTGTACAAAATAACCAATAAAAGATTTTGTAGCAACAGTCCGGTTTTTTCTAGCCACACCTCGTATTTCTTAACACAATTTAACACGTGAATCAAATTTATATACACCAATACACGTACATTAAAATGCATACAAAATTTACTTTCGGTTATCGCATAACTTGACTAGATTTTACCTGATGCAACAAAAGCATGGCTTCAGTATAGATATTCTTACTCTTTTGATTCTACACTAGTAATTCTTATTAATGCTACTAGGATATGGCGACATGCTTCAAAAAGTTTAAGGGGAAAGGTGATTTGTTTATTATAGCGCCCATTATACACATTTTTGCTTTCTTTGGTTCTGAAGAGTTGCGATAGAATTTTATCGTCTATTAAGTCGACAACTATCACTTATTGTTTTCAAGTTTTGTTAATCAAAATCACTGTGCATTTTTGAAGCACGTTTTTGGACAAGTTACATGTGCAAACTTGTAAAGTTTGGACGAATACGTCTAGGAATATTTAATCGACTTGGCACAAAATAAATTATAAGTTCGTGGGAACAATAGATGTTTTGTCGCATATTCAATAAATTATTGTTAATTAATAATTAACAATCCATCGGCCGCTTTCAATAAAGTTTCCGTCCGCAGTTTTGGAATCACACACTAGAAAAACACTATTTACTGACTGGCAAAGCTTGTGGACAAACACTGGCACTCAATGCGGTAAGGCCCACTATTCTATACAAGAAAGAATTCCAAAGGAATGTTGGTTTAAAGAGATTCAACTCTCCCGAAGTTCCCTCACAACTATAATGCGCTGCAGGTTAAATCACACTATCGCCGCAGCTCACCTTTACAAGAAGAATTTAATGACTTCACCAGTTTGTTTCTGCAATGAATATACTGCAACTCCGAACCACATTATATTTCAATGCAAACTTTATGAAACTTACAGGAATTGTACACGAGTGAACGTCAAGCGCCACTGACATTGCCTTGATTACTGACTTCACCTTCACCCTCAGTAATCTATATTCTTACAAAACATCTTAATAAGTCGAATATAATTCTGTAAAAGTGTAATGAAATTTGGTAACTATTTATTATGAAAGGAATAATTGTGAGTAAATATTATGTGCATACATGTATATAATACCAATTGATAAATTGTTAACTGCTGCATGTTTTTTGTCCACAACCAATAAATACTTTATAAAAAAGATAAATTAATACTTTATTACTGTTTTTTTCGATCGTGCTAAAGTGAAAGTTCGTCGGCAAAAATAGTGCTCATACGTGACGCAATATTAAACACTTCACTGGTCAGTTACCACAAGTTCAAAGCACTACAAGCTTACGTACCTGAATATTGCACCACTTAAACTCACACAAGCACCTGGAATAATTGTCACAATAATGCAATGCACGACATATCGATTATGAATAGCACATGCATGCTCAAAATAATGCAAATGGCGCCTTTTATACATAAGAAGGACATGCAATGGTTCATCGTGCTTCTTGATGCTTGGTCACGCAGGCCTGTTAGAAAATGCAATGTTCCCTATTGCTGTCTCGATGCCAAGCGAAAGTGAAAATTATCATTGCTGCATGCTTGCAGATTCAGTACAAAGTTTTGCCACAAGGGGGCAGCATATATCTAGTGCTGTTAGAGTTCCTGGATGTATGACTTGACGTCATATACGAGTACTCGCGTAGGTGAAAATCCTTGGTTGGCGCTTCAAATAGCATTGGTTCTTATAGAACGCAGAGCATCACGAAACTTTATTTTCTTTAATTGTATTGAATGTAAGGCCCGAATTTCAGGTATTACTTCAAAGATGAAGAAACGAACTTAATAAATATATAAATATTTAAAAAATTATGCCTACAAAAAGTTTTGTTAAAAATGTGTAAAGTGAGACAAGGATCTACTCGCTCTGTGATACACATTACACGTAATTACATGAACGGAAACCTGGAAATTCGATGTTTCACACATAGGATAATAAGGCATAGGCGTAATCAGTGGCGGCGATTATGGGAAGCAGTTGCCCCTCACTTTTTGTCACCTTTGGCTCAGCATTATGCTAAACTTTATCTCAGGGTTGATAAAATTCCAGGAATTCTAAATGAATTTAATTCCGGTCCAGGGGAGAAAATCAGCAAGCCTAAATGGGTTCTGGACCGTAAAGAACCTTTTTATCTGTAAGGTATTTCAATTCGGTCCAAGAACCTTTTTCCGGATCAATTTAAATTCGGTCCAGGAAACTTTTTTCCAGCTGAATTTAAATTCGGTCCAGGAATCTTTCTTCCAGCTGAATTTAAATTCGGTCCAGGAACCTTTTTTCCAGCTGAATTTAAATTCGATCCAGGAACCTTTCTTCCAGCTGAATTTAAATTCGGTCCAGGAACCTTTTTTCCAGCTGTATTTAAATTCGGTCCAGGAACCTTTTTTCCAGCTGAATTTAAATTCGGTCCAGGAATCTTTCTTCCAGCTGAATTTAAATTCGGTCCAGGAACCTTTTTTCCAGCTGAATTTAAATTCGGTCCAGGAACCTTTTCTCCAGCTGAATTTAAATTCGGTCCAGGAACCTTTTTCCAGCTGAATTTAAATTCGGTCCAGGAACCTTTTCTCCAGCTGAATTTAAATTCGGTCCAGGAACCTTTTTCCAGCTGAATTTAAATTCGGTCCAGGAACCTTTCTTCCAGCTGAATTTAAATTCAGTCCAGGAACCTTTTTTCCAGCTGAATTTAAATTCGGTCCAGGAACCTTTTCTCCAGCTGAATTTAAATTCGGTCCAGGAACCTTTTTCCAGCTGAATTTAAATTCGGTCCAGGAACCTTTCTTCCAGCTGAATTTAAATTCGATCCAGGAACCTTTCTTCCAGCTGTATTTAAATTCGGTCCAGGAACCTTTTTTCCAGCTGAATTTCAATTCGATCCAGGAACCTTTTTTCCAGCTGTATTTAAATTCGGTCCAGGAACCTTTCTTCCAGCTGTATTTAAATTCGGTCCAGGAACCTTTCTTCCAGCTGAATTTAAATTCGATCCAGGAACCTTTTTTCCAGCTGTATTTAAATTCGGTCCAGGAACCTTTCTTCCAGCTGTATTTAAATTCGGTCCAGGAACCTTTCTTCCAGCTGAATTTAAATTCGATCCAGGAACCTTTTTTCCAGCTGTATTTAAATTCGGTCCAGGAACCTTTCTTCCAGCTGTATTTAAATTCGGTCCAGGAACCTTTTTTCCAGCTGAATTTAAATTCGGTCCAGGAACCTTTCTTCCAGCTGTATTTAAATTCGATCCAGGAACCTTTTTTCCAGCTGTATTTAAATTCGGTCCAGGAACCTTTCTTCCAACTGAATTTAAATTCGGTCCAGGAACCTTTTTTCCAGCTGAATTTAAATTCGGTCCAGGAACCTTTTTTCCAGCTGTATTTAAATTCGGTCCAGGAACCTTTTTTCCAGCTGTATTTAAATTCGGTCCAGGAACCTTTCTTCCAGCTGTATTTAAATTCGATCCAGGAACCTTTTTTCCAGCTGTATTTAAATTCGGTCCAGGAACCTTTCTTCCAGCTGAATTTAAATTCGGTCCAGGAACCTTTTTTCCAGCTGAATTTAAATTCGGTCCAGGAACCTTTTTTCCAGCTGAATTTAAATTCGATCCAGGAACCTTTCTTCCAGCTGAATTTAAATTCGGTCCAGGAACCTTTTTTCCAGCTGTATTTAAATTCGGTCCAGGAACCTTTTTTCCAGCTGAATTTAAATTCGGTCCAGGAAACTTTTTTCCAGCTGAATTTAAATTCGGTCCAGGAACCTTTTTCCAGCTGAATTTAAATTCGGTCCAGGAACCTTTCTTCCAGCTGAATTTAAATTCGGTCCAGGAACATTTTTTCCAGCTGAATTTAAATTCGGTCCAGGAACCTTTTCTCCAGCTGAATTTAAATTCGGTCCAGGAACCTTTCTTCCAGCTGAATTTAAATTCGGTCCAGGAACATTTTTTCCAGCTGAATTTAAATTCGGTCCAGGAACCTTTTCTCCAGCTGAATTTAAATTCGGTCCAGGAACCTTTCTTCCAGCTGAATTTAAATTCGGTCCAGGAACTTTTTTCCAGCTGAATTTAAATTCGGTCCAGGAACCTTTTTTCCAGCTGAATTTAAATTCGATCCAGGAACCTTTCTTCCAGCTGAATTTAAATTCGGTCCAGGAACCTTTTTTCCAGCTGTATTTAAATTCGGTCCAGGAACCTTTTTTCCAGCTGAATTTAAATTCGGTCCAGGAAACTTTTTTCCAGCTGAATTTAAATTCGATCCAGGAACCTTTCTTCCAGCTGAATTTAAATTCGGTCCAAGAACCTTTTTTCCAGCTGAATTTAAATTCGATCCAGGAACCTTTCTTCCAGCTGAATTTAAATTCGGTCCAGGAACCTTTTTTCCAGCTGTATTTAAATTCGGTCCAGGAACCTTTTTTCCAGCTGAATTTAAATTCGGTCCAGGAAACTTTTTTCCAGCTGAATTTAAATTCGGTCCAGGAACCTTTTTCCAGCTGAATTTAAATTCGGTCCAGGAACCTTTCTTGCAGCTGAATTTAAATTCGGTCCAGGAACATTTTTTCCAGCTGAATTTAAATTCGGTCCAGGAACCTTCTTCCGGCTGAATATAAATTCAGTCCAGCTACTTCTCCCGTCTGAATTTAAATTCGGTCCAGGAACCTTTTTTCCAGCTGAATTTAAACACGGTCCAGGAACCTTTTTTCCGGATCAATTAAAATACGGTCAAGGAACATTTTTTCAATGAAACAATACGCAACTTGTACCGAATGCAAAGGTACAAAATTATACACAATATATTTGTGAAGTAGTCCATGAATAGAACGAAGTCGTAAATTCCATTGATGGACGTTATAGCTATTTATTTCGCGTCATGTTCATCATTGTGCACATAATGCTTTTAAACTAGAACATAACATATTCTTGAAGAAGTAACTGAATGTCCTGTACTGTCACTAAAAAGTAAATACGTGGCCTTTACACTTCGAACTATACAGTTTTCGACTACGTTCATACAATAATATTCATGCACAAATCACGGTCAACATTCATTCGTATTAAATGAAGCAATATTAGACATATTTGCTGTTACAAGTTCGACAGTCATACCAATGAACTAGGCTCACAAATTCTCAAATGTCGTACTTCGCACTGGTTCAACAGGTGGTTGAACACATATCTTGCACTAACATGCAATTGAGTTTTGTATTACATAGAAATTCGCTAATCTTCGTACAATTGACTAGCAAATAATCATTTTAATTTTGCGATTATAAATATTATTCTTACTTTGAAATAAAGAAACTTACAGTAATTCTTTTCTTGCACTACCAGAATCAGCTGTTCGTAGACGACGCCATATTGTAGGTTAATCTCAGCTCTCCATAAGAAGAATGGATTGCGAGTACTCGTATATGACGTCAAGTCATACATCCAGGGACTCGAAGTGCTGTCAGTAGTACCTGCCATCTGTTGGCGAAAACACGAACCACGTCAATTATACGAGAGATGCTTCACTTACAGAATGTAAGGAAATGTATATTTCGAAAAATATCACATTTCGTTACAACTGTGATACCATTCTCGAAGTATGCTCGCTTCAAGTACGGTCTTGCAGCATCGGACACGGCCAGTAACTAGACGAGATTCTTCGAAACTCGGCGAGACGAGGCATAGTATCCGAGAATCTCGTTCTCCTTCAAGACTTATCAAAGGAACTTTACTGCCAGGGATATGCAGACATACGGAACGAGTCCACATCTGATTATTTATAGGTATAGTTTGTGTAGATATTGTTTATTGTAATTGAAGACTACAGGGAAAAATGGAGGCAAGTCACTAAATGTTCGAAAGTTAACAGCAGATTCATGTAGCTAGAATGATGTAGTTTATGTGGACTCAATGTCAGAGCAACAGGGAGGTTAGTCACTGAGAAATTTAATCTTGAAGATTTCGCCTACAGGGGAAGAAGGAGATAAGTCAGTTGAATACAGGGGAAAGAGGAGGCAAGTCATTTTCGAAGGTAACTTCACCGACTGATCATGCATCGGGAACACTACAATGCAGCATAGATTTCCACAATCGTGCGCGGGAAGAAGAAAAAACAGAAGCCTTGCACCTCATCTGGAATCTAACGAATTTCTACACCCTGCTAGACCTTATGAGGGACTTCTACAAATATCAGACGAAAAGTTCAAAGATCTTCAGGAATTGTGAGTTCTGCACAAGAGAAGCTCAGGTTTACTACACAAACCTGCCACATATACCTAAGACGCAGAAACAATAAGGACAGCACTGCCTAAACCTGAACAAGTGAATATGTGCACTGTAAACTGTTACATTAAGAAATATTTTTTCATAACTTTTGTACTCTTCTTGAATCAATTTCTTTCATATTTCATTTTCATACAAATAATATATACGCTTGCTTCATAATACATGTAATGAAGAACATACATCAATAAGAATAAAGATTATTTGGTTTCAAACTTTAAAATTGCTATTCTGTACAATTATGAAAAACTGACTTGCCCCCTTTTTCTCCTGTACTCTTCAATTGTAAAGTCAATCCGTTAGATACAAATATCAACCTGTTCTTTGCGACTGGATTCACATAGTTTTTCGAGGATTCGTAGCGTCTAAACGAGGTCCCAAACTAAAAAATGTTATCATTAAAATTTGTTCTCCTTACCAGTGATGGCGGCAGGGAAGAGGGGGGCCGGTCTGTCCGCCCCCCTACCACTTCCCAACGAACGACTAGAATTCGATAAGTAAATACTATTTTAGCCCAAATAGCCTATGCACTTTTGTATGGTTGTTGTGGAGTATATTTTTAAGTTCACTTTATGCACAGAAAGGCTAATGGGGACCATAGCTACAGTTTAAAGTGGGATCGGAACAACCATGCTCCTCTACTGAGATATGACCGAGACCCCCTTGCTTACAAGGTGAAGACTTTACCCCTACGACATCGGGGACGACACTTTCACTGGTATATTAAATATGACTGTCTCCAGAGAAAGTATTCACTTCTAGCCCTCTGCCTCTACACTAAATTTTTCCCTCCATTGCTTTGTCATTGTGAAATTTTGTGTTAGGTATACGGTACAAATAAATTGGAAATTTCCCCGCTGTGCTTAGGCATTTCAATACAAACATAATACCCGACTAACAGATGACGTAACATAAAGAAGCAGTAGTGAACATGATGTCGTTCGAAAAGCAGCACGTCAGGCACTGAAAGCTTTTTCCATATCAACTGAAGAAAAATCTGGCTGAGGCGGAGGAAATTATTTTTCGGACTTGGGTGAAGATGCCGGATCACGCACACTCAAACAACTAAATCCATCATAGGGATGGATGCACCAGAATGCATCGATTGATGCACTAAAGTGTGCTTTACGGCTTCTTCAAAGAATCAAATTCACATTTAATGCATTTGGGTGCATTTTTGTATGTCGTGAAAGGAACACAAAAGTGCATCATTAATTCAAGTGAGAATTTATTACGGTCGAGATGCACTTCAATGATTAGTTGATGCGTTTTGATGCATCTTGGTGAATTTTGATACACCGGAATGCATCTTTTTCGATGATGAACTTAAACGTTTCGCCTGAGCTACATAAACTCTGTACCTCAGACCAAACATTTAAGAGCATCATCCAAAAAGATGCAGAAAGGTGCATCAAGGAACATCAACTGATGCATTGAAGTGCATCTCGACTGAAATAAATCCTCACTTGAATCAAATGATGCACTTTGGTGCTTCTTTCACGACATACAAAAATGCACCCAAATGCATCAAATGTGAATCTGAGTCTTTGAAGAAGCCATAAAACACATTTTAGTGGATCAATCGATGCATTCTGATAGATATGATGCATTTAGTTTTTCTGTGTGCAGCCTGACAAGTTCTTTGGTCAAAAGAACATGATTTAACTACCAGAGCAAATAATAAATTCACATGAAAGACTCGAAAGCATACACGTGATGCCTCTCAGGGTAAGGGGTAATATCTCTTCGTTGTTCAAACCAAATAAAAATCAAAATCAAGTTTGCACTAAAAAAAGGAAGTCTATTTTACTTCTTTAGAAACTAAATACTTATATGCCTAACATATAATCCATTTCACTCAAATAAAAACTTATTATCATTCAACTTGATCACTCTATTCAAAAACCGAGCCCGAACTTCAAAGAAAGTCAAGACAAAACACAATCGTAATTGCCATGGTAACAGCCCTTACAAGATAAGTATATACAGTTTAGTCACTATCCTGACATTATCAGTGATAGGTAAATTACAGAAATTAAGATTAAAGAACAATAAACATTTGTACAAGAGAAAATGTAATTAATAACAATAAATATTAGTTAAATGGGAAAGGACATATGAAGCCCCTGCAAGAAGTGGTTTCAGCGATTTCGGAAGGAGAATTTCAATATAGAAGATGAACAGCGTCATTGACAACCAACAACAATTGGCGCAACTCTTGAACAAAAATCCAAAAATCAATGTCAACCGACTCGTTTTAGTAACGAAACTGAGAGGAAAAGATCATTTTCCAGCAGCGGAATTAGGTAGGTGATATTGCTGCATGACAATGGAAGGCCACACACGGAGACACTCTATTCTTTGGGTTGGGACGTTCTACTTCCTTCACTTATTCCACTGACCTGGCCCGTTCAGAATACTACCTCTTCCGATCTCTGAAGCACCACAGTCAGAAACTTTCAAGAGATGGATAATAGTACTGTTGAGTCTATAAGACTCTAAACCGGCGTCGTTCTATCGCCAGGGGATTCGCCACGTGCCCGAAAGACGGGAAAATATATAAATTCCAATGGATATTACCGCCGATTAAAATTGTTCATCAATAAATATTTTCTTTAAACAAGACCAAGAATTAATTTTTACACCTAATACATTACTCAAAAGATTGTTGCATTTGTTGAAAGCACGACGTGCGTATTCATGGCAACAATTCTGTGCTCTTGTCCAGCAGAATCCATTACATGCAATGGCCAGCTTATTCACCCGACCTCAATTGCATCGAAAATGTATGACCACAATCGAAGATAGCTATCGCCAATCGTCGCAACCCTCAATCAGATCACTGAGACCGCCATACAGGAAGGAGACCGTATTCCTCAGGATACACTGGGCAAGCTGATGCAAAACATGACACGTTTCGTAGAGCAAGTACAGTATATGTGTCCTGGAAAGGCCCATAGGCTCCTGAAGACCAGGTACAACTGTATCAGCGATGGTCGTTGTATTGCTGACAGTCATTATGCACGTCCGTTGTTTTGGTCCACTTTCTAACAGTGCTACTGTATAATTTTTACCTCTTGTTTCGTGTAAAACATTTCGCCTCTGCTTTCAAATAAATGTTTTTGCTTCTGCCTCATTTCCTGGCATACCCCATTTCCTTCCGCGGTAGCTCAGTCGTTAGGACGTCTGGCTACCAAGCGAGAGACCCGGGTTCGATCCACGGCCAGGGAGATCCGGGATTTTTTTCACCTGTTCAAGCGACTCCGGGGCCCACCCAGCGTCGAATAAAGTACCTGGAGGAAACTCTGCGGGATAAAAGGTGGCACGGGCTGTGGTGCTGATCACATCACCTCCACCTTCGGCCGTGATCAAGAAAGTGTGGGGCCCTAACTCCACACCCCCTATACTCCATTTTGTAAATATCAAAATATGCAACAATTTTTTTTTAGCAGTTTGTTTCGGGACGAGACCGATACTTGCACTTCTGGAGCGAGACGAGAACGAGAATGTATTCATAAATTGAGATCGAGAAATAGGCAGACGAGACCGAGAAGGAGGTGTACCTCCTGAACCTCCACACGAGACGAGACGAGACACTGCACCTCATGTCGATAGCATCGACAATCGAGCTTACTTTGTATTATTCTTTTTGGATACAATAGAGGTCACATTGCAGTAAGAGAAAGAAAAATATACTTAGTAACAACACATATTGGCAAAATATCTCCTGTAAACATTAATCTATTATCGCCCACATTAATGGATCTATGTGGTATTTAAGTGTTATCTTAGCAAATATCGTCTGACCAGTGCATTTTCTGTCGCACGCAACGCTCAACTCAATGGGTAACGTCTGACGTGCTCTAATTTCCTCAGCACGCATTACTTTTCTTCATGATCAGAATCTGTTTTCACTTTCAGTCGCAAGGAGGATTGTCAAATCAAGTGGCCGGAAAAGGTAAGACGCTTATATGTTTGTGTGTCTTTTCGATTACGGCCCGTTTCGCTTTCTTGCGTTTCGCCTTCTTGCGTTTCGCCTTATCCCGTTTCGCCTTCTTGCGTTTCGCATTATCCCGTTTCGCCTTATCCCGTTTCGCCTTATCCCGTTTCGCCTTATCCCGTTTCGCCTTATCCCGTTTCGCCTTATTGCGTTTGCACCTCCCCCAATACAATTTCGCGTGATTTATGTGACGCTAACTTTCTAAGGCGAAACGGTACATCCCATTTCGCCTTATCCTGTATCACCTTACACACAAACCTAACCTAGAAAGGTAAAGTGCTCCCCTGTGCTTAGCACCACGCCATGAAGGCGTATAGGGGGTGCGGGGGTAACGCCCTACACTTTCTTGATCCGGTCGTGAGTGCGGATGATGTGATCAGCATCACGCCCCTGACCGCCTTCACCCGCCCAGGGTTTTCACCAGGTACCCATGTCATTCGACGCTGGGTGGGCTCAGAGGCCGCTTTCAACGTTAGAAAAGTTCCCGGACCTGAACCGGCCGGGGATCGAACCCGGGACATTTAGCATGATAGTCAGACGCGTTACCGACTGAGGCACCGCGGCGATTAAACCTAACCTAACCTAACCTAAAATTTGTTCTTACAAATGTCAGGATAAATAGTACCAAAATTACTAATACAGTTAATATAAATCCGTTTACATAATAAAAAAGTGTATATATATATATATATATCAATGTAGAATGGTGTTTTATTACATTAATAATAATGATCCTTCATGGCGATAATATTCCCTGGTGAGAAACTTTTTGTGTGCAAGGGGAAACAGAATAAGGCGAAATGGGATGTCCCGTTTCGCCTTAGAAAGTTCATGTCACATAAATCACGCGAAATTGTATTGGGGAGGTGAAAACGTAATAAGGCGAAACGGGATAAGGAGAAACAGGATAAGGCAGAATGGGATGTCCCGTTTCGCCTTAGAAAGTTCGTGTCACATATATCACGCGAAATTGTATTGGGGTAGGTGAAAACGCAATAAGGCGAAACGGGATAAGGCGAAACAGGAGGACACAGTCTTTTCGAACTTAATTTGTAGAAGTTACTCATTGATTTGGTATGTTTTACTTCGCCCTTTATTTTTTAGTTAATCGCGAACATGAGAAGACATTTTCAAATTGATGAAGGGACACTCACAAACAACATCCACGCAGAGACCGAGATTCAAACCCGATACCCTAGCGCGATATGAATTTTTAGAAGCGGAAGCCATATATTCTAGGAGCCAGAAGGAATCTGTAGAAATTTTGAGGCGCAGAGAATTTATATCGTTGCCCTTTCCGATGACGTATCCAGGACCGGATGAAGACGAAATTGGGACTGATGCTGTATAATAAGTAACGCTGTGTCTAGGCGTCCGAAATTGGGGCTCCATTCTAAGCATAGCAAAAGAAAAATGATCAGCTTTCGGAAAACTCTCGCCTGTTTTCATCTGGGCCTATTTCAGGAATGGGCCTAATGCTGCAGCATCAATAGCACCCACCTTAATCCGGCCCTGGAGTGTCGGTAACGTCGTCTACTTCTAACTAAGGGATCCCACGTTTGATGTCCGGTGGAGGCACATAGTGGTTCGGATCCTGTTATAAACTGCAGGTTCACCGCAATTAGCTTGCCTGTCTATAAGGAGCACTTACAGAAACAAAATGAATTCAAACTTGTTTATTGGCTGTTTTTGTATGTTTGAGGCTTAATTTGATAGAATGATGTGGTTTATTTTACTTCTTCTTTGTAGCTGAACAGTGGTAATTTATTCATTCTTACTTTTTAGACTTTTAACCACTGCGTTAATTGCTTCCAGGGCAACCATTTATAGACACCATATGATTTAACCGACTACACGCTACCCTGAAGACGGAGGCAGATTCAGCCTCCGAAACGTTTATTATAATTATTTGAGAAAAAAATGGTCGAAATCGCTATCCTAAAAATATTTCTATAATACGAGGGTTGGGGAGTAAGTCATGGCAACCCAGTAATAATTCGACAATCGAAGGATGTATTAACAATTTGTTATATCCAACTGAAAGAGTATTTATTATGGATATTTTGTCGGTAGGAATCATGAAAGAAAACCAAAGCTACCCTGTGACATACAAATGTATTAATGTACAAATTACAAAAAACCTGTCTGACCCTGTGACATACACATGTGCACATGTTACAAACTTGTCTGATTATGACAAACCTTCGAAATAATCTCTCGCATTGTCCACAGCACGCCGCCATCGATGTGGAAGACGTCGAATACCATCGGCAGCACCATCCTCTTCACCATGCCTGAAGCGGGTGCCTGTGGATAATGCAGGAGATTATTTCGAAGGTTTGTCATAATCAGACAAGTTTTTGTAACATGTGCACATGTGTATGTCACAGGGTCAGACAGGTTTTTTGTAATTTGTACATTAATACATTTGTATGTCACAGGGTAGCTTTGGTTTTCTTTCATGATTCCTACCGACAAAATATCCATAATAAATACTCTTTCAGTTGGATATAACAAATTGTTAATACATCCTTCGATTGTCGAATTATTACTGGGTTGCCATGACTTACTCCCCAACCCTCGTATATTTGTGTTAGAGATCAGTGATTTTTGGGGTGAAAATTCCAAACATACCGTTGTGCCCGTTTGGAGCACAAGCCGAAGGGATTGGAATGCAGTATGCTCTGTCCCGAGAATCTTTCGAGCGAACGAACGAAAACGAATCTCTGATCAAGTAGTGACTCGAGAGCGCTCGACCAGGTGGCGCGTGAGAGGGAACGGGATTGAGTGGAGGTGTAAAAGGGCGGTTTGTAAGAGTGCGTTCTGCTTCGCTCCGCCCAATAGATTTCTCCCATACTCTGCCGTTATGTGCGACTTAGCTCCAGAGATTACAGGGATAGAGTATAGGCAAAAATGCGATTCAGTGGCTCGTGAGGCAGTGCTTTTCTTAGCTAAAATGTCAAATTACGGAATTGTATGTATGTTGGCTCTCGGTACAATTGTGACCAAACTGAGGCGCGTAAGGTTTACACATGCTTGACAAAACACTTCTTGGGAATGGTGTGGGATTTGTTTGAAAGGAAGGTGTTTGGTAACTGTTGGAAGTGTAGGAAGTGCAGAACAAATACAAAGTGACTCGACCAAGTTATTAAATGCACGCTGGGAGGAACAGAACGCTATGGCAACAAAAAGGTTTTCAGAAATACAATTTTATTACGATAATGCTAGGCGTGGCAGACTCGTTTTACCAACATGATAAAGAACTCACCCAACAATGACAGCGTTGGACTTTCCACCAGCAGAGTTTCATCCAGGGTAAACCAAAATAAATTTCGCCATAAGGATCGGCCTGAAGGAAGAAAGCAACATTATAAATTTGAAGCGCTGGTGACAGGTGACTCCCCATACAGCACATACATATCCAGGAGACGTCTAATGGACGTTCTCTGGATATCCATGCGATGTCCCGGAATGTCCAGTAGACATCCATAGGACGTCCCCTGGATATCCATATGTCCGTCCAGGGGACATCCATAGGATATCCAGTAAGGAAGTGTTTTGGACATTCTGTGGGTCATTTTTGGATGTGTTTTGGACATTCTGAATATGTTTCGGACATTCTGTGGATCATTTTTGGATGTGTTTTTGACATTATATGGATAACTTTTGGACATGAGTTCATGTGATTTTATGGATGTTTTGGATAAGGATATATTCTGGACTAAAATTGTACCTAATCTGGACATTATGCTGATATTTTTCGCGCATACTTTGGATACGAAAAGAACATTCCTAGACTAGATTTACTCAAATCGAAGACCTCGAGTACACATATGCTTCCAGAACGGGACGTCCTATGGATATCCAGGATGAGAGATTATCTGGACATCCAGGACGGATATCCAGAACGGGACATCCATAGGACGTCTTATGGACATCCACAATATCCATGGATCTGAATTGGACATTGCGGACGTCCTATGGACGTCCCTTGGATATGTGTGCTGTATGGGTCAAAGCCAAATTGTCATTCTACTAGCACAATGACCAATAGAGTATTGTGATCTATTATTGAACTGTGCAGGGTATGTTGAATCAAACAGTTACTCTAAGCTTACATCTATTACCTATAACAATCCACAGGACTCGTAATTCATCGGTCCGGCCTCCGCGGGATATATATACAGGGTGGCGCATATAAGTTTGCAACCCTGTAGGTATACAGGTGCGCATGCACAGAAGTCTCCCATCCTTAGGCAGATACAAGTCTGGCAATCAGTGTGCTATGGAATGTTCACCTGTTCATACAAGAATCGTGGTAATGGACCATATTAGTGTGACGTCATGCTTGAAGACTGAGTCTAAACAAACCCGCAAGTGTTTTTTTTTCCTATTCAAATCCATTGTGTTTACATTTGCAAAGGGCAACTTTAAGAATCGTAATATCAGTTAGAAGACAAAATTGTGATGTGCATCGTACATCATTGTAAAGACGAGACTTTGGAGAATGCGTCGATATATTACACATACCTTACAGAGGAGAATAACAAATGAATTAGGAAATCAAGTAATGCCAATGCTCCTACCGGGTTCCGATCCAAAACAGTAGCCAATAAGCGGTGTCGCTGTTGTCACGTGAGACTCGTGAACTCCCATCATCCCTAGCGGCAGCGTTACTCTCGTTGGCTACGAGTCGAGTGGACCTTCTCTATGAAACACAATGTTTTCAATCAAAAGCCACTCTCTGTAATTCATCCATTGTATATTGTACACAAAATTGCGCAAAGAGTTCGCTGTGAGTACAGTAAAAAAAATATTCAAGATAGCCTGTGAGAATAATCAGCTGCTGCTATCGATGGAATTGAATTGTAGCAAGTAGTGTAATTGGGTTGTTTCAACGCAGTACTTGGTACGAGTGCTTTTGTAGCCTCTTTTTTTATCAATTAAATATCATTTTTTGACATATATTGGCAACTTTTTGTCGATGTTTTAGCGCTTAGCGATGTTTTAGCGAAATTTTCGATTTTTCCCATCTCATACTTGGTACGAATGCCACGATCTTACGTGATATAACTTAACCTATTCATTTTTTTTTTCGTGCTAAACTACACGAGATCCTCTACGTGCTTTGACATACTTTAGAGTAGGACCATAAAGACAAAGCTGCAACCGAAAGTGAGGCTCGGTGAGGCTCGACTTAATGGTTTGCTCTTGTAAGACATAAGCCTCATTTTCTCGCAGTGTTGCTAACACCTTCCTCGAAATAAAATCACCAAGGTTTTTTTTCTTGGTCTAACCTATGTTATTGAACTGCGTCGTCACGTCCAAACCCGCATGAATTCCGAACACTATTGGTTCTATTCATATTTTTTCTTACGTATAGGTGTACATGATGAATCCCCAAACAGATTTTTCCTAAGTCTTACTGTTTCCAAGATAATCCCACTTCCGGTTGCTATTTTGGATTTCCGAGCATAGGTTCTATCTATACTTTTTCTCACGTATAAACGTATATGACGAATCTGCAAACAGATTTTTTCTAAGTTTTACCGTTTCCAAGATAACCCCACTTCCGGTCGCCATTTTGGATTTCCGAACATAGGTTTTTTCATACTTTACTCACATATAGGTGTATGTAATGAATCTGCAAACAGATTTTTTCTAAGTTTTACCGTTTCCAAGATAACCCCACTTCCGGTCGCCATTTTGGATTTCCGAACATAGGTTTTTTCATACTTTACTCACATATAGGTGTATGTAATGAATCTGCAAACAGATTTTTTCTAAGTTTTACCGTTTCCAAGATAACCCCACTTCCGGTCGCCATTTTGGATTTCCGAGCATAGATTCTATTCATACTTTTTTCACGTATAGGCGTACATGATGAATCCGCAAACAGATTTTTCCTAAGTCTTACTGTTGTAGTAGATAGTAAATGTGCATTTGACCACTACTTTGATTTCTTGACCAAACGACCACAAAAACCTCAAAAACCCACTTTCTCTCCCCGTTTCGCGCCTCATTTATTACGCCGATGATGTTTCACGGCGCAGAAAAGCAGTGATGAGTGAAAGATGAGCTCTCATCCTCTCATCCTCTCATCCTCCAAATGTTTATATATCGTGACCTTTGTAAACCTCTCATCCTTTCATCCTCTCATCCTTTCATCCTCCAAATGTTTGTATATCGTGACCTTTGTAAACCTCTCTTTTTCGCGAACGATGTGCCACACACACACACACACACACACGCGCGCGCGCGCGCGTGTATCACTTTCTCTCCACGTTCCACGCCTCATTTATTGCGCTGACGATGTTTCACGGGCGCAGAAAAGCAGTGATGAGTGAAAGATGCACTCTCATCCTCTCATCCTCTCATCCTCTCATCCTTGAAGGTTGAAATGCACCTTACCGTAATTTTCCAAGTCCGGCAATGTTTGTATATCGTGACCTTTGTAAACCTCTGTCTTTCGCGAACGATGTGCCACACACACACACGCGCGCAAACCTCAAAAACTTACTTTCTCCCCACGTTCGCGCCTCATTTATTGCGCTGACGATGTTTCACAGCGTAGAAAACAGCACCAAAACCTCAAAAACTCACTTCAATTCACTGAAGTGAGCCACAGTGTTGCCAACCTACGAAAATTTCACCAAAACCTAAAAAAAAAACTCATTTTTATTAATTGAGGTTCACCAAACCTCAAAAAAAACTCACTTTCTCTCTACGTTCAGCGCTTTTATTTATTGCGCTGACACAGCGCGATGAGTAAATAATGCACTCTCTCATCCTTGAAGGATGAATGCACTTTATTGTAATTTTCCAAGTCCGGCAATGTTTATATATCGTGACCTTTGTAAACCTACCTCTTTCGGGAACGATGTGCCACACACACACACACACACACACACACACACACACACACACGCACATACACGCCTCTCATTATTTCTGTATTGTGATGTGTTTATTTTGGTATGGGAGGACAGAGGACACCTAGACGATGCCAATGCAAGAAATCCCAGCTCTTTATGATCATCCTTTCGAAAGTTACGAGCGATGAAAAAAATATTTTTGCAATTGGTCCTCTCTCGACCCAGGACCTCTAAAAAAAAAAAAAAAAAAAAACTTTGTACACGTACTCTGCATCACCAATATCGACAAAAGGGTCAACGGGGAGGATTTTTGCACTATTTCTCTCTCTCGCTGTTTTCGAGACATTAGCAATTTAACGCTGGACTTGGAAAATTTTTCGACAGAGGGGTCAAATTTGGTTCCATGACGACATATGTTTCTTTTGGTATGGGAGGACAGAGGACACCGAGACTCGACCGACACACTAAACCCAACCTCTCTACGCGTACTCTATGTCACCAAAAAAGGTTTAAGGTTCCAAATAATAATAGTTAAAGTTTCCCCAATCTAGTAAAGTGGATTGGTTGAAATCTCCAAGGCGTATTTTGAGTTTTTGTATTCGCACACAAGAAATTCTATATAAATAACATACCTGAAATTCTATTTACAGTAGATTGAATTTTTGAGTTTTGTAATCACTCCAAGAAATTCTATATAAAATAACATACCTGAAAATTGTATTGCTATATACTAGACTTTTTGATTTCTGTGATTTTGGAGAAAGCAATGGCATCCAGCACCAGTTTCAATCATAAAAATGATAAAACTGAATGTGTTACTTGCGAAAAATTAATATCTAAAACTAATATTAGCAAACACAGGGCAAGATGTAGCGAAACAGGTTCGAGAATTAATCGTTCGTTACCTTCTAAGCCTTGTGCTCGATGCGGAAAGATGATAAGCATTGCAAATTTAAGTAAACACCTGAAAATTTGCAAACCATCGACTGGACAAGGAACATTGAAAAGGAAAATCGATAATGCAGATACGGAAGCTTCCACTTCCAAGCAAATTAAATTATCTAATGAACGCAAACCAATTAGATCTGCATTCAACGACCAACTCCAGGATTTTTCAATTAAGTCAGAACCAGGCCGTGACATTCTAAGTTTCTTGGACGAAAGGAAAACATCTGTACTAAATATTTTGAAAGATAAACTTGAAAACAACTCTATAAAAGTATATGTTGTTCTGTTTTCTGAATACGAGAAAGTTGATGGCACAACGAGTATTTTTTATCATTGTACAAAAAACCAGACTCTTCATTTGGCGGACGTCGAAAATTTAGACAACTTCTATTATAAAGTTACCAATGAGCTGGTTAAAAAACATGACGATTTCGAGGCTAAAGGATCGGGATGGTCTCTGTGTGGAAGTCCTCACACATTAACCGTTTACGTGAACCGATTCACGCCTCTTCGCGCTTCCAGCTATGTTCCTCTTCCACCGAACATTCAACACAAGAGGGCTGTGTTAAATATACAGAACAGCGATAACAAGTGTTTTCTCTGGTGTATATTGGCTGCACTGCATCCTGTTTATTGGTCAAATCATCCAGAACAGGTTTCTAATTACAAACAATACGAAACCGACTTTCAAAGTGTAATGTCTGATATTGAATACCCGGTGACATTGTCGGATATAACAAAGTTCGAAAATCGTGCAGGAAAACGCATCGCTATTAATGTATATTCCTTCATGTCAGATAAATATCTCGTGCATCCTGTCAGGATAAGCGATATCGACGATGACGATGCTCGTGTGATTAATCTCCTTCTAATTTCAAACGAGGATGTTCATCACTACACGCTAATTCGTTCTCTATCACGTTTGGTCAGAAGTCAATCAACCAAGCACGCAAACAACATCGAAGTTTGCGCGAGATGCCTAACCACGTTCGACGATCGTGACCGACGTGATCATCAAAATCTTCATAGTCGTCAAATTGCTATCGAGAAACTTGCCGAACATAAAATTTATTGCGGCAACAACAGACCGGCTAGAATGTTGATGCCCGAAACGAACGAAGTCGAAGAATTCAAAATGCACAAAGCATTGTTGGAACATCCGGCCATCATCGTTGCTGATTTCGAGGCGTTCCTCAAACCACTCTCGTACTGTGAGCCGGATCCTGAAATTTCCTCCACAACACCGTACCAGCTTCATCAACCTAATAGTTTCGGCTATGTTGTTGTGCGACGTGATAAAATAAATGAAGCATATATATATCGCGGACCAAATGTAATCGAACACTTCCTGGAAAAAATGGTGGAGGAGGTTGAGGTAATTGGTAGCGTACTGCTTACATCAAAACCGATGGCATCTTTAACTGAAAATGAACTTCAAAATTACAATTCCACTGAGGTGTGTCCGGTATGTGATCAAAATTTCACTGATGAGAACAAAAAAATATTCCACCACGATCATTTCAGCGGAAACTACATAGGTGGAATTTGCAACACGTGCAATCTTAAAATCCAGAAACCTAAATTCATCCCCATATTTTTTCACAACGGAAGCGGATATGATTTTCACCACCTGGTGAGACATCTTGGCTACGATCCGAAACGTATAGGTGTCTTGGCCGAGAATGAAGAACGCTACATTAGTCTCAGCAAGCAAGTGTCGATTCCGGGAACGAAAAATACAATCGAGATGCGCTTCCTGGATTCGTATAGATTTCTCTCTGCAAGTCTGGATGCTTTAGCGAACAAACTCACCGACGATCAATTCAAAATAACTAGAGCTAGTTTTCCCAACGTAGACGTAGAACTCGTTAGACGTAAAGGGATTTATCCTTACGAATACGTTAGTGATGGTTCTAAATTTAACGACGACGCTCTTCCACTTCCAAGAGAATTTTACAGCAGACTCAGAGAGAAAGGAATCACGGACGAAGAATACCAACACGCGCAACTCATGTGGGAGAAATTAGAATGTAGGACACTCGGAGACTACCACGACGCATACTTAAAATTAGACGTGACGATACTCGCGGATGTTTTTCAAGCGTTCAGGAAAACAGCAACGAATATTTACAAATTAGATCCAGCGTATTTCTACAGCCTACCGGGATTAGCGTGGTCGGCAATGTTATTCCAGACAAAGGTCAAGCTGGAACTGATATCGGACGTTGACATGTTGCTATTTATCGAAAGAGGGATACGAGGTGGAATGGTGCAATGCGTACAGAGACATGCGAAGGCTAATAACGTACACATGAAAGAAGGTTACGATTCAAATCGAGCATCGAATTACATCTTCTACGCCGACGTTAATAATCTCTACGGACATGCCATGGTTCAGAAACTTCCTTACGGGGGATTCGAATGGTTAGATCCCACTTCGATAGACATTATTCATTTCGACGATAGCGAGTGTGGTTTCTTCGCAGAGGTAGATCTCCAATTCTCCGACCACCTGCACGACACGTTTTTGGATTTGCCTCCGACTCCCGAAATCAAATATCCACCCGACTCGGTTCAAGACAAGCTTTTGTTAACATTGAACCCTAAACAGAGATATGTCGTCCACTACAAGAATCTCCGGTTTTTGATTGGGAAGGGTGTTCAGATAGTAAATGTTAGAAGAATACTGAAGTTTAAACATTCCACGTGGTTAAGACCTTACATAGATACTAACACACAACATAGAACAGCTGCCACTTCCGATTTAGACAAGGATTTTTTTAAATTAATGAACAATGCGGTGTACGGAAAGACCATGGAGAATGTTAGAAAGCACGTAGACGTGAAATTAATTTCCGATAAGAATAAATGTCGGAAGTGGATAGCCGATCCTAGATTCAAGTCGAGAAAAATTTACAACGAGAATTTGGCACTTTTCAATCTAGATATAAAATTGATGAAATTCAGAAAGCCAATTTACGTTGGCGCAACGGTTCTCGACTTGTCGAAACTTTACATGTTCGAATTTCATTACGCCGTGATGAAGCCCTTCTACAATGATAAAATATCACTTATGTACACGGACACCGACAGCTTCATTTACAGCATACAAACACCTAACCTATACGAAGACATAAAAAATCCTTCCATGCTTGAGTATTTCGATACGTCTGCGTATCCTCAACCCAACAGATTTGGAATTCCATCTCGTAACAAAAAAGTCCTAGGTAAACTGAAAGATGAATGTAACGGTGATGTTATTGTCGAGTTCGCGGGTTTGCGTTCGAAGATGTATGCCATGAGAACAGAGACTAGCGTCACGAAGAAAGCAAAAGGTGTGGGCAAGAATACGGTAGAGAACAAACTCACCTTCCACGATTACATCGATTGCCTTTACTCACAATCGACGATACTAAGTATAGAACAAAGAATCCAAAGTGTAGACCACGTGATTACAACAAACAAAGTTAGGAAAGTAGCATTAGATCCGCATGACGATAAAAGATGTATTTTGTCTTGTGGAATCCACACGTTGCCTTGGGGGCACTATCGTTTAGAGATTAGTAAAAATTGTATGCAATGCAATTGAAAAAACAAACTTAAATAACTATAACTAAAATAAATAAAAAAAACTTTAACTGTCTCAAATTATCACATACACAATAAATAACTAGCAAGGACAATGAATCTCTTTGGTTTCCGAAAGCAAACAATGGAGACTGTACACCACACGGCAGATCATGAATTTCTACCTTCCATGTTATCTAAACTTAACGGTCTGTTGATCAATCAATTTTCGGAACGCTGCTCTTCTTGCTGGAATAGTGACGATTTCGGATTCGCGACGATCGACATGACGAGAAAACCCAACGACGGAAAATACAGAAACAAAATCAACGACTTTCTAAACGTTGCAACGTTGTGAGAAACGACGTGTATAAATAACGTCATGACGAAACGAAAAATCGAAGACGAAAATCTCAAGTTGCGAGATTACCTCGCGAAACGCTTCAAAGGTTGGAAATCCGAGAATCGCGGATTCTACGAAGAGAAGAAACGTCAGGATCAACCCGTGATCGATGCCATCAGCGGTCTAGGTAAAGAAATTAAAAGTGTCACGGAACAAAATAAAAATTTGATCAACGAACTCGTACCACTCGCAGCTAAAAGTTACGCTGTACCCACGCCCATTTCGAGCATTCCTTCGACGCCGTTCGAACTGAAGGACGCACCAACACGACGTCGAGCCATAGGCAGCACGTCGTCGTCTTCGGATAAGATCGAGTTGGGACCTTTGGCACAAAACTACCTGAGCACGGGGAAGTTCGACAAGGATGAAGTGTTCGGATTGTATCCGAGCATGGAAAGCAACGAAGGCGGCGGTGTGGTGTGGAAGATTGGGAAATCGAAGGTGACCTTCGAAGGCAACGACATTAAAGTCAATTTAGGCGACAAGGATAGTTGGAACAGGTATCCGGGTACGGTGGGCCTGTGGGAACTCGTCGCCAAAAAGCAGCCGAAAGATTACACCGACGAAGATTACCAAAGTTACAAGGAAATTCTGATCATGACGGATGCCTTGTACCAGAACAACGACGCCTCGCAGAATAGGGTGAAATCGAGCAGCGGCGAGAAGTACAGGAATCTCATCAAACCGATTTGGAACCAGGTCAAAACAGGCAGCGGCGTCAAACGCTACAACACGTTACCCAAAGAATTCGTTTGGGTGGACGACGTTAGGAAACTCGTGGACCGATTGTTGGTGATAGCCGGCGAAGAGAATGCAGGCAATCGCAATTTCTACAACGAGAAGGTTGGCATCGTGGACATGATCAGCACGAAACTTTCCAACTTCATCGTGAACGACGACAAGGGCATAGGTTACCTGATCAAAATCATCAACACGCTGCCTCCGAAATTTTGGAACGTGGCCGAAGGAAAGGGACTCGTGAACGACATCATCAACAAGTTACCTTTCGAGATGCATCTACCTGGCTACCAGTACTGCGGACCGGGTACCAAACTCGAGAAAAGATTGGAGAGAGGAGACAGGGGTGTGAATCCGTTGGACGCGGCATGCAAAGATCACGACATCGCCTACAACACCACGCAGACGAATCTGGACGCACGTCACGAAGCAGACAAAAAATTGGAACATGCAGCTTTCGAAAGGTTCGTGAGCAAAGACGCATCGTTGGGCGAACGGGTCGCCGCACTGGGTACCACCATCGTCATGAACACAAAACAAAAATTGGGTTGGGGTATATAAATAACATACAGTAAAAAAAAAAAAACAACATGGCTTGCATAACTGATTTGCCGCACGAACTACTATCTAAAATATTCAAAAAGGTAGTTAACGGAGATGTTAATAAACTTGTGATCTTAGCTAAAACGACGCCGGGATGCGAAATAGTTCTCAAGGACCGTCTTCGGGAGATCAGTGGAATGAGGTGCGGCGATCTCGACACTCTTCTGTCGGCTGCAGGGGAAAAATTGAACGAGAGGTTGGACGAACTACACGAGGCGAGGCAGGGGGGAAGACGGGGCACCGATGATTGGAGAAAATCTATGCAGGAGACGGAAGAAATCATCACGCACATCATCGCATTTTCGGAAGCACGAACTTTCTTCCTCTGTTAAAAAAAATATTCGATACAAAAAAAAAATCTCGTGAAAAAAAATATATATAAATAACACACATTGTGAAAAATTAAAAATTCTCTAACACCCTGAAATTTCTCTTTGATATGACGAGTGAAAAAATAAGTGACCTCCAAGCATTAAAACAAATGCTAAATTTGTCAGTCGAGTATGTAAAAATTCAGGAATTGGAAGTCGACAAACCTTACACGATAACTTCCGGTTCAATCGTTTCTACCCAGTATGGTCCCAAGGCGCGTCTGTTGCTCAACGGACAATACAGTCTATTTTTACCAGATCGATACGCCAGCATGTTATCCGACGAGAAGCTGGCTATCTTAATCGAGAACAAAACTCAAATCGTGTACAAGGGGACAAAGGAACTTCTTGGTAAGAAAACAAAGCATGTAATAGAATTTGTGTAACGGGCTACGCGGAGTATATATAAAATAACATCCACTGAAAAAAAAATCTCAGAACATTTATATATAAATAACATACCGTGAAAATAACACATAGAGCATCAACATGAAGCCCAAGGGTGTCGTGTACCAGATACCATATTCGAATCTAAAAAATCTAGGTGCCCTCGATGGGTTACTCACCAAGAAACAACGCGAGAAGAAACGTTCTTGCTTGTCGAAAGGACATGGAATGAAATTACTGCTCAGCACACCTCAATTGAGACGCTTGCAGCGTTCGCGGAAACAGCAAAAGATCGGAGGTTTCATATTCAGCATCCCGGCCATCCTGGCAGCATTGGGGGCCGTGGGAAGTTTGGCCGGTGGAAGTGCCGCCATCGCGAAAACCGTCATCGACTCGAAGAAGAACAAGGCCGAGTTGGAAGAACAGAAACGTCACAACCTGGCCATGGAGAAGAAGGGGAAAGGTGTGACCAAAAAGCAAAAAAGCAACCTCGATGCTTTGAAGAAATATAAAAAAAAGAAACAGCCCTGTCCAACTTCGATATTGAATCTCTGATCGAACCGTTGGGAATAAGGAACTTCAGGGGTGTTTTCATGTCCGATTCTCTACCCTCTGCTGTGAAAAAAAAGGAGTATGGCGTGGTCAACCTGGACAGTTACAAAAATCCTGGTACACATTGGATATGCTACCTCAAAATTGACGATAACAATGCATTTGTTTTCGATTCGTTCGGTGGCACACCGCCTGCCAGGTTGGTGAAGTATCTCAGTGTTGCCAACCTCTACTACAATGACAAACGCATCCAGGGTTTCACCGATGTTAACTGCGGCCACCTATGCCTTTCCGTTCTCGCATACATGTCTAAAATAAATAACCCTACGATCGAAGATTTCCAGAAAGCACTGTGAAACCTGAAACACGATGGGCGTGTTCCATCTCACGACGAATCTTCAATCTTGAAACTCACGCTGCACGACGACATCGTCTATCCTAAATCCGTGGCTCTGCGTGCATTCTACAGCATGTACCTCATACCTAACGTCACGCATCACAACAACAAAATTAGTGTCGGAAGCGAACACATCGTCGTCACGCCAGGCCAATACAATCTTTCCACTTTGCAAGCTCAGTTACCCAAAGGCATGTACCTTTCTCAAAATTCGGTCACGCACAGAGTGGAAATCCTATCCGCGACGGAGACCGTGGACCTTGGCACCATGGGAGAACTTTTAGGTTTCGAGAACGACACGAAACTCGAAGCTGGCATCAAGCACGTAGCAGTCAATATTCCTAAATTTCTAGCCATAGAGACTCTGAACGTACACTGTAACGTGGCGGAAGGAATGATCACGAAATCCTCGGACGGATTGTTAGGAAGTCACAAGCAGACGGGAATCATAGCCACGTTCAAACCAAGTTCCGAGTTCATGGAACCGATCATCTACACGCCCTCTTCACCGATCTATTTTCCAGTATGTCGCAACCGCATAGACGACATAGAGTTGGTGGTGACGAACGAGAAAGGAGAGGTGGTGGATTTCGCAGGTGCAACGACCACTGCCATCGTGGAGATCAGCGTATAATAAATAACACACATAGTGAAAATGGAACAAATCGAAAGTTACGAATTGCAATCTTTCCCTCCCAACCGTCGCACGTTCGCCAATCTCAACGAAGCGAACAGGGAGATCGAATACGACGTGGACGTAGGCGACGGGTTCGTTCATCCTCACAGAGCGGACCTCTACCTTCAATTCGACGTGGTGAAGAAGGAAAGCGGAGAAGCCTTTCCGCCCAATGCAAATTTGATACTCGTTGACAACTTCGTGCCTCACCTGTTCTCGCAGGTGGAGGTGAGGAAACACAACACTGTCATAGACAGAATCGATTATCCAGGCATCACGTCGACGGCAGTGGGAACTTTGAAATTATCCAAAACGGACGCAGCATACTACCAGGCGGGGGGATTCGAAGCGGGGACCAAAATATCGACGACAAGTCACACGGTGCTCTTTCCCATGCGTCTGCTGCCCGGTTTCTTCTCCGACTACAAGGAGATCATGTGGAAGGGAGGACTGAGGGTCACGTTTCGAAGAGCGACCAACGACAACGACGCACTGATGCGATACACCAACTTGAACGCCGACGGCACGCCGATAGCCAACACTTTACCCGAAGCGGCCAAGTGCGTCATCCGAAGCATGGAATTGAGAATGCCGATCGTGGAATACGAAACGAACTACGCCCTCAAGTACAAAGCGGAGATCTTGAAAAGTCCGCAGGTGGCGATTCACTTTCACGGTTACCAGTGCGTACAAAAGATGGCGTCGGGAAGTCACATGGAATTCGACGTGACAACTCAGTTCAACAACATACAGTTCGACATGCCAGATTTCGTCGTGGTGCTCTTTCAGACCGGGCGCGATAAGAATCAGGAAAAAGATTCCAGCAAGTTCGACGACTGCAAAATCAAGAATGTTTATCTCAAGAATGGACGCAACGAAGTGTTCCCGCGCGAGAATTACAACCTCGACATGACCAAAAACGATTACCTCAAACTTTACGAAGCTTACACCTCTTACAAACGCGTGACCCAGGGAAATGTGGACATGTACTACACGCCCAGCGAATTCAAAATCCGCAGGCCGATGTTCGTCATCAACACATCTAAGAGGAAGCAGGTGGTGGTCAACGATCGAACCAACATCAAGGTCGTCTGCGAGTTCCACGATGCCTTGCCCGCCGATACCCTATGTAGCGTCATCCTGATTGCAGAGAAGTCCTTCGTCCACGACGTGAAGAACGAGAGGGTCACAGAGCAGTTTTAAAAAAATAATTCGAAAAATAATTGTTATACGCAGGCGCATGTGCGTGTGTGTGTGTGTGTGTGTGTGTGTGTGTGTGTGTGTGTGTGTGTGTGTGTGGCACATCGTTCCCGAAAGAGGTAGGTTTACAAAGGTCACGATATATAAACATTGCCGGACTTGGAAAATTACAATAAAGTGCATTCATCCTTCAAGGATGAGAGAGTGCATTATTTACTCATCGCGCTGTGTCAGCGCAATAAATAAAAGCGCTGAACGTAGAGAGAAAGTGAGTTTTTTTTGAGGTTTGGTGAACCTCAATTAATAAAAATGAGTTTTTTTTTTAGGTTTTGGTGAAATTTTCGTAGGTTGGCAACACTGTGGCTCACTTCAGTGAATTGAAGTGAGTTTTTGAGGTTTTGGTGCTGTTTTCTACGCTGTGAAACATCGTCAGCGCAATAAATGAGGCGCGAACGTGGGGAGAAAGTAAGTTTTTGAGGTTTGCGCGCGTGTGTGTGTGTGGCACATCGTTCGCGAAAGACAGAGGTTTACAAAGGTCACGATATACAAACATTGCCGGACTTGGAAAATTACGGTAAGGTGCATTTCATCCTTCAAGGATGAGAGGATGAGAGGATGAGAGGATGAGAGTGCATCTTTCACTCATCACTGCTTTTCTGCGCCCGTGAAACATCGTCAGCGCAATAAATGAGGCGTGGAACGTGGAGAGAAAGTGATACACGCGCGCGCGCGCGCGTGTGTGTGTGTGTGTGTGTGTGGCACATCGTTCGCGAAAAAGAGAGGTTTACAAAGGTCACGATATACAAACATTTGGAGGATGAAAGGATGAGAGGATGAAAGGATGAGAGGTTTACAAAGGTCACGATATATAAACATTTGGAGGATGAGAGGATGAGAGGATGAGAGCTCATCTTTCACTCATCACTGCTTTTCTGCGCCGTGAAACATCATCGGCGTAATAAATGAGGCGCGAAACGGGGAGAGAAAGTGGGTTTTTGAGGTTTTTGTGGTCGTTTGGTCAAGAAATCAAAGTAGTGGTCAAATGCACATTTACTATCTACTACAACAGTAAGACTTAGGAAAAATCTGTTTGCGGATTCATCATGTACGCCTATACGTGAAAAAAGTATGAATAGAATCTATGCTCGGAAATCCAAAATGGCGACCGGAAGTGGGGTTATCTTGGAAACGGTAAAACTTAGAAAAAATCTGTTTGCAGATTCATTACATACACCTATATGTGAGTAAAGTATGAAAAAACCTATGTTCGGAAATCCAAAATGGCGACCGGAAGTGGGGTTATCTTGGAAACGGTAAAACTTAGAAAAAATCTGTTTGCAGATTCATTACATACACCTATATGTGAGTAAAGTATGAAAAAACCTATGTTCGGAAATCCAAAATGGCGACCGGAAGTGGGGTTATCTTGGAAACGGTAAAACTTAGAAAAAATCTGTTTGCAGATTCGTCATATACGTTTATACGTGAGAAAAGTATGGATAGAACCTATGCTAGGAAATCCAAAATAGCAACCGGAAGTGGGATTATCTTGGAAACAGTAAGACTTAGGAAAAATCTGTTTGGGGATTCATCATGTACACCTATACGTAAGAAAAAATATGAATAGAACCAATAGTGTTCGGAATTCATGCGGGTTTGGACGTGACGACGCAGTTCAATAACATAGGTTAGACCAAGAAAAAAAACCTTGGTGATTTTATTTCGAGGAAGGTGTTGGCAACACTGCGAGAAAATGAGGCTTATGTCTTACAAGAGCAAACCATTAAGTCGAGCCTCACCGAGCCTCACTTTCGGTTGCAGCTTTGTCTTTATGGTCCTACTCTAAAGTATGTCAAAGCACGTAGAGGATCTCGTGTAGTTTAGCACGAAAAAAAAATGAATAGGTTAAGTTATATCACGTAAGATCGTGGCATTCGTACCAAGTATGAGATGGGAAAAATCGAAAATTTCGCTAAAACATCGCTAAGCGCTAAAACATCGACAAAAAGTTGCCAATATATGTCAAAAAATGATATTTAATTGATAAAAAAAGAGGCTACAAAAGCACTCGTACCAAGTACTGCGTTGAAACAACCCAATTACACTACTGTAGCAGTAACAATTCAGATTAATTATTATTTGATCTTTTAAAGCATAAACTAAAATTCGATACAAACCTTCAGGTCTCTGCGCTAAATATATTTGGAACAAACTTGCCTAATATGGCGACTTCTTTGCTGTTTGAATCTTTTCCATGCTAGTAAATAGATATCGACTGTATTGATATGCACGCAAAGCAAGACTCTTTTAACAATGCAGAAACCCGGTATATTCGATATTGACACCACGCTAATTTATAGATCTCTGGACATAGACTAACATGCAAGGTTCCTTGCGTCACACACGCATGCACAGGAGTCACATCTGGGGAGTGGCGAGGGGGGCAGTTCCCCTCGCACTATGCTAAATCTTATCTACAAAGGGAAATATGCTGTCTTTGCCTCCCCCAGTTTTGGCACCTTCCGGAAGTGGTTCGGAAGCAGAATGGCTGGCATTTCTTTAAAAATTCATGATTCCATTTCCCAGTTATTCTTTCCCTTATGCTCTGTAAGGTATGGTATTATATCGACGTATACTCCGAAATCTCATATTTACATTGATGTACGATACGCATCACAACTTTGTTTCATAACTGTCACAATAATTAAAGTTACCGCTTCCGATGGAATGTTATTCAATGCTTTTAAATAGGAGAAAAACACGTGGCACATTTGTTTGGACTCAAACCGTGCTCTGTCGTCTGCTGTGACGTCACCACCAATATGGTCCATTGACGAAAGGGTTCCATTCAGGAGACGCAGCAGGCCCTGCGACAACGGTCCAATGAGGGTTGCCTTCAACACGTGCCAGAGCGTCACAAAGAGCCACCGACACGAAACAGCATCGGCCAGTAGGTTAAAGATGTTTAAAGAAACAGGAAGTTTGCATTGTGGACATGAAATGTCTGAAACATATTGCAACAATGTATAATTCCACAACCATGCTCAGGCTGGTTTCAGAACCTGGGTCCCCTGAAGTCGTACTCAGTGTGCGAATTAACGGGGGGATGCCGGATATCCGGTCAATGAAAATGCAATTGAAACCATACATACAGTATATCATGTCTTTACTATCGATCAAACACCACTTGAAAAATCATTCGCGAAAACAGTTAATTAATCTTTAAAGCAATTGCATCCTACTTCGCGTCTGAAGTTCTATTTTCAAATAGCTCATTGTTTATTGCCGTCGGGTGAAGAGGTTTTACAAAGAGCTCCCAGGGTAACGATGCAGTTCATTTGCTCTGCCCATTGTCAAGGAAACTACGAAAGCCTGCCACCATGGAAAGAAGAGCTGATTTCGTCAGCTTTATTCGTTGGAGCCATGTAGATCACATTTATCGCAGCACGCTATCAGTAAGTTGAGCACGCAAGTTCTCTCTTCTTGTGTATGGGTTGGGGTTTTCTTAGAATTTAAACACAATAAAACCTGCTTAATCCGGACTGGCAAAAGGCAAAAGCCCCCCCCCCAAAAAAAAGCAGAATGCAAGGTTTTAAATGTGGCTAGAAGTGAACAAGAGAACTTCCCAAAGAAAAGGCAGTCAACCACTGATGAAATTCTGATTCCCGCAGACTTTGTACTGTACTGTATAGTGTATTTAGGCCTATGCCCTTTAAATACACCATAATAAATGTGTTTTGTTGCTATAAACGGAGTTTTAATGCACTTTCTACTGTTCTTTTATGTTATTTCAGTTAATCCGGACTTTCGTTATACCGGTCAACTTATCCCCCATTAGTTCGGATTAACGAGGTTTTACTGTCTACTCTTTTTAAATTACGTTTAAATTTTATCACATTATTAAATGTCTTAAGTAATTAGAACTGGAAGGTAATAGTAGAGTCTACTAACTGGTAATACACACAAATTTGCACACCTAAGAACCCCCCCCCCCCCACACACACACACACCCGCCGGAAATGAAATACCGCAAAAAAGCTTAATTCTCAGACTGGTCGTACTGCACCATAACGATATCATCCCTTGACAGTGGCGGCGATTGTGTTCCAAAAGCGGGGGGGGGGGGGGGGGCAAGGTGCCAAAACTGGGGGGGGGGGCAAAGACAGTATATTTCCCTTTGTAGATAAGATTTAGCATAGTGTGGGGGCAAAAGTGGCGAAAAGTAGGGGGCAACTGCCCCCTCATCGCCGCCACTTCCTAGATATGACTCCTGTGCACGCGTGTGTGACGCAAGGAACCTTGCATGTTAGTCTATGCCCAGAGATCTATAAATTAGCGTGGTGTCAATATCGAATATACCGGGTTTCTGCATTGTTAAAAGAGTCTTGCTTTGCGTGCATATCAATGCAGTCGATATCTATTTACTAGCATGGAAAAGATTCACACAACAAGAAGTCGCCATATTAGGTAAGTTAGTTCCAAATATATTTAGCGCAGAGACCTGAAGGTTTGTATCGAATTTTAGTTTATGCTTTAAAAGATCAAATAATAATTAAGCTGAATTGTTACTGCTACAATTCAATTCCATCGATAGCAGCAGCTGATTATTCTCACAGGCTATGCTGAACATTTCTTTACTGCACTCACAGCGAACTCTTTGCGCAATTTTGTGTACAATATACAATGCATGAATTACAGAGAGTGGCTTTTGATTGAAAACATTGTGTTTCATAGAGAAGGTCCGTCTCCGTGGTGGAGTGGGGAGTGTAACTCGCTACAACACTAGAGATCCCAGGTTCGAAACCTGTGCAAAGGATGGGTCTATCACACACACACACTCCCCGATAGCGCATTGGTAGCGTCGTTGCCTTGTAAGCACGGTATCCCGGGTTTCGGCACCCGGTGGAGGCACATAGTGGTTCGGATTTCACTTTAAACCGTAGGTCCAGTCCCGGTTAGGCTTTCTGTGCATGAAGTGGACTTAAAGCAAGAACTCAAAGAGAGAAAAAGATACACCAGAGAAAAGATTTAAACAACACAGGGAAATAAAAATTGATTGTGTTTGTGTGTGTGTGTGAATGTGCGAGTTTCCAGTCGTGCCGTAGAAGAGCAGGTTTAGCAGTTGTACTCTTAGTTGTTTTTTTTTGCTTTTAAATTATCCTAATTTATGTCATGTCGAAGTCTCGGTTCATGAGCGACACTGTTTTGTTCTCTCGCGTTTTTGAACCTTTGTCCAAAGCAACCAGGCAGACGGGATGGAGTAGCAACTGACTCGATGACCGACCTCTTTAAGTGGTAGACTTTTCGATCTCGCCATCGAAGTTTGTTCTTTGTGAGTATCCCTTCATCAATCCCACACAATCATCACTCATCTGCATCGTTGAGATTAGCCAAAAGTAACAGAAATGCTACACTAAATAACAAAAATGCACAAAACGAAACATCCGATAAAAACTGGACTTTCCGTATTTGATTGGATTCAGTGGCGTATGCTGAGTCTAAGACCAGGGCCATGGCACCTGGTCCTAGGTTATGGAGGAAGGGAGAAGACTAGATTCATTCTTGACGTATTGAAGGACGCCACGTTGCCATCCCAACGTTAGTCAGGTTGCAAACTTATAAAAATTCATGTTGCCAACTTCTAAGAATTCAGGTTGCCAACTCCAAAGAATTCAGGTTGCCAACTCCCAAGAATTTAGGTTCCCTACTACCAAGAATTCAGGTTGCCAACTCCCAAGAATTCAGGTTGCCAACTCCTAAGAATTCAGATTGCCAACTCCTAAGAATTCAGGTTGCCAACTCCCAAGAATTCAGGTTCCCAACTTCAGAATCGCCATTATCTTCTTTTAAAATCAGCTTCATTCACACAGTTTCTAAGAGATTTATATTCAGTATTTTACCTTCTAGGCTTCAGGCTTACCAGAAAGCCTAGCTACCCGTATACGCTCCTGATTGGATTGATTGATTGATTTGGTGTCTTTTAAGTCCACTTTATGCACAGTAAGGCTAATCGGGACTGGATCTACAGTTTAAAGGGGGATCCGAACCACTGTGGGCCTCCACTGGGTATCGAACCCGGGACCCCGTGCTTACAAAGCGACGACGCTACCACTGCGCCATCGGAGAGGCCATTTTATTGTATTTGCTGAACGTCTGGGACTCCGCATATAGTTGTGGAACTTGCAAATGTTGACATATTTGTACAAGCCGACCCCAATTAATCAATATACCCTCTGTAAATTTTCTAGTGCCGTCTATGCGTCGTGAACACAGTTTCAGTTGTGATAATTCGTCGTATTTTATGAGCATTTTATGGACACAGCAATTTTTTTTTCTCTCTGCGTCACAACGGTTATTCTAGAATAAACATAACCAAGCATTGGTCCGACGAGGAAAGGAATAAGTATTGGTTTGGGATGGGGGGGGGGGGTTGCAAAAGCTTCGAGGAACGGAACAAGAAATTGATCCAACAATGATTAAGATATGAATAAATAACGAAGAGACAAGGGGTAATTTATGACAAAGCAATGGTAATCAATGTTGCGATATGTTAGAGGAACATAAATAGACAACGCTGTTGCTGACTCATTTGAAGCGACTGGTCTCCGAGGATGAAGTCTCGGTGAACAGTGTTCCAAAGTGTGTGTCCGTCTTTTGTTCTATTCGCACCAATGTAAGTTCTACCCTTCAAGATATAATCAGATTTATAGGCATCAGTGTGATACGTCATTTCCCATTTCACTAATATTTATTGTTATTAATTATCTTTTCTCTTGTACAAATGTTTTTTGTTCTTTAATGTTAATTTTTGTAATTTACCTATCACTGATAATGTCAGGATAGTGACTAACCTGTATATACTTATCTTGTAAGGACTGTTATCATGGCAATTACGAGTGTCTTTTGTCTTGACTTGGAAGTTCGGGCTCGGTTTTTGACTAGAGTGATCAAGTTGAATTATAAGAAGTTTAATTTCTTTGAGTGACAAAGATTATATGTTAGGCATATAAGTATTTACTTTGCAAACCTTCTTCTTAGTGCAAACTTAACTTTGATTTTTAATTGACGAACTAACAGAGAGATATTACCCCATACCCTGAGAGGCATCACGCGAATACTTTCGAGTCTTTCATGGGAACTTATTATTTGCTCTTCTAATTAACTCATGTTCTTTTGACTAAAGAACGTGTCAAGTGACGTATTCTTCATGTTACCGGGATTACCATCCGAAAACCAACTTGTTCCATAATATTTTATAGATTTACCTTTAACATATTGGTAATTGTTCCACCCAACCGAAATGTATTCACAAAAACTGAAATATACATTTGGAAGTACATGTATTTCGCCACCTTTCCACGAGATGGCAGGTGCGCGCACCTCGAGCACGCAGAGGCAGTTGTTTCAAATTGACAGCTACGATTGAAACGTTCGCCACAGTTGAAATGCAGAGTGTGATTCGGTTTCTGTGGTCAAAAGGACCTAAACCAGCTGAAATCTATCGTGAGTTGTGTGCAGTGTATGGTGACACGTGCATGACATTCACAAATCTCTGTAACTGGTGTGCGAAGTTCAACGCAGGGCGTGTAAATGTCTTCCATGAACCAACCCCGAACGATTTCTACCGCAAGGGCATCGACAAATTGATGTCGCGGTGGGACAAATATATCAATGTTATGTGGAATAGCAGAGTAATGTTGAAACTTCAAAATGAATATTTCAGTTCTTGTGAATACATTTCCGTTTGGCTGTAAAAAATTTACTCAATTACTTTTTGATATCACCTCGTATTAAAACAAGCTTTTAAATCAGAATTTAACTAAATTATTTAAAGAACTTAAAGACTGGTTCATGTACACCACTGATCGTTCACCATTGCACCTTTCTGACGACCTGGTTTATCCCCGATTGCACGCGGAGAAAGAGAGGGAATCGAAATCAGTGGCTATTTAAGAACACGCGGCCAGTGGGGGGTGCGAACAGCGTTGGCAGGAGAACACTGCTTGTTCCTTCCTGCTCTCTGTGCCGCGCTTGACAGAGGCACTGTTGATACATGAAAGGAAATTTTCCTTCGAGCAGGAAAATCTACGTTCAATTTTCTGTGAAAAGGGAGATTTCATGAAAAATATAGAAATTGTCAGAAAATTTGAAAATGTCGGACTCGTTTTTTTTTTGCTTTACTTGCATGCATGCATTCGTGTTTCATTTCTATTATATCTCATTAATCTATCTTCTATATATATCTAAAAAATGGATGTGTGTGTGTGTGTGTGTGTGGGTGTGTATATTTGTTTGTTCCGGCATAACTCTCGAACGCCTGCAGCGATTTCAACCAAACTTGGTGCACGTATCACTTGCAATCTGGAAATAATATTTTGGGGAAAGACACCCCTGGCACTCCTAGGGGTGAGTTGGGAAGAGGTGACATGTACAAATAATCCAGAACCACCGATATTAAATTCCACACAAACAAGACATCCGTGACTCTATGCAATCCGCACAACGATAGTGTTTCTCGGGTTGTCTAACATTCAGGCTGTGTTGCGAATTGAATCCATAGTTTTCGTGACACTCCCAATGCGGTTCAACTCCAAGTTCATCACCTATCGGCATGGGGGGTAACAGGGGGTGAAAAATAAAATGCCACAAATGCCCTACATTAGCATCGAATCCATAGTTTTCGGAGTCGCTAATATAAGTGTTGACATTCACGATCACATTTTTTTTTTTTTTTTACATTTTACACTATAGTTAGAATTAATTATTTTCCTGTCTAATACAAGTTTGGGATAAATAAATACCCGGGCAATAATAAATATAAACAATAAATAAGAGTTGTTGCAGTAAACGAGGTCGAAATTTCATAATATGCCACTCAAAATTTGTAAAACATGTATTAATATGACAGTCAACACGAACTGGCTATATATATGCTTTGTTATATGCACACTTACTAACCTGAAGTTACAATATATTCATTTTACAATGTCTTCCTGTATACATCGTTGCTTCCACACACACAAACACAGTAGTGAACAAACGCAAACCATGTCGCAAATGGAGTTATAACTTTGCAAATATATAACGTTTCAACTCCTCATCAGGCGTTACTACAACAGAAATTAGTAATTTCTCTTCAGTGGAATTTATAATTACATGCAAATTTATACAAAAACAATTTGTTTACGATGACGTGTTGACCTTACGTCTTACTGTAATTTAGAAATTGCCGAGGTGACTATTTATATCGTATTACATTGGCCATTATAAGAATCCTTTTAAGGAAAACCTATTATGGAACATAACCTTCGAAAAATCAATATTTGCGGAAAACTATTTTCAGATTCGTGTTTAACAGCCCAAGATCATTCAGAAAATGTTAAATCATTAACATCAGCAATTAATCGTTACTCAGTCTTTACATAAACCATTTAAGGCACAAATAGAGACTCCAAAAGTTTGTTACAGAAAAAAAAAAGTGCAAGTGTGAGCGAATTCAGCAAGAAAATGTCTACAACATCTCTTATTTAGTACCCCCTTGCCTCGGTATCCCTTCCCAGTAGTCACTGCTCTGCTATCCAATCAAACTTCTCAAACGGTGAATTACAAAGGAGAGCATTGCGTATCCTAGCAAACTGCGCGGAACTGTCCAAGGTAATATTAATGTTAGAACTTGTTTGTGGAACAGTTCGAAGACTGACGCTTGACAGACGACATATATTTCCTGTCGTTTTTCGACAGTCTTTATTCCCGCAATTGCGAAACTTTTCACAAAAGGTAAAAATGAAACATGGAGCGCATGATAATCTGAAATGTGGACATAAAGTACATAATATGGTTAATGTGCACATCGATCGTTTCACTGGCTGAATATGTAATAATTTCCCCTTACTTTAGGTTTACTAAGGTACCTTAACGTTCCTGTCACAGGAAGGTGGTAGCTGTGTCATTGTGTAATATGTCGAGATACAAACGTGCCTCGTATTTGTGCGTGTACACACACAAACACAAACATACATGTACCGGGTGGCCAGAATTAAAGTTACGCAACTCAGAGCCCTCTGTAGCCTGTTTGAAGCATCGTAGAACTCTGAAATTTGGTGAATCCACTATGCAGATCATGGGGAACAGGATGGCGATAAAAATTTCAATTGTTTGCCACCAGCTTGAAATGTGGCGCTGTAGTTCCATGATGGGTTGTAATAATGACGTAAACACCTCAAATTGGTTATGGATTTTCCCTTACCTTGCAATCTTGCAATAAACGAGAGATTATTTTCTTGCAACTTCCAGCCACTAACAAATGTCTTTCATTATTACAGCGCCACATTTCAACCTGGTGGCGGAAAATTGAACTATTTTTTTTTATACCGCCATCCTCATTCCCATGGTCTCCATAGTGGATTCACCAAATTTCACAGTTCTACGATGCCTCAAACAGGCTACAGAGGACTCTGAGTTGGGTAACTTTAATTCTGACCAACCAGTACATCACTTACTATGTGTTGAAATAGTAACGCTAGGTACATTTTGTCTTTCTTTTCTAAGATAAGCGCACGATATTCCAAAATTTTAACAACACTATTCTTATATTTCAGAATTGTCTGTTGTGACGTCAAGAAATGAAATACCATCCACTGACAAATATAATTGTCGTTGTCATATCATTTATTAGGTAACTATGCTCTATATTCTAGTCCATTTTACAGTTGTAGAATGGTTTCCATTCATCTGCCACAAACACATACTGTATTTTCCAGTCTGAAACTAGATGCCTGTGGTAGTTTTATTCAAGATTACGCAAGGAATGTTCAATGCAAGAATATCCATGGAGTACTCTGTGGGTACTCTATGATAAAACAAAAACAAATGCGAGTTAAATGAATGAAGAAAATCTCTGGTAATATACCCATGAAGACGAAACTTGGCATGCATGTTTTTGACATCAGTGTGTTAATGGCGAAAGCCCCGTGGCACAGGAAGCGAAACCCCTGTGTTAACGGAGGAGGACTCGTAGCACAGGAAGCGAAATCCCTGTGTTAACGGCCGAAGACCTGTAGCACAGGAAGCGAAATCCCTGTGTTAACGGCGAACGACTCGTAGGACAGGAAGCAAAATCCCTGTGTTAACGGCGGAGGACCCGTAGCACAGGAAGCGAGGTCCCTGTATTAACGGCGGAGGACCCGTAGCACAGGAAGCGAGATCCTTGTGTTAACGGCGGAGGACCCGTAGCACAGGAAGCGAAAACCCTGTATTAACGGCGGAGGACACGTAGCACGGGAAGCGAATTCCCTGTGTTAACGGCGGAGGACTCTTAGCACAGGAAGCGAAATCCCTGTATTAACGGCAGAAGACTCTTAGTCCAGCAAAATGGCATCCCTGCCAGTGTACACGAAACTGGGGATGCTATCAGCGAATTAATTTTCTGCATGCTGAGCGAGTTAAATGAATGAAATTAAACGCCGAATTAAGGTGAGAAGCGCCTGACCAATTAACGAACACAATATTGATAGCTTAGTTCCATTAACTTATTGTGTCTGCTTCAATAGAATGCATTTAGCTCCATAGAAAATTGTCAATGTTCTTACTTCTAAATAATATTTCTTTGCATCAAGGTACTTGAAAATCTATTATTAATTTTGACTTATGGGAGGATCATTTTAGAGATGGCTAATTTCTTTATCTGTGCATTAAATGTATTTTTCAGTTTGTACGTCGATTCCGGAAAATCACAGGAAGACCCTGACATCGAATTTCCGGTGAACTTCACAGCCATCTACCGGAAAGATCGCCCTCCTTTTGAAGTCATCAATGGTTCAGGTAAACTGTGTGACGTAAGCGATTATTACAATAAATTTGAACTTAAAATGGCTCTTGTTGTAATCTTTCCATGAAGCTTCTGATCTTTTAGTGGATAATGTCGATGAAGGTACACATCCAGACAAATTAGAATGATGTAGGAGGCAATATATCAATCGTTCAGAAACCACAACTTGTGCCTCGGAAAGTGAATAAACATGATGACGGACCAGCTAAACGGATAACGGACATGAATATGGCCACGTGGAATATAAAGACAATGCTAGCCCCAGGAAAGATGCAGGAGGTAGCGCAAGAAATAGAAAAAAATGGTATACAGATAGCAGCAGTACAGGAAATTAGATGGGTTGGAACGGGTAGAGTAGACAAAAAAGACTTCACAATATTTTATAGTGGAACAGAACAAAGGACAGGGCAGAGAGGTACAGGCTTCATAATAACTAAGGAAGCAAGAAAAAGTATACTGCAGTTTGTGCCAATATGTGATAGAATAAGCAAGCTCAGAGTTAAAGGATCATTCAGAGACATAACAATTATAACAGTGTATGCACCTACGGAAGACAAAGGTGATCAAGAGAAAGAAGAATTTTATGATAAGCTGGAGGAAACATTAGAAGAAACACCTAGATATGATTCAATTATTATCATGGGAGATTTTAATGCACAAATTGGCAAGGAGGATAGGAGAAAAGGAATAAGTGGAGTCTATACCTTACATAGAGAAAGCAATAATAATGGCCATCTACTCTATCAGTTTGCAATTAGAAACAAAATGATAATAAAAAGCACGTGTTTCCCACATAAAGATATACATTTGGGGACCTGGAGATCCCCAGATGGAACAACAACAAACCAAATGAACCATGTTTTGGTACGTCACAGATATTCCTCCTCAATCACAGATATTAGAAGTTGCAGAGGACCTAACTGTGACTCTGACCACTTTCTTTTGAAAGTAAAAGTTCGAGAGAGAATAAGAACAACACAACAGACAGAAAAAACTAAAAAGAATAAAATGGAATATGCAGAAAGGGAAAAAAGAAGAAATCAGACAAAGATACCAAGATGCAATAGCTCAAAAAACACAAAGTTGGACAGCAGAGGAGAGGAGCTCAACCGAAAAACACTGGGAGAAAATACAAGGAACTCTAAAAGAAGTAGCAGAAGAAATAATAGGAGAAGATAAACAAGTAGGGTAAAAAATGTGGTTCGATGAGGACTGTGAGAAAGTAATAAAGGAAAAGAACGAAGCTAGACAAAAAATTATACAAAGAAAAACGAGAAGAAATGTCGAAAGGTACCGATAAAAAAGGAATATAGCTAATAAAACATGCAAACAGAAAAAGAAGGAGATAATGAAGAAACAGGTGATGGTGATAGATGACTTGAGTAGACAAAATGAAACAAGAAAAGTATATACCGCAATCAAAAAAGTAAATAAAGGATACCAACCAAAGGAAATTGGCTATAAGGATAAAAACGGAGCATTGATAGGAGATCAGCATAGAAAATTAGAGAGATGGGCAGAATATTATCAAGAACAACTAGGAAAAGAAGAGGAACTAGTGGGAACAACAGGAATAGATGGATACAATGAGGGAAGCATTGAAGACCCACCAACAATGGAGGAGATAGAAATAGCAATTAGAAAAGCGAAAAATAACAAAGCACCAGGAGAAGACGGTATAATAATAGAAATGCTAAAGATGGCAGGACTGACAATGAAAATTGAAATCCATAAACTCCTGGAACGGATCTGGAAAGAAGAACAAATGCCGGAAGGATGGAAAGTTGGAATAATATGCCCAATACACAAAAAAGGGAATCGAACGGAATGTAGTAACTATAGACCAATAATGCTGCTAAATGTGGTGTACAAAGTCCTTAGCAGTATTATTAATGAAAGACTGAAGAAATATACTGAAGCTATAGTAGGAGAATATCAATGTGGATTTAGACCAGGCAGGGGTACAACAGATCAATTATTCGTTATACAACAGATAATTGAAAAACACTATGAATATGCAATAGACCTCCTAATTCTATTCATTGACCACAAAAGAGAATTTGATAGTATAAGGAGACCCGAACTGAGTAGAGCTATGCAAGAATTAAAAATCCCCATGAAGTTAATAAATTTAATAGAAATTACAATGAAACAGACCAGAGCAAAAGTGAAAATAGGGAATGAAACAAGTAGAGAATTTCCATATTACAGAGGAGTCAAACAAGGAGATGGACTGTCAACACTCTTCATACTAGCATTACACGTGGCCGTGACCGGTTAATGAAAATAATTTCTGGAGAATAAGAACTAATGAAGAAATTAACCATATACAAGGGAAAGAGGATATTGTGAGATTTATTAAATCACAAAGAATGCGGTGGCTGGGTCACGTACAGAGAATGGGAAAGGATAGAATGCAAAGGAAAGTGATGCAAGAAAAAATATATTCAACAAGAAGAAGAGGAAGACGAATGACAAGATGGCTAGATGGTGTCCTGGAAGATTTGCGTCACATGAAGGTGAAAAGATGGTGGGAGATTGCAGAGGACAGGAATAGATGGAGGCACATAGTTGAGGAGGCCAAAGCCCATGAGGAGCTGTAGCGCCTTGTGGTAAGGTAGGAGGCAATATGAGCACCTATTCTCACGGATAATTTATTTTTAAAGCCACTGTTATTGTTATACTGCCAGGATGTGATGTTAATCATCATCATCTCTTGCCATTTCCTGCCTCCTGCTGGATCAGCATAGAAGTCAAGCCTCTCCATTTCTTCCCGGTCTTCCACCACCCCTCTCTTTCCACGGTGTACCAATCTTGTCCTCTTCTCCTAACACTCTCCGCTATCTGCTCTTTCCACCGACATCTTGGTTTCCCTCTTAGTCTTACTCCTTGCTCATGGTAAGCTCTTGCTGGTAGTCTTTCTGCATCCACCCTCTTCGTGTGTCCGAACCATCTCATCTGTGCCTGATCTATCCTGTCCTGAAGCTTCACCACACCCACTGTCTGTTGGATCTCCTCATTCCTTATTCTATTCCTTCTAATCTTCCGCAATATACTTCTTAAAAATGTTATCTCAACTGCCAGCATCTTTTCTTCGTGTCTCTCTGTCATTGTCCAAGTCTCTGCTCCATACATAGTTATCGGTATATGAATGTTAATATCCATAATAAATATTTTCATTAAATTATATTTGATTTGCAAATAAATATTTACAGAAGGTTTCTTCACTGTTTCTCGAAAATTAGACGTAGAATTGCCAAAAGTGTTATTGAAAAGTATGTACAACAAAACTTTCGACGAAATGAGGGGAATGTTTACATTCAAGATTTAGCTAATTTCTGAAAATCCATTAGTTTAAGATGTAGAATAGTTTTCATATGTTTCTACAACAAACACACATTTTCAAGTCTCAAACTGGTTGCCTGCAGTAGTTTCACTCAAGGTTACGCAAGGCATGTTCAGTATATAACCATAAAGTACTTTGTGGAAACTCTATGATATAACAAAAAAATGCTATAAAATATTTGCTAATATACCCATGAAGACGAAACTTTGAATGCTTGTTTTCTTGACACCACTGTGTCAATGGCGAAAGTCCCGTAGCACAGGAAGTGAAATCCCTGTGTTAACGACGGAGGCCCCGTAGCGCAGGAAGCGAAATCCCTGTATTAACGGCGAAAGCGCCGTAGTAGAGGAAGCGAATCCCTGTGTTAACGGCGGAGGCCCTGTGGCACAGGAAGCGGTATTTTATTCAATTAATCTCTACCACTTATTATGATACTGGTGAATTTGTTCATTTGAAGAATTTACTTGACGATGGTGTTTGAGATTCTGCATTTAAAAAAATGTTTATTTGGAATTAAATTACTACTATTTCCAGGGGGAGGATTAATAAAAATGGGGGTACAAAGTTGCGAAAATTACCTGGCAAACTCTGGAATCATTAATTTATTGTTGTTTTCTTTCAGTTATCCCGGCTTGGGTAAAAATGGATATGAGGATAATAAGAGACCCTTCCGTCAACGAAAATGATCAGGTAGCAACAACATTTCAAGATATTATTACTGTACTAACAAAATTCTCCCTCTCTTTCTTGATTTGGAAAATTCGCGGAAATAAATAACAAAATATCAACCTAAGACCAGTCCTTGGAAAGTCACTTTTTGAAATTAGATGAGTTACAGTTACGAGAGTGATTCAAATAAAAACATTAATTATTTATTATGAGGCAAATGAGGAAATACAGAAAAAGTATACACGTAGTCCCCATGACGTGCGCTTCCAGCTCTTCGGAAGTGCATGGACACCGCGTGAGAACAATTGTTTTGGTTGTGACTGTAGCCACTCATGCACCGCGGTTTTCACCTCATCATCGCTTCGGAAATGCTTGCCTCCCATCGCCTCTTTGAGCCGTCCGAACATATGAAAGTCACTGGGGGCGAGGTCTGGTGAATAAGGTGGGTGTGTGAGACATCCAAATTTCATTTCCTAAATTGTCTCAACAGTTAAACGGACAGTAAGCGGTCGGGCATTGTCATGCAGTAACAATACACGTGAAGTCAGAAGTCCTCGTCGTTTACTCCTGATTGCAGAGCGAAGGTGATTTTGGAGCAGATCTGCATAAGAAATAGTGGTCACCGTTACTTCCTTTTCCATGTAATGTTCGAAAATTATCCCACCTGCATCCCAGATGGGAGTGAGCATGACTTTTCCTGCTCACTCTTTCCTGCTCACTCTTTTTCCTGATGGCGACGAGCTGTGGCGCCATTCCTTGCTCGATCTTTTTGTTTCAGGGTTTGAAAAAACAAGTTGTTTTTTTTAAAAAAAAAAAAACAATCCACCTGGGTTCAGGTGGGTTTAATCGTTTTTTTCTGGATTAATTGTTTTTTTCGGGTTTAATTGGGTTTTTCTGGTTTAATTGGGTTTTGTCGAGCTTTTATAAATAAAATGTGAATACATGTAATATAATTCACCTTTGTAATTGCCGCTCAACCTACCCACTGCACTTCTCCACCCAGCAGACCACAAAAAAAACTGCTAAACCATTGTAATGTTTATTTTTTATCCTTTATTCTCTTATGATTTCCTGGTTACCTCTGTGCCTAGCAAGTGTATATGTTTGAATTGATATTTGTCTAAAGTACCTGCAGAATCTACAGCTTAATATAGGCCTATATAATTTCTTATTTATTTATTTATTGAGAAAATTTCAGATACAGCACGTAGCCATTTTACACTGAAATCAGTAACAATGAAAATAACAAAAAAGAACAAAAATAAAAATAGCAAAATAAGACAAAATATTAATATAAATAAGTCAAGATAGCACAATTAAATATTATTTAGCAACATATCTTCTGATGGTTGACCGAAAGGCATATTCTGTGGAAAATACATCAGCACTTGATGGGAGGTCGTTATATTGAGTGGGAAGTCTGTGGAAGAGCAATCTTTTTTGAATTTCCAGTCTAGGCTTTTTTGTGTAAAGGAGATTTGTGTTGCGTGTTGAGCGCATAGGCACTCGAAAGTGGAATTCCTGGAGGAGCGTGTTGCAACGGATTTTGCCATTGACAATTTTGTAAAGATACCTAAAATCATTCAGTAAACGGCGCTGATAGGGAGTCTGTAAGTTTAGAAAGGACAGGAGATGTGGTGTTGGAAAGTTGCGTAATGAGGGAACCCTGTAACGAACTATAGCCAGGAAAAAGTTAAGAACAGAATCGATTCTGGAGAGCTGAGTGGGACATGCCATGGACCAGACGGGAGAGCAGTATTCTATTATTGGGGAGATGAATGATTTGAAGTACAAGGTGAGGGCTGAGATGTCACTAATTTCGGTGAAACGATACAGTAAACCTAAGAGACGCATAGCCTTTTTTGTCGTGCCTGTAATATGTTCTTCAAATGTGAGTTTTTGGTCGAAAACAATGCCTAGGTCTTTATGAGAGGATACTGCTTTGATGTTATTGCCAGAGATGGAGTAAGATGACCTTAGCAGGTTCTTTTTGAGAGAGATGGTGAGAGTAGTACATTTTTCAGGATTTAAAGTAAGTTTCCATGTCAGGCACCATGAAAAAAACGTTGTTATGTCATTCTGGAGAAGATGAGCATCGTTGGAAGTGGAGATTTCTCTGAAAATCTTACAGTCATCTGCGAAGAGAAGATTAGACTAAAGATTAAACTTTTGTATTGGTGTACTGAGATCTGATATTTCCTTCTACTTTATATCATTATTACAAGTGTTGTGCATTCTAGATAGCAAAATTAATCTCGAGTTATAATGACAGTCGTGATCGCATTCTAAGAATCTAAAATGCAATCTTTATTAGTATACACCTCTATGGCGTTCCTTCATTTCAGAAATCATTGAAATACCAAAGTTAATGAAAAACCCACTGGGTTTTGAAATGGGTTCTCTCAAGTTAGCCCCCTGGATAGAGCACCCAGGTTTCATCTCCTGTAATAATTATTTCCAGAAATCCATCACCTTTGACCTGGAAACAGTTCCTCAGACGCATCGATGCGACGGTCTCTCAATTCAGCAGTCAACTGACGTGGCACCCATTTCGCCGACACATTTTTGAATCTCAGTACATCATGAACAATATTGTATGCTGAACCAACACTAATATCCAAAATGGCGGCTATTTTCTTCACAGTAATACGCCTGTTTTCCTTCGGAAGCTCTTCAACTGCAGCGATGTTTTCGTTCGTCACTAGCGATGTGCCTGGCCCGGTCACGGGGCGTCCACCACACACGTTTCGCCGCTTTTAAACTTTCAACACCCCTCGTACACTTGCTGCAGGGACACACACGAATCACCGTACTTCGCTTTCATCCTTCGATGAATTTCAACTGGTTTAACACCTTTACCACTCAAAAAAAGCATCTGCATCCTTCTTCAGTGTTGCAGCCAATGATGTATGTTGCCAACTGTTGGTCATTCTTTCAACTACAAGAGTAACTCCTGTCAACATACAAACCAATCGTAGAAACTTTTCGGAACTTTATTCCACTTTTAACGTTTTTATTTGATTCACCCTCGTATAAGTACTTGCTCAAAATGTAAATCAGTAACTTTGCTCAAACTTAGCTATGTTACAATTAGAGTTAGTTTATTCTAGATGCGATATAACAGGCAGGAGTAGGCTTCCCTTTTCTGTACTGACACGATCATTAAATTATAATAAATCTCAGACGTATATTAAAATACGGAAGAAAGAGACTCGACAGTAAATATTTATTCTTGAAAATTACGTTACACAAAAATATTTGCTCGCAAGAAATACAAAATTATTTTTTTGATCCTATGTTTTCTCTCTGTAAAAGTAATTCTTAATTTCTTACCCGTTAGGTACCGTCAAACAGGGTAACTTCCTACAGATTTTGGCATATTCTAATGTGCCCTGCAAAATCCGTGGCGAGTGACAACAGGAAAATTATACGCGAGGAACACTTTGTCCTTTATAAATGTACTGAAGGTATACCAAAGAAATTCCAAAATATTAAGGGGGCAAATACGTCAGCATTTTCGTGACGGAAGTTAGCCGGACCCTGTAGCCGAGTGGTTAGCACATCGCGCTGCGACGCCAAGGGTTTGGTTGTTTGTGAATGTCCATTCATCAATTTCATCATTTCATCACTCATCCCTTTCTTCGCAAATTAGCCAAGAGGCACAAAACGCGAAGTAAAATAAAAATTAAATCAATCAATCGTGACGAAGTTACCCCAGCAAATGGGATAACTTCGTCATCTCTGCTTACGTTCCTAGCAGGTCAAAATTACTCCCATGAAGAGGTAAGATCGTCACGCAAAATCAATCAAGCAGTCATCATCTTTACATGCCTCGCACGTGTAACATCAGAACTATGCATCAAGGGAGGAAGTTGGGTGCAAGTACATTTTGCTTTGGCCCTGTTTGCAGCATTTTCTCGTCATATATCCTCTTGTCATACAAGTGACGTTTGTGTGTCTTTTCTTTTTTTAAACATTGAAATATTACAAGTTTAGCATGTTACCCCGTTTGACGGTACCTAAAAAAAGTAACCATTGTAACTAGTTTCTTCTAAACATAGATAGAGATACAGAAAGAGAAAGAATAAGAGAAAGTAAGGGGAGGAGGGGAATGTAAGGGAAATAGAAATAGATAGAAAGGGATAGGAAATGCATGCAGAGGCGTCGCTGGATAGCCAACACAAATAGCAACGTGAGGAATTGTCAGGGACATTTATAACAGACTCCCACACATAGACAGAGAGAAGGACAAAGGGAGTGAGGAAGAGATAAATGGGAAAGGGTAAGACAGAAACCAAGATAAGAAAAGTGAGTCAGAGTAAGAGAAACCAAAAAAAGAGAAATAAATATAGAAATGAGACAAGAGGAAGGGGTCAGAGATTCATCTTAGGAAAACGATGTAAAATAACCACAATAGAAAGAGGAAGATTGAAAAACGAAGAAGTAAAGACACAGAGAAAGAAAGAGAGAGAAAAGTAAAAGCAGAGAAGACAGAGGGAAACGGGAGGGAAGGAAAGAAACAGTGCAGGAAAGGAAGAGAGATAAAACTAGGTAGAAAAGAAGGAGATGGAAAAGGAAGAGAGAGAGAGAGAGAGAGATAAAACTAGGTAGAAAGGAAAAAGATGAAAAAGGAAGAAAGAGAGATAAAACTAGTCAGAAAGAAAGGAGATGGAAAAGGAAGAAAGAGAGATAAAACTAGGTAGAAAAGAAGGAGATGGAGAAGGAAGAGAGAGAGATAGATAAAACTAGGTAGAAAGGAAAAAGATGGAAAAGGAAGAAAGAGAGATAAAACTAGGCAGAAAGAAAGGAGATGGAAAAGGAAGAAAGAGAGATAAAACTAGGTAGAAAAGAAGGAGATGGAAAAGGAAGAGAGAGAGAGAGAGATAAAACTAGGTAGAAAGGAAAAGATGGAAAAGGAAGAAAGAGAGATAAAACTAGGCAGAAAGAAAGGAGATGGAAAAGGAAGAAAGAGAGATAAAACTAAGTAGAAAGGAAAGAGATGGAAAGGAAGAGAGAGAGAGAGAGAGATAAAACTAGGTACAAAGAAAACAGGGAAAAGAGAAGCGAGAGAAAGACGGAGAGAGAAATAGTGTGTGGAACTCTTAGTAGCCATGACAATCGACGCAGAGAACATCTGAATACATTTCTCTAGCTACACCAGAGCAAACATGAAGATGAAACGAAGAAGATAGAGAGGAATACAAGTGACAGAGGTAACGAGAAGAAAGAAAGAAAAAGAGTAAGACAAAGAATAAGCAGGCAATCAGAGATTTTCACTGCAGGAAATCTTATTCATATTTCGGATTTGGAAAAATACATACGAAAGTACACAAACACACACACACATACAACGAAACCAATTCGTTTTTTGCCTCAGCATAGAAAACACACACACACACACACACACAAACAGTTTTTGAAGAAAATCAAATCACTGCCTCTAATATAACAATTCCTTGCTTTTAGGTGATAATTTTGGATTCAGTAATTGGCTTCTACTGGTTCGATTATCGAGTTCAAGCAGAGACAGGAATCTTCTTCTTCATCGCCGAGGAATTCATGAACCAAATGTGGGTCCCCGAGATCATGTTCCACCCTACGAAGATTTCCGAAACGAGCAACGGAAGGTGCAGTCTGGACACTCTGAGCTTAGACACGTATAAAGGAGAACATCCTTATCTGAGATACTTCATGACGTAAGCTTAGTATTAAGATTTCAATTGTATAAATTATTGTTATTGTTGTTTATGTTTATTAACGCTAGATTACCTGACTGTGAAGCTGTTAGGAAAGCCGCCCACAGAAGTATTTTTTTGGGGGGGGCTATCATCAATTGTTAAGAAAACTATCATAAAACATTGCACACTAGGATAATTTGCATAGACATTCCTCCACGCACCGCATTTTCTCCATGTTGATCCATGTAAACATCCCGCAACTTTCTTCAAACTTACGTTTCCAGGTATCCTTTCGGGTGCCCTTGCCTGTCAGGCCACCACCGCTCTTTTTTCGATTTTCAACTGTTAATATTTTTCTACAAAATTGAATATTAATTCCTACGTTGCCTACAGTGTTCCCAATATTTCTGTATTAATTTTGTTAAAAAAATCCTAAAGGTAAGGTATGTAGGGGCCTATCATTTACTCGTAGCTGAACCCGGTCATAGAAAACCTACAGCAACGAGTGGGGTTCGTCGTGATGACCACACGTCACTCCGTAACTGGTCTGATGATCGCTCACCTCTGCTGAGGCCATGTGGGAGTGAGGCCGGCAATCGGTAAGTATATCCTGTCCCAGATAACTGTGTAGCAAGGCAGCGCATAGCGTCAGAGAAAAGAGGGATGTCTATTGGTCAGAGCGAAGCAGAAGGCACTGATGGGAAGGCTGGTAACTTCAGTGGCTTCTCCCCAATCCACGCAATTCCGTTTCTCTCACGTGTTCATTGGTGGAGCCGTCTTGTTTTCGTTTGCCTGCTCCACAGTTAACTGGGACAGATTATAGTTAGGTCCTGGCTCTCACGGGCCGTCGCTCTACGGGTGTTCTAAATTGAAATATGCGCGTACTATATTCAAATGTTTAGTAACGCAATGTTCCACCATTACAGCTGCACCCGTCAATTGTTTTGCGACATGGCCTTCGATGCGTACCCAATGGATGTGCACAAGTGCCAGTGGAAAATAATCCCAAGTAAGTCCAGCTCCTATTTAATTTTGTATTTGATGTAGTCATTGGCTTCTTGGAAGTTTCTTTCGACCAATCGACAAGTATAGGTTAGTAAGGAAATTTCATTGATTCCTTTATAGTCCAGGAGGCCTTAGAAAGAGCGCTTCGCGGGCTAACAGCAGACGTCGCTCGCACACTGTTGCCGATACTCTCGTGTCGTCTGCTTCTCAGCCGAACAAACAGGCCGAGGTAGCAAGAGGCAGAGGTCACTCACCCTTCCAGAAGGGTGCAGCGAGCTAGCTGTGGCAACCGGGCTCGCTCATTCGCGGACCTGATTGGTTCTCGCAGACACATCCATATTGTTGTCTGCTGCAAGCCCACGAAGCGATCTTTCTAAGGCCTCATGGAGTATAGTTGAGTTTTTTGTATGAAGTTCACTTTATGCACAGATGGGCTAATTGGGACTGGACCTACAGTTTAAAGCGATTGGAACCATCATGTGCCCCCTTGGGGCCAGAGGATGGAAATTCCAGTAATGTTTTTTTTATCTTAACATTGTTATTAGTTTATAATAATTATTATTATATGATTATTATCAATTCTATTTCATTTTATGTCAACGTCCTGAATCCGTCGCCCATATCACTTGCCCATTTATTGAGCAATATCAGAAAAATGTCAACCTGTATGGTCGCCTGCTCCACAGTTAGTTGAGACAGGGTGTAGCTTCAAATTTATTTTTATATATTGCTGGGAAGAACACATTTGAAGAAATTTCCCTGTGCAAGGAGAATGACTACTATTTGCAAATTTCTGGGTTATATTTCTTCATCACATGTTTCATTAATCTTACACAAAGAACTAAGATATAAATAAAACTGCTTCTAAATTGTCAGTTACCTCTGGAATTGCTCTATTGGTTTTCACTCATGTTAGAAAAGAGGAACTTCCTATAATAACCTGGAAGAAGTTCCGGGATATCGCATGAGAAGGCGCCACTGAGCAGCACAAAGCAGAGACACTGACGGCATAAGTGCGAACTACGTGGAGGATGAAACACCATAGTGCTAAACTTAAAATCGAATTGATATGCTGATAAAAGCTTTGTCATAACTTTGCTACAACGTAAAAGTGTCAAAAATGATATTACATAGTGAATTCCAACCCGAATTTAGCTTCCCTTCCACAATAAATCTGGTTCTTCTTATAAATGTTGTTTCTAATTCCCTTCTCACCTAGTTCACCAATGGATAATATTCAGCTGGGCGTCATCATCACGCAGTGCGCTTCGGGAAGGAACAGCATGAAGTCCGCACACAGATTCGCATGTTTTAAGAAAAGCGTATGAGAATCCTTCATACAGCTAGAAATATGTGATATTTTATACACATTTCTGATCACGATAATCATGCCTTGAATCACTTCGGTAAAGATCATACGCACAATGCTTACCCGGCACGATTTCAACGCAGGATCTGATCTGTTTGTCCGAAATATGGCGGCGGAGCGTGATTTCGCGCAATGAATTGTGGGGGAAGTTGTTCGCTGAATATCATTCATTGGTCATTCGTCTTCAAGAATGCAATTAACTATAATAGATAGAATAAGCCACTGGAGTTACTGTGTAACAGAAATGGTTTATACATCAATGAATACAGCATATCTTCAAGTTTATTGTCGCACGTTGTTAGTTTCAGACGCCGCCACTGGAGGCGTGAGCGTTTGCTTATCTTCTCTAGTATTGCGCAGTCATAATGGACTGTCAGAGGCATATCATAAGTGGACATGCTTGAGAATTATCGAATGCCACAATTGCGTGAAGATATAGGTGCTGATTTAATTTTCCTCCGCATTTTCGTAAAGAAGAAACCGCCTATTTAATCGTGAAGTACCGACTTGGATTGGTAGTGGTAGCACGATTCCGTGTCCACCTTGTTCGCCTGATTTAACCCCAGTAGAGGTACTTAGCCGGTTGACAATAATCTTTTGAGGCTCGAATCATCATTTGAGGCTACCCTAACCTACCCTAACCTAACCTACTCTAACCTACCCTAACCTACCCTAACTAACCTACCCTAACCTACCCTAACTAACCTACCCTAACCTAACTAACCTACCCTAACCAAACCCAACCCAACCCAACCCAAGCCAACCCAACCTAACCTAACCAAACCCAACCCAACCTAACCTAACCTAACCTAACCTAACCTAACCAACCTAACCTAACCTAACCTAACCTAACCTAACCAACCTAACCTAACCTAACCTATCAAAGGGCCTGAGGGGTCCATGTATTTTTTATGTCTGGCAACACTGCTGGGGGCCTAGTGTTGGCAATACTGTGGGCCCTTACTGTAGCCTTTTATGAGGGGACCTATTGTCCCCTTTTTACATTTGGCAACTCTATTGGATGTTCCTCCTTTGAGGGTTGGGTTTTGCCAACCCATCCGAAGAAAATTCCACTATATGGTTTTTTACTGGCTAAGCTAACCTACAAATAGGAATTGGCAACACCGACGAGGCTCGAATTATCATTTGAGACTCGAATCATCATTTGAGGCTCGAATCATCATTTGAGGCTCGAAATCATTATTTGATGCTCGTCGGTGTTGCCAACCCACTCTACAAAAATTCTGCAATATGATCTTTCACAGGCTAAGCTAACCTACAAATAGGAGTTGGCAGCACTGACTTATAAACCCACTGGGTCCTCTTGGCATGTTCTTTCATGATGTGTTGCTAGGCTATTGGGCATCTTGGCGTATACAATGTATATATTTTGAGGGGGGTTATGGCTTTTTATGCTGTACGAATACTGGGAGCTTGACAGTGACAACCAACAGAATAGGTAAACCTACATCCAGGAACTGGCAACACTAGTTTCTGACAGTGAATTTGAAATAAAATATTAAACAAAATACATGAGTAAGCACTGTGGGTACAAATAGTACCAGTGTTGTGCCCCCAACTCCAACTGGGGAACTGGGGGAAATAATTGTACAACAATTTGTACCTAATTGTACAATACTTGTACCTAATTGTACAACATACATATACACAGACATAAAAGAGAGAGCCTTCCCGCAACTTACTTCATGTACAATTTATATGATTTTACAACTGTAAAAAGAAAGCATATGTGTTCTGTATGTACACATTTATTCTTATTTTTTGAAGTTGAATGAAAGCACATGTTTTTACGTTCTCGTAATAGTAACCTTGCTCCACTGATTTTAAATTGCTTCCATCCGCTTTTTTTTCCGTGTTATTTCCGTATGCACGCAACATTCGAATGAAACACGGAAGGAATGTTAGTATAGCAGGCTCCGAGTTTACAATTTATTAAATTAAACAATAATTTATGTAAGAATATACTTGTACTTACCGAACACAAAATAATAAAAGCACATGTGAATGTTTGCGTGTGTTCATGTTATATGACGACTGAGTAAAAAATAATATTGACTCCCCGAAAGATAAAGTTCCTAGTTCGACATCAGATGCATGCAAATTTTATGTTTTGCTCTCCAAAATCTTGATTTTATGTTTGTGCTATTTGTCATACAGCAGAGGAGGAGAAGAGTGGGAGAGAGGGGGGTACTATCAGCGCCATCTATTAGCAAACAATAGAACTATTTCCATATGCACCCAACATTCGCCGTCAAACTTTTTCAACACCCAAACATTTTAAACGTCTTTACGTAGTAATACGATCAGCTGAAGACGTTTAAAAGAGTACTCTTAGTCGACGTAGCTAATTGCTAGGGCCCTTATATTACTAAAATATTCTTTGATTTGCACATTCTCATACCGCCATATGTTGTTCTAGTTGACTTCTTCCAAAAAAATGCTAATTAGCGAGAGTTAATTAAGCAAGGCAAGTAAAAGAAGCAAAATAGAACAACATATGTGCCGGCGTGAGAATATGTAAAAATTCGATTCAGAGGTGGATCGAATTAATATTAGGGGATATTTTGCATTTTTTCCCTATAATGTACAAAACATTTACCGTACATAATCTTTTCCATTTACAACAGTATAAAATAAGGGGAATGTGTGACAATATCCATATTAATTAGGAAGGTATGTTGTATGCTAGGTTAGCTAATTGCGTTTTTTTACAGCTTCACTGTATAGAGGGAGGATGGAAAAAGAGAGCTCTACGGAAACTGACCCTCTTAACAATGTTGTACGCCCGTGAAAATTATATATAAATAAGACTTAAGCGTATTATCTGCTTTCATGTCAGATTTTACCAACCTGTGAGCTGTAGTGTTTAGGTGACAAGCGACCTGCTCAAATATGATACTGTTGACAATGTTGTACGCCCGTGAAAATTATATATAAATAACACTTAAGCGTATTATCTGCTTTCATGTCAGATTTTGCCAACCTGTGAGCTGTAGTGTTTAGGTGACAAGCGACCTGCTCAAATATGATACTGTTGACAATATTGTACGCCCGTGAAAATTATATATAAATAAGACTTAAGCGTATTATCTGCTTTCATGTCAGATTTTGCCAACCTGTGAGCTGTAGTGTTTAGGTGACAAGCGACCTGCTCAAATATGATACTGTTGACAATATTGTACGCCCGTGAAAATTATATATAAATAAGACTTAAGCGTATTATCTGCTTTCATGTCAGATTTTGCCAACCTGTGAGCTGTAGTGTTTAGGTGACAAGCGACCTGCTCAAATATGATACTGTTGACAATATTGTACGCCCGTGAAAATTATATATAAATAAGACTTAAGCGTATTATCTGCTTTCATGTCAGATTTTGCCAACCTGTGAGCTGTAGTGTTTAGGTGACAAGCGACCTGCTCAAATATGATACTGTTGACAATATTGTACGCCCGTGAAAATTATATATAAATAAGACTTAAGCGTATTATCTGCTTTCATGTCAGATTTTGCCAACCTGTGAGCTGTAGTGTTTAGGTGACAAGCGACCTGCTCAAATATGATACTGTTGACAATATTGTACGCCCGTGAAAATTATATATAAATAAGACTTAAGCGTATTATCTGCTTTCATATCAGATTTAGCCAACCTGTAAGTTGTAGTGTGTAGCAACAAGTTATTACGTAATATAATGATGTCATATCAGTCGTGTTGTTTTCTGATTGGCTTAGTGTCTCGAGTAAAAAACAGAGATTTTGATTGGCTAATAATTTATATGTGGTGTTTTCTGATTGGTTTAAGTAAGCAAGATTTCTATTGGCCGTCTAAATCTATATAAGCCGGAGCACAGCGCTGATTTCTCACCTTTGCTGGATTGGCAGAGGAACCCACGTGGCGGGGGATAGAACCTGAACGGGCTCCACCAAAGTATAGGAGACTAGAAGCATATAATTTGGCGGAAAAAACCCAAGTAAGGTCATAGAGAATATTTCAAAAATAGATTTTTTTTTAAAAAAAAGTTAACAATTATATTTTGCATTGCACGGCATTCGGTATTAAATAACATACCCCCAAAAAATCTCTGCATTATGCGTTCTGTAAAAAATTGCCCTACGTGCCAAACTGCTGTGTCAAGTAAAAATTTTCAAAGGCACTGTCGTACTTGTGTGCCGGGAAAGCGAATATGTGCGACCAAACTGTGCTCTAAGTGTGGAAAAAATATTACTATTGCCAACTTCAAGCGACACCAGCTTACTTGCAAGAGCACTGGAACATCTCTACCGCAACCTTCCAAGCGAAAGGTAGAAGTAACCTCTCTCGATGCATCGCCACCTGCCAAACGCGTCAAGCTGGCGAAGAAAGCAGACCGATTTGCGTTTGAGTATTTATTAGAAGATTTTGACATAACATCAGACAGCTTCTGCGATGTGCGTAGTTTTCTGGAGAGCGAGCGAGCTAAGATAATATCCATCCTCAACGATGCATTGGCCACACACTCCAGTAAATTCTATGCTGTGCTATGCTGCAAGTATAAGAAACCGACTGATGAAATATATAAATTCTTCCATGCCACAAAATCAAAAACACTGCATCAGGCAGATGTCACTGACCTCGACAGCATCTACGACAAGTTTGTCGAGGAGCTTGTGGCAAAGCACGAGGAGCATCAGGCTGAAGGCTCGGGCGGTTCGCTGTGTGGCGACCCCCACGAACTTTGTCTGAAACTTAACAAATTCCTGCCACTGGCAGGGTCTAGCTATATTGCCCTGCCACCCGAGGTTGAAGCAAGGAAAGCGGTTCTCAATATTCAGAACAAAGACACCAAATGCTTCCTCTGGTCGGTGCTGGCAGCATTGCACCCTATACCTTGGGAAAACAGTCCACGCTATGTTGCACACTACAAGCAGTATGAGTCGGAACTGGAGGATGCAATGGCCGGGATTGCCTACCCTGTAGAAGTCTCGCATATTCGCAAGTTTGAGGTTCGTGCTCGTGACTTGTTGGGCCTGCAATTAGCCATCAATGTTTACGGTCTCACCGAGGCAAACAACGTCTACCCTATTCGGGTAAGTGATGTAGATGATGATAGTGCACAGCGAATTGACCTCCTACTCATCAAAAACGAAACCCATCACCATTACACCCTTATCCGTTCCCTCTCTCGGCTTGTTTCGAGCCAACGGAGCAGTCATAGTCACCATGTTGAGGTGTGTCGCAGGTGCCTGTCCACTTTCGACAACCAAAAACAATATAAATTCAAACACTCTCGAGGACCCAACATTGCTGCTGAGAAGCTAGCTCGCCACATGCTCTACTGTGGTACCAACAAGCCTGCACGAAATATCCTGCCCGAACCTGGTGCAGTAGAGTGCTTTCGCATGCACAGTGCTATGGTGAAGCATCCTGCCTTTATTGTAGCAGACTTCGAGGCCTTTCTTCAACCTCTGTCTAACTGCGAGCCCAACCCCGAAACATCCTCTACCATTCCTTTCCAAATCCACGAGGCCTCGAGTTACTCCTATGTTGTGGTGTGGCGAGACCAACATATTGCCTCCGAGCCCTATGTGTATCGCGGTCCCGACCCGGCCAAACACTTCCTGGAGAGAATGCAACAGGAAGGCATCAAGATAGGGAAGGTGCTGTTGGCCCCCAAGCCCATGCTACCTCTGTCTCCGGAAGACAAGCATCAGCACGAAATAGCTCTAAATTGTCCTGTTTGCAACTCGGTCTTCACTGGCGATAACAAAAAGGTCCACCACCATGACCATTATGGGACCGGAAGCTACATTGGCCCGTGGTGCAACAGGTGTAACTTGAGAGCCAGGGACCCGCGCTTCATACCGGTCTTTTTTCACAATGGCTCGGGATATGATTTCCATCACTTGGTCACACATCTAGGGTACGACAATGCGAGAATCAATGTCCTGGCACAGAACGAGGAGCGTTATATTAGCATCAGCAAGTGGGTGTCGATCCCCGACTCAAGCAGTAGTATCGAGCTTCGGTTCCTCGACTCTCTGAGGTTCCTCCAGGCAAGCCTGGATGCTCTTGCTGGGAAGCTCAGAGACGACCAACTAGCCATTACCACATCAAGTTTCCCGAACTTAGATGTCGCACTCATCAGGCGTAAAGGGGTCTACCCCTACGAATACGTCACCGACCCTTCCAAGTTCGAAGAAGAGTTGCTGCCTCCCCAGGATAAGTTCTACAGCCAGCTGAGAGGTTCAGGTATTACCGACGAGGAGTACAAGCATGCTCAGTCTATGTGGGTCGAGTTGGGTTGCCGAACTTTCGGTGATTACCACGATGCATACCTGAAGCTTGATGTGACGCTTCTTGCCGATGTGTTCCAGGCGTTTCGGGCGACTGCGATAAACATTTACAACCTGGACCCTGTATATTTTTACAGCCTTCCTGGACTGGCATGGTCGGCCATGCTCCTGCTGACTGAAGTTGAACTTTCACTTATCTCTGATGTTGATATCATGCTTTTCATCGAGAGAGCTATCCGGGGCGGCATGGTCCAAGTGTCGCAACGCTTCGCACACGCCAACAATCGCCACATGGCCACTGGTTACGACCCCTCCCAACCATCAAGCTACATCATGTACACTGACGTGAACAACCTTTACGGGCACTCCATGATGCAGCCACTCCCAACAGGACAGTTTGAGTGGGTTGATTCTTTATACCACGACATCGAAAAAGAGTGCGACGAGTTTGGGTTTTTTGCCGAGGTGGACCTTGACTTCCCCGAGAATCTGCAGGATACATTCTGCGACCTTTCGCCTGCTCCGGAATTCAAGTGTCCACCTGGCTCGGATCAACCGAAGCTCGTCATGGACTTGGAGCCCAAAAAGCGTTATGTGCTACACTACCGGAACCTCCAGTGGTTAATGCAACAAGGGGTCTCGGTCAAAGCAGTTCACCGCGTGCTCTTGTTCAGGCAGTCTCCATGGTTGAAGCCGTACATCGAACTGAACACCAAACATCGCACTGCTGCCACTTCGGAACTTGATCGCGATTTTTTCAAATTAATGAACAATGCGATATTTGGGAAGACCATGGAGAATGTGCGAAATCGCGTTGATGTGAGGTTGGTGACGAAGAAAACACAGTGTCGTCGACTTGTTGCAAGCTCGCTGTTCAGGTCTCGAACAATTTACAACGAACAGATGTCTCTGATTCACATGAACCGGGGCGAGGTGCTACTCAACAAGCCCATCTATGTGGGAGCTGCAGTTTTGGATCTGAGCAAGTTGTGCATGTTCGAGACATATTACGACATACTACGTGCACACTACAACCACAATATCTCGCTCCTCTACACAGACACAGACAGCTTGGTGTACCATGTTCGCACGGCCGATGCATATGGTGATATAGCCAAAGTTCCAGCTCTTGTCAAGCTCTTCGACACATCGGGCTATCCCCAGCTAAACCGGTATGAAATTCCACCCCGGAACAAAAAAATACCCGGCAAACTCAAGGACGAGAAGGACGGGGATGTGATTGTGGAGTTTGCTGGACTTCGTGCCAAAGCCTATGCAATTCGGGCTGAGGGTTCTGTAACAAAAAAGGCCAAGGGTGTAAGCAGGCAAGTGGTTCGGGAGCACCTCAAGTTTGAGGATTACCTCGAGTGCCTCAGAACAAAATCGCCCATTCTACAAAAAGAGCATCGTATCCAAAGCGTCGATCATGTGCTTACAACTAATATTGTCAGGAAAGTTGCTCTGGATGCACACGACGACAAGAGGTGTATTCTTGAATGTGGGGTCCATACACTTCCGTGGGGCCACTATCGCCTCCAAACTAGTAAGGCCTGCCCAGAGTGTAACAAAAAGTAATAGGCAATGCGAAAAGAAAAAAAAAATCATTTTGTTAGTCATTACAAAAAAAACAAAAAAAAAACACTGACTGTCATTACAAAAAAAAAAACTTTGACCGTATTCTTAAATAACCAGCATGCCTATGAACTTGTTCGGTTTCAAAAAACAGATCATCATGGAAACTGCACCGTCCATACCAGATCATGAAGTCTTACCTTCCGTGTTACCTAAACTCAACGGCCTGTTGATCATTCACCTCAACAGCATTTGGACGAAATTGGATGAAGATGTCGGCAAAACTTTTTACGTCTTCAACAACAATTTACATTTCTACGAAATTCCGATCGGTGGGAAACTTCAAATCGTCGTGAATCCGGAAAACGTAGGCGAAATCAAAATTTCTACTGGCAAGAACATTTTTCGAATGAAGCACGACAAGATGCTTTCTAACATTGCGTACGATGTTTCAGCAGGAGATTACCTGTACGTGGAACTCCTCGGAGATTACGACAAACTCATTCCTCTCTTCGTAGAATTACGAATCGTCTATCCTATTATAAATAACCGTTAACCAAAAATGCCTAACGACATTTTCGGCAACACCAAGCGTGTAGACCATGCAGAAGAGATTCTCATGTTGGACGTTCGAGTTAAGAAGTTGAGGACCGATTTGATCGCTTTGCAGGAGACCTTAAACAAAAGTTTAGAGTCGGAAATCGCTACGCTCCAAACGCAATGTCTCGACCCCATTCTGAAAATCGATTCCGAACTGAAAACGCTCATAAAAAATTATGTCGACGTACCTTCTTACGACAACGTTCAAAATATACAGTTGAGCGTGGATTCGCTTCAAAATGATTTGGCCAAATTACAGCAATTTCAATCGAAAAATGAAGATTTGGAAAAATTGAAACTCGAAATCGAAGAACGAACTTCCGCAATCGAAAAGAATTTCTCCGAACTTCAAACCGTGGTGAACGATATTGATGTAGAACGCTTGCACGTCGTCGTTTCCAAATTACAAGAAGAATTCACCGGCACGTTGGAAGAAATTAAATCCAAGTTACAGACTTTGGAAGATACCATGACGAACCTACCATCGTCGGACGAACTGCAGGTCATCGGTAAAAGCGTCGCGAACATAAAAATTCAATTGGAGGCCTATCAAGATTTCGAACACATTCAAACCACCATCGCTACGCTTCAGGCGTCCTTGGAATTGATCAACGAGGAAATTAAAAATATTCGCGCTGAAGCGAGAGCGTTGACGAGCATTCAAGACACGTTGAGCACGGTTCAGCAGAAGATCGAATATTTAGAAAATTTGAACGTCGAATCCAATCTCGCTCATTTTCATCACGTACTGGACAACATACAGGGTGACTTGGAATCGTTACGGACGAGCGTACCTTCGAGCGAAGATTTGGAAAAATTGAAAACGGCGGTGACGGCACTATCCGAATCGAGCGACATCAAAATTTCTTTGAGCGATCTCGAGAGTAGGGTGGCCAATCTCCCCACCTCCAAAGAATTGCACGCTTTGAAAAGGAACATATCACGTATGCTGAAACGACTGGAAACGGAAACGGCGAACGTGGAACAGATTCGAGACGAAATCAGTTCGCTGGTGTCGACGCTGCCCACTTCGCAGAGCGTCGCCGATCTTCACACGCAGTTTACAGAGATGCAAAGCATCGTGAACGATCTTACCGAGAAGAGCTCGAAATTGAATCAAGTCGAGAACCTTCAGAACATCGTCGTCAACATCAGAGATCAAGTCGGAGTGCTGGAATCCACGCAGGAATCGACGCTGACTTCTTTCGGTGCCAAGTTACAAGAACTCAACGAAAACTACAAGCAGTTGAACGTGGAAGTGAAAATCAAACCGTCGTTGTCTGCCGTAACGGATACCATAGTCGAGCATTTGCTGCCCATCGAAAATAAACTCGGACACGTTCACAGTAATCTGCTCAGCGTCGACACTAAATTCGCTAAACTGCATTCTCTGCAAGCCATCGAAATCAACAGCGTACCCAATCAACAGAGAATCTCCACGTTCGTCGAAGGTAACAAACTGTACATGTTACATCCTTATCATCCGTACTACAAGTTTCTCCTCGATGGCACGATTCAGATAAACGAATTCTCGTACTGGTCTCACGGCAGAAAAGCTAGCGTTCCCACCATGACTTTGATATCGAATCGTGGTGTCCAGAAAGCGGGAAACATTCCTCTGGCACGTTGGAACGAAACGCGCAACATATATGAAATACACGAAGACGAAGATCTTACCGTTTTCGACGTGAGTGCCGGCGATAAGCTGATCATTCAAAACACGAGCGAGGTACCACCATCTTTGAATCCCATCACGCTTGTGCTTCTCTTGAAACGTAATCTCTAAAAAAAATGTCTAGGCAAGCCATCGTCGAAGAATTGCATAAACCTGCACGCCGTAACTACGAACGTTTGGCTGTGGTAACCAAGGGCATCGACGACCTCTGGCAAAGCGACCTCGTGGAGATGAGTAGCGGCAATTTGAAAAACGTACATAAATTGAACAAGGGCAACAAGTACCTCCTCACCGTCATAGACACATTTTCGAAATTCGCATGGGCTCTACCTTTGAAGGCGAAAACGGGAACATGCGTCACGGAAGCATTCAAATTAATTTTTCGCGAAAGCGGCGGCAGACAACCACGGTTTCTGCAAACGGACAACGGCAAAGAATTTTACAACTCCGTATTCCAAAAGTTTATTCAAAAACACAAGATTCGACATTATTCGACCTTCAGTCACATCAAAGCCAGCATCGTGGAAAGATTCAATCGAACCTTGAAAACACATATGTGGAAACGATTCACATTTCAGGGAAATTACAAATGGGTCGACATCCTGCCGGAACTCGTCGACACCTATAATGATACGGTACACAGAACGATAGGCATGAAGCCAGCCGACGTTACGAAATCTGACGAGCAGCGTTTAATTTCTACCGTTTACTGTCCAAAGTACACACCCACGACAAAAAAAGCTAAATACAAAATTGGAGACCAGGTGAGGATCAGCAAATTCAAACGCACCTTCGAGAAGGGATTCACAAAAAATTGGAGCACGGAACTTTTTACGGTGGTTCGAGTTTTACCCGGAAACCGACACACGTATATAATAAAAGATAGTAGCAGCGAGATTTTGAAAGGAAGATTTTACGAAGAGGAACTCTCTAAAACGAAACACCCCGACACGTACCTCATCGAGAAAGTATTACGCAGGAAAGGTGACAAACTGTTTGTCAAATGGCTGGGACTTCCGGAAAAAAGTTGGATCGACGCAAACGAAGTGATCTTGTGAGTACGTGGAATGTGGTGAAGCGTCTACCGGATCCGGAAAGTCAAACGAGAAAAAAAAAGAACGGCGAGTTGCTTCCCGACAGCATCCGCTGTCTGATCGTAGGTCCTTCGGGGTGTGGGAAAACGACTCTGCTCGTGGACAATTTTCTCCTCGCACCGAATTGGTTAGATTGGAAGAACAGGCACCTGTACGTGTTCTCGAAAAGTTTGGAGCAATCCAAATACCAGCAACTGATGAAAGTGTACGATGGTCTGGACATTGCAACGTTCGCTTCGGAAATAAAACCACTCGACGATTGTCGTGAAAATTCAGTCGTTGTGTTCGACGACGTCATCCTGGAAAATCAAAATGAAATTCGCAACTTTTTCACGCAAGGTCGTCACAAAGAAATGGATTGCTTTTACCTAACTCAAACGTTTTCCAAAATTCCAAAACAGTTACTACGCGACAACGCTAATTTCATATGTTTGTTTCGTCAAGATCACACCAACCTCAAGCACGCGTACGATGACTACGTAGGCGGAGACATGAACTACAATCAATTTTCGGAACGCTGCTCTTCTTGCTGGAACAGTGACGATTTCGGATTCGCGACGATCGACATGACGAGGAAACCCATCGACGGAAAATACAGAAACAAAATCAACGACTTTCTAAACGTTGCAACGTTGTGAGAAACGACGTGTATAAATAACGTCATGACGAAACGAAAAATCGAAGACGAAAATCTCAAGTTGCGAAAATACCTCGCGAAACGCTTCAAAGGTTGGAAATCCGAGAATCGCGGATTCTACGAAGAGAAGAAACGTCAGGATCAACCCGTGATCGATGCCATCAGCGGTCTAGGTAAAGAAATTAAAAGTGTCACGGAACAAAATAAAAATTTGATCAACGAACTCGTACCACTCGCAGCTAAAAGTTACACTGTACCCACGCCCATTTCGAGCATTCCTTCGACGCCGTTCGAACTGAAGGACGTACCGGCACGACGTCGAGCCATAGGCAGCACGTCGTCGGATAAGATCGAGTTGGGACCTTTGGCACGAGACTACCTGAGCACGGGGAAGTTCGACAAGGATGAAGTGTTCGGATTGTATCCGAGCATGGAAAGCAACGAAGGCGGCGGTGTGGTGTGGAAGATTGGGAAATCGAAGGTGACCTTCGAAGGCAACGACATTAAAGTCAATTTAGGCGACAAGGATAGTTGGAACAGGTATCCGGGTACGGTGGGACTGTGGGAACTCGTCGCCAAAAAGCAGCCGAAAGATTACACCGACGAAGATTACCAAAGTTACAAGGAAATTCTGATCATGACGGATGCCTTGTACCAGAACAACGACGCCTCGCAGAATAGGGTGAAATCGAGCAGCGGCGAGAAGTACAGGAATCTCATCAAACCGATTTGGAACCAGGTCAAAACAGGCAGCGGCGTCAAACGCTACAACACGTTACCCAAAGAATTCGTTTGGGTGGACGACGTTAGGAAACTCGTGGACCGATTGTTGGTGATAGCCGGCGAAGAGAATGCAGGCAATCGTAATTTCTACAACGAGAAGGTTGGCATCGTGGACATGATCAGCACGAAACTTTCCAACTTCATCGTGAACGACGACAAGGGCATAGGTTACCTGATCAAAATCATCAACACGCTGCCTCCGAGATTCTGGAACGTGGCCGAAGGAAAGGGACTCGTGAACGACATCATCAACAAGTTACCTTTCGAGATGCATCTACCTGGCTACCAGTACTGCGGACCGGGTACCAAACTCGAGAAAAGATTGGAGAGAGTAGACAAGGGTGTGAATCCGTTGGACGCCGCATGCAAAGATCACGACATCGCCTACAACACCACGCAGACGGATCTGGACGCACGTCACGAAGCAGACAAGAAATTGGAACATGCAGCTTTCGAAAGGTTCGTGAGCAGAGACGCATCGTTGGGTGAACGGGTCGCCGCACTGGGTACCACCATCGCCATGAACACAAAACAAAAATTGGGATGGGGTATATAAATAACATACAGTAAAAAAAAAATAAACATGGCTTGCATAACTGATTTGCCACCCGAGCTACTATCTAAAATATTCAAACAGGCAGTAAACGCAGATGTTAATAAACTTGTAATCATAGCGAGATCAACGCCGGATTTTCGCATCCCTTGTGAAATAGTTCTCAAGGACCGTCTTCGGGAATCAGTGGAATGAGGTGCGGCGATCTCGACACTCTTCTGTCGGCTGCAGGGGAAAAATTGAACGAGAGGTTGGACGAACTGCACGAGGCGAGGCAGGGGAGAAGACGGGGCACCGATGATTGGAGAAAATCTAAGCAGGAGAGGGAAGAAATCATCACGCACATCATCGCGTTTTCGGAAGCACGAACTTTCTTCCTCTGTTAAAAAAATATTCGATACAAAAAAAAAATCTCGTGAAAAAAAAATATATATAAATAACACACATTGTGAAAAATTAAAAATTCTTTAACACCCTGAAATTTCTCTTTGATATGACGAGTGAAAAAATGAGTGACCTCCAAGCATTAAAACAAATGCTAAATTTGTCAGTCGAGTATGTAAAAATTCAGGAATTGGAAGTCGACAAACCTTACACGATAACTTCTGGTTCAATCGTTTCTACCCAGTATGGTCCCAAGGTGCGTCTGTTGCTCAACGGACAATACAGTCTATTTTTACCAGATCGATACGCCAGCATGTTATCCGACGAGAAGCTAGCTATCTTAATCGAGAACAAAACTCGAATCGTGTACAAGGGGACAAAGGAACTTCTTGGTAAGAAAACAAGGCATGTAATAGAATTTGTGTAACGGGGCTACGCGGAGTATATATAAAATAACATCCATTGAAAAAAAAAATCTCAGAACATTTATATATAAATAACATACCGTGAAAATAACACATAGAGCATCAACATGAAGCCCAAGGGTGTCGTGTACCAGATACCATACTCCAATTTAAAAAATCTAGGTGCCCTCGATGGGTTACTCACCAAGAAACAACGCGAGAAGAAACGTTCTTGCTTGTCGAAAGGACACGGAATGAAATTGCTGCTCAGCACACCTCAATTGAAAAGATTGCAGCGTTCGCGGAAACAGCAAAAGATCGGAGGTTTCATATTCAGCATCCCGGCCATCCTGGCAGCATTGGGGGCCGTTGGAAGTTTGGCCGGCGGAAGTGCCGCCATCGCGAAAACCGTCATCGACTCGAAGAAGAACAAGGCCGAGTTGGAAGAACAGAAACGTCACAACCTGGCCATGGAGAAGAAAGGAGGAAAGGGCGTGATGAAAAAGTTTAAAAAAAAGAAACAGCAGCACTCACCAACCGAGACATTGAATCTCTGATCGAACCGTTACGAATCAAACACTTCAGAGGAGTTTTCATGTCCGACTCGTTACCTTCAACCGTCAAAAGAAGAGAATGTGGAGTAGTCAACTTGGACAATCAAGAAAATCCTGGCACGCATTGGATATGTTACCACAAAAACGATGACAATAACAAAGCATTCGTTTTCGATTCTTTCGGAGGCGTTCCACCTACAAATTTAGCCCATTATCTGAAAACGAGCAAAACCTCTATATACTACAACGACGAACGCATTCCAGATTTCGGAGACGTGAACTGCGGTCATCTCTGCCTCTCCGTGCTCGCGTTTCTCTCTAAAATAAATAACCCTACGATCGAAGATTTCCAGAAAGCACTGTGGAACCTGAAACACGATGGGCGTGTTCCATCTCACGAGCGAATCTTCAATCTTGAAACTCACGCTGCACGACCACATCGTCTATCCTAAATCCGTGGCTCTGCGTGCATTCTACAGCATGTACCTCATACCTAACGTCACGCATCACAACAACAAAATTAGTGTCGGAAGCGAACACATCGTTGTCACGCCAGGCCAATACAATCTTTCCACTTTGCAAGCTCAGTTACCCAAAGGCACGTACCTTTCTCAAAATTCGGTCACGCACAGAGTGGAAATCCTATCCGCGACGGAGACCGTGGACCTTGGCACCATGGGAGAACTTTTAGGTTTCGACAACGACACGAAACTCGAAGCTGGCATCAAGCACGTAGCAGTCAATATTCCTAAATTTCTATCCATAGAGACTCTGAACGTACACTGCAACGTGGCGGAAGGAATGATCACGAAATCCTCGGACGGATTGTTAGGAAGTCACAAGCAGACGGGAATCATAGCCACGTTCAAACCAAGTTCCGAGTTCATGGAACCGATCATCTACACGCCCTCTTCGCCGATCTATTTTCCAGTATGTCGCAACCGCATAGACGACATAGAGTTGGTGGTGACGAACGAGAAAGGAGAGGTGGTGGATTTCGCAGGTGCAACGACCACTGCCATCGTGGAGATCAGCGTATAATAAATAACATGCATAGTGAAAAAAAATATGGAGCAAATCGAAAGTTACGAATTGCAATCTTTCCCTCCCAACCGTCGCACGTTCGCCAATTTGAACGAAGCGAACAGGGAGATCGAATACGACGTGGACGTAGGGGACGGGTTTGTTCATCCTCACAGAGCGGACCTCTACCTTCAATTCGACGTGGTGAAGAAAGAAAGCGGAGAAGCCTTTCCGCCCAATGCCAATTTGAAACTCGTGGACAACTTCGTGCCTCACCTGTTCTCGCAGGTGGAGGTGAGGAAACACGGTACCGTCATCGACAGAATCGATTATCCAGGCATCACGTCGACGGCAGTGGGAACATTGAAATTATCCAAAACGGACGCAGCGTACTATCAGGCCGGGGGCTTCGAAGCAGGAACCAAAATATCGACGACAAGTCACACGGCGCTCTTTCCCATGCGTCTGCTGCCCGGTTTCTTCTCCGACTATAAGGAGATCATGTGGAAGGGAGGACTGCGCGTCACGTTTCGAAGAGCGGCCAACGACAACAACGCACTGATGCGATACACCAACTTGAACGCCGACGGCACGCCGATAGCCAACACATTACCCGAAGCGGCGAAATGCGTCATCCGGAGCATGGAATTGAGAATGCCGATCGTGGAATACGAAACGAACTACGCCCTCAAGTACAAAGCGGAGATCTTGAAAAGTCCCCAGGTGTCGATTCACTTTCACGGTTACCAGTGCGTGCAGAAGTTAGCGTCCGGAAGTCACATGGAATTCGACGTGACGACGCAGTTCAACAACATACAGTTCGACATGCCAGATTTCGTCGTGGTGCTCTTTCAGACCGGGCGCGATAATAACCAGGAGAAAGATTCCAGCAAGTTCGACGACTGCAAGATCAAGAACATTTATCTGAAGAATGGTAGGAACGAAGTGTTCCCGCGCGAGAATTACAACCTCGACATGACCAAAGACGATTACCTCAAACTTTACGAAGCGTTCTCGGCTTACAAACGCGTGACCGAGGGAAACGTAGACATGTACTACACGCCCAGCGAATTCAAAACCCACAGGCCGATGTTCGTCATCAACACATCTAAGAGAAAGCAGGTGGTGGTCAACGATCGCACCAACATCAAGATCGTCTGCGAGTTCAACAGTCCGCTGCCCGCCGATACTCTATGCAGCGTCATCCTGGTCGCAGAGAAGTCCTTCGTCCACGACGTGAAGAACGAGAGGGTCACAGAGCAGTTTTAAAAAAATAATTCGTAAAATAATTGCTACATACTAAAAAAATCAACAAAGTTATATAAAATACAATGTAAGTTAGTTCGGTGCGCAAATAAAAAAAAATTAATAATTCACAAAACTCTCTACAGAGGCATTGTTGGCGGCTTTGATAGCCCCACGACCATTATATAGAACTTTTTTGGTGTTGGGCACCACGCACTCCTGGCGGGGTTATAGAGGCCAGAAATCCTAAAAAAAAAAAACAATTATTATTATTTTTGTTTTTTTGCTTGCGTCACAATACAGGCACGCGCGCGTGTGTGTGTGTGCGTGTGGCACATCGTCCCCGAAAAAGAGAGAGGTTTACAAAGGTCACGATATACAAACATTTGACCGGGACTTGGAAAATTACGATATGGCGCATTCGCTCACCACTGTTGCCAGCTATAGGTCTCTCTCTCTCTTCATCTTACAGCAACGTTGGCATCTCTCTTTTTTTTTTTAGTTGTAGGTGGGTTGCTAACACTCTCTAGTTAATAATGCTACATATTATACACGCACACGCACACATATACTGTGTTGCCATCCATCCATCTTTTTCTTTCTCTAGCCCTTGCCAAGTAAAAAAAGGGGGTGTAGGTAGGAGTTGGCAACACTGCAAGAAAATGGAGCTCATGCCTTACAAGAGAAAACCATTAAGGCGAGCTCCACCGAGCTCCACTTTCGGTTTGTGAACCGGGCTTATTGTACTACGACGAGTTGGAAACACTGCTAGTGGGTTTATAAGTCAGTGCTGCCAACTCCTATTTGTAGGTTAGCTTAGCCAGTAAAAAACCATATAGTGGAATTTTCTTCGGATGGGTTGGCAAAACCCAACCCTCAAAGGAGGAACATCCAATAGAGTTGCCAAATGTAAAAAGGGGACAATAGGTCCCCTCATAAAAGGCTACAGTAAGGGCCCACAGTATTGCCAACACTAGGCCCCCAGCAGTGTTGCCAGACATAAAAAATACATGGACCCCTCAGGCCCTTTGATAGGTTAGGTTAGGTTAGGTTAGGTTAGGTTAGGTTGGTTAGGTTAGGTTAGGTTAGGTTAGGTTAGGTTAGGTTAGGTTGGGTTGGGTTGGGTTTGGTTAGGTTAGGTTAGGTTGGGTTGGGTTTGGTTAGGGTAGGTTAGTTAGGTTAGGGTAGGTTAGTTAGGGTAGGTTAGGGTAGGTTAGTTAGGGTAGGTTAGGGTAGGTTAGGGTAGGTTAGGGTAGGTTAGAGTAGGTTAGGTTAGGGTAGGTTAGGGTAGCCTCAAATGATGATTCGAGCCTCAAAAGATTATTGTCAACCGGCTAAGTACCTCTACTAACCCCCATGGATTTCTCAATCTGGGGTTACATAAATAACGTGTGTTTGTTCCCCCTCTTCCCAGCAACGTCGACCAGTGATGCAGACAAGCTTCAAAGGATTTGGCAGGAAATCGAATACCGCTGGGACATTTGCCGTGTTATGAAAGGATCACATATTGAACACTTGTAGAGAAAACTTGAAGATATGCTGTATTCATTGATGTATAAAACATTTCTGTTACAAATACACTTTCTTCACAATTAACGGTTACTTTTGTATAACTAATTTATAGAAACCCTGTATAATACATTCTAAGAGTTCCTTCAATTGCAGATGTAATGCAGAAGTATCTGAATCTGACGTGGTACCCAGGGGCAGAACTGAGTGTCAAGAAAGGTGACTGGGGATCCAATTACATGGAACTTCCATTGTTTAAATTCAGATTCACAACAGGAGAGTTCCGTCCCATGAACTACGGCAGCAGTAAGTACATCTAACTAACTAACTAACTCCCTAGCCTTCTTAAACCCGAAGGTTCATGGCTGCAGCAACACAGGCCTTCCATCTGTCCCTATCTTGAGCAAGATCTATATACTCTTACCCATCCCTACCGATTTCCCTTAGGTCCATCTCAACGTTGTCCCTCCATCTTCGTCTTGGCCTTCCTACAGGTCTCTTACCATCAGGTTTCCCAACAACAATCCTGTAAACTCCTCTTTCCTCTCCCATCCGTGCCACATGGCCTGCCCACCTAAGTCTTCTTGATTTAATTATTCTAATAATATCTGGACATGAATACAAATTATGTAGTTCTAAATTATGTAACCTTCTCCACTCACCTGTCTCCTCATCCCTTTTAGGTCCAAAGATTTTCCTAAGGATCTTATTTTCAAATACTCTCAATTTATGTTCCTCTTTCAATGTAAGGGACCAAGTTTCACATCCATATAATACTACAGGCAAAATTACTGTTTTGTATATTTTAACTTTTAGTTTCTTAGATATTAAACGAGAAGACAAAAGTTTATGAAGAGAGAAGTAACATGCATTTCCTGAATTAAGCCTACTTTTTATTTCCTCTTTAATATAATTTTCATTTGTTAATATTACTCCTAAGTATTTGAATTTGGAAACTGGTTCAAACGAGTTGTTATCAATAATTAGATTTTGATTATTACATAACACTTGGTTTCGGCCTGTAAGCATATATTTAGTTTTCTCTTTGTTAACTTCCAAACCTATCTCTTTAGCAGTTTTGAAACATATTTTAGCATTATTCTTAATTGTATTCACGTCATCCCCCAGTAAGTCTACATCATCTGCATATGCTAACAATTGAGTCAGACCATTTAATTTCAGTCCTTCTTTAGTTTCTTTTACCTTCCTAACAGCATATTCTAAGGCAAAATTAAAGAACAATGGAGATAATGCATCTCCTTGTTTTAACCCATCATGAATTGTAAATTTGTCAGACATATTAATACCCACACGAATTTTACTTTCTGTTTCACTGGTGTTATCATACTAACAAGCTTGTTAGGTATTCCAAATTCTACTAATATATTATATAATTTATCTCTTTTGACCGAATCATATGCTTTTTTTAAATCAATGAATAGCTGATGGACATTTTGATTATATTCCCACTTTTTCTCAAGTGTCTGTCTGATGTGAAAAATTTGATCTGTAGTTGATCTGTTACGTTTAAATCCACATTGATAATCACCTATAATTTCATTAGCATATGGTGTTAGTCTTGTTAAAAGAATGTTAGATAATATTTGATATGTTGTTGAGAGTAGAGAAATTCCACGGTAATTATTACAGTTCATTACTGTACTGTACTGTACTGTGCTAAAATAAGCAGTAAGTACATGTTATTTTGTTTGATATTAAAAACAAGACAACTTTGTAACGCTGCACTGTAGCTGTACTTTGTATATCTGGAGCCAGCAAAAGAAAATAAGTCTCCGCCAATGACCACGTGAGAGGGAACGGGATTGCGTGGAGGGGAAAGTGACTGCAGTTGCCAGCCTTCAAAGCAGCGTGTACTGCTTCGTACTGTCCTCTCGACTTCCCGTCGATTGCCCTGTCAAGAAGTTCCTTGTCACACACGTTGAGAGTTCCTCGGCAGGGGTTTTCATTGTGAGCATGAACAGCCCAACATCATACAGTACTAACGTTACACATTCATTGCCATAAAAAGCCTTCATTATCTGAATGAATGTCAATTGGGGGACACATTTTCTGCAGTTAGAAGCTCGGTCACCGCACGCAGTTTCAGGTGCACCGACATAGTATGGTTACATGCTGCCATTTTCCTCGCTCTAGTTCAGCAACCCCTGGTGATAGAAGTTTGAAGCTTGGAATGGAGAAGGGGGTAAGTCTGAAGAGTACAATGCTCAAAATCCAAAATGTCTTTACACCGTCACAAAGAAAATAGGAGGCATTACTTTTCAGCACGCCCTCGTAGTTTCCCGCAACGCGTTATGTGTGTTGCATAACTCCAAGTCGAAAAGTGGATTTTAATAGTAAATTTTCAATGGCAACTCCTATCACCGCCGTAGAGTTACACATGACGCTTTATAGAGAAGCGAGGGTGTCCCGACAAAATGTACCACTTCAAGGAAAACGCTTGAACATGCCCTTGACATGTCAGACATTACAACACGGTGCGCTATCCAGCACCCCGCTAGGTTATTCGTTATACTTCATTAGTCATTACGACTTTGATCTCTTATGTTAGGTTAGGTTCGGTTAGGTTAGGTTAGATCGAGTATCGATAGAATGAAGAAATCCATTTGCATATAGAGGAGAAGGTCTAAATATGGGCGAAGGTTTAAATATGGGTTTTGGAGTTATCAGCGCTCCCGGGTGCTGCAGCCTGGCAGAGGCTATTGGAACTGGTTATCTGTCAAGGACAAAGGTTGCGTCGCCAATTCGCAAGAGAAAGTGGTGGTTAGTTTCGGCCTTGGACGCTGTTATAGAATTGCGACCTCCGAAAACCTATTGTAGGTGTGTTTTAACTCGGCGTTTTCTGAATTCTCATCTGCTTTGTATAGGTTATGATACTAGCGGTACATAGAACAAATGTGAGCTTCTATAATGCCATGATTTGTTTGTGAAATATGTACCACAGAGAGCGAAAATAAATTGAAGAAGAAAAATGGCGTGATGGTCGAAATATGGGCTATGACATGAGGTCTAATGTTGAGATCACATTTTCAACAAATATTTGGATGTTTTTCTTAATTTCGATTTTTTCCATTCCACGTGATTCTCAAAACAACAGATTATTCATAAATATGAATTTTATAAGGTTTTAGCGATAAATGACTGTTTTATTATTTTTAATTGCTTTTTGTGATATTGCCACTAGTAGCCCATATTTAGACCACAATTTTGAAATACATAATTTTACCATTTTTTGGACATTGCTTTTTTTTAAAAAAAATGGAGACCTTCTATACTTTAGCATGCAGTATATATTTCATAGATATGCATTTTAAAGGCAGGTGCTTGTTATATTTATTTTTTCCCTCCGAAAATGACAACATAAAAAAGGGGGCCCATATTTAGATCTTTTCTTCTACGCATGCGTGCCGCTCTGGCCTTCTTAAAGACGGAGGACGTTTGTGATGGATGGCTGGAAATGCACTCTGAAGCCCCAGAATCAGCGAAGCTAGCTCTTTTCTTTGATTGCTTTGTGAACAGTTGGTTGCAAAACGCGGAAATTCCAATAACGGTGTGGAAGTGTCCAGAGCCTGGATACAGTGTGATGGAAATGAGGAAAACTAGAGAAAATCGTAATTTCGGTAAATGATTTTTTGATGTCGTCCCATCAAGTGGTACGTCTTGTCGCATCTCAAATATTTTAAGACTCGTCAGAAGACCCTTCGCCCAGGTGGTAGATACGTTTTGTCGCGTATTCCAATCTATTTCAGGATATAGGTGACTGTACATATAAAGGAGTAGTAGAGGCAATTTCAGTTGGCAGAACATTGTTTTTGATTGCACTCATGTTGCCATAATGGCACACAACTAAAGCGACAGTGCGATTTTTACACCAAACCAAAGCTCTTCAAAAGTAATGTACGCGTACTTATTTTCCAAATTTTAGTCTTAAAGTCTGCTCGCGAACATGACGGCGGTGGAGCCACATAGTGGTTCGGATCTCACTTTAAACTGTAGGTCCAGTCCAAGCATGACAGCAAGTTTCCAGACATCCCTTGCGGAACTGTGCAGTAGATAGCCTTACGCAACTTAACTGTTAGAGCATGCACTGGGGCTCTGTCCGAAAGGTACAAAGTACAGACTTGAAGTATGATCTTTGCGGAAGTGACGTCACCTAGTGCAGTTCGAAAGCGCCAAGAAGAGAAGTACGCAAGTGCACAGCTCGTAGTGCAGATGGTTGGTGACTAGGTCACGTGGTTTCCGCACTCGTTGTTCATTTGTTTAAAATCACGGAAGTAGAAAGCCAGCGACACAGGTAGATATACGTTATGGGCCAGCAATTTGTTGGTTATAGTTCTTCTAATGTGTGGAAATGTATGTGTACGAACATTTGAAAATGCTATGCGATTTCTATGGTGAAAAATAAGTGTTTAAAACGCGAAGAAAACAACGAGTACTCAGTTTTATCTCCTGATCGTATTTGGTGCTGCAGTCGAAGTGCAATTCGAAAGACAACACTTCCAGTCCACGACTTGAAGACCGCTCTCCAAGACCATACCCGGAGGATGCTCGCTTCAAGTACGGTCTTGCACCTTTCGGACATGGCCGTAGCCTGGGGTAGGGCTCGGCTATAGCCCCTCCCCCCCCCAAATCCTACAAATATCTAATTTAAATATACTCGTAATTAATTTTACATCCTAAACAGGATTGAATATGTTGTAATATATTGAGAAATTCATTTTCAGGAACTTTACCCCCCTTCCCCCCCCACACACACTTTTCGCTCTTAGATGGCGGCTGCTGATAAGGGATGAGCCCCACCGAAATAAAATTCTGACTACGAGTCTGCCTTAGAGGGCAAATAATATGGGATTGAATTAAATTCTTTTAAAAGCTTTAATCTAAAGTGAGTTTCTTTCTTTTGCAGAATCGCTTCCAAAACGCTTGTCCCTCACGCTCTACCTCCAAAGAGAAATTTCCACCTACTTGCTGATGACGTATTTCCCCAGCGGCCTGATGGTGCTGGTGTCTTGGTGCAGCTTCATCATAAAGCCAGACATCGTCCCAGGGAGGATAGCACTGATAATTACAACTCTCCTGACGCTTGTGACCATGTTCAATTCGCTCAGGTAATGCCTATGGTGCTTATCACCAGGATTTGGAAGGTTATATCTAAAAAGCAGTCGGAGTCAAGTAATTCACCATAATACCAAATAAAATCAAGTTAATGAATGAAAATAACAGGTAAAAACAAGTATAACACCATTCATATCATTTCCATGATATGAAAAACTCAATATCCTGACCAAGGCAGTAATTTATTTGATTATAAAACATAAACTAAACGTAACGTTTCAACCTTCTAGCAAGGTCTTCTTCAGACTATGCACCAATGTAACAAGGTACAAAAACAGAACGATATATACACACAAACATTACTCCCCTCCAGACTATTAGAAAGTTGTTCTGGAACATTCTAGCAGGTGGCTTCCCCTTGTCAACTGTACTTTCACAGTCTAATAGTCTGGAAGGGAGTAATGTTTGTGTATATATATCGTTCTGTTTTTGTACCTTGTTACATTTTATTTATTTTATTTATTTTATTTAATAGAAGATTCCAAATACAGCGTTAGCCATTTTACATTGGAACGATTTTATAGAACATAAGGACAAAAAAAATAATAATAACATAATACAACAAAAAAAATAACAGAAAAATTACATGTGGTTAAGAGACTTACATACTTTTAGCTAACTTTCTTCTAAAACGGTCCAGATTTTCAAAAATGTCTATTTCGCTTCCTAGATTATTGTATTCACTGGGCATTCTATGAAACAGAGAGCGCTGGATGAGGCACAATCTCGGCTTCTGAGAAGCAAAAAGTAGAGTGCTTCTTGTTGAGCGGGCAGGCACACGAAAATGAATTTCCTGAAGAAGGCGGTCACTTCTGATGTTGCCATTCACTATTTTGTGTAGAAATATATGGTCGGCCAGTCTATGTCTCTCTTGAGGAGTTTGGATATTTAACATTTGCAGGAGGATGGACTTTTGCAAGTGTTTTGTGGACGGAATTCGGTGTCGAACAATGGCCAGGAAGAAATTTAGGACGGAATTTAGTCTATCTGAATTTGAGGGGCATGCCATAGACCAGATCGGAGAACAGTATTCAATTTTAGGTGACACAAAAGATTTGTAAAAGGTGCTGAGGGCAGTCAAGTTGTTTATTTCCGTGAAACGATAGAGAAGACCCAGCATACGCATTGAACCCCTTGTGACTGTAGAGATGTGCTCAGAAAAGGAAAGTTTCTCGTCAAATATGACGCCCAGGTCCTTTTGTGCGGCAACTCTTTGAACACAATTATTTTTTATGAAATATTTAGTATTAAATGTGTTTTTCTTCAAGGAGAAGGTCATGATGGTACATTTTTGAGGGTTGAGTTTTAAGTTCCATAATTCACACCACTTTATTAGAGAATCTAAATTATTTTGCAGAAGTGTCATGTCACTGAAATTGGAGATTTTACTATATATTTTGCAATCGTCAGCGAACAAGAGAAGGTTTTTGCATGAATCGGAAAGATATTCTGGAAGATCATCAAGGTACAGGATGAAGAGAAGAGGTCCAAGAACACTGCCTTGAGGTACACCAGAAGATACAGCTTGATAAGAAGAAGACATTCCGGAAACAACAACTTTTTGTTGTCTGTTTTGGAGGTAGTGCTTGATCAGAGAGAGAAAGTTTCCATGAATATTGAAACGGTGGGATAATTTATGAAGCAGGAAATTGTGGTTTATAGAGTCAAAAGCTTTCGAAAAATCCAGATATATTACATCCAGTTGAGAGTTTTCAGATACAGAGTTGATAGCGTCAGATAATAAAATGCTTAAGTTGGTTAAGCAGGAGCTGCCTGGTAAGAAGCCGTGCTGTGCTGAATTTATATATGGAGAGGTAAATTTGTAGAGTCGGTCCTTTATTATCTTTTCACAGGCGATAGAAAGTGGTGAAAGAAGGGAAATAGGCCTATAAGAAGAAACGGCACACTTGTCTCCAGATTTATATAATGGCACCACGTTAGCATTTTTCCATGAATCTGGAAATGTACCCTCATTGAAGCATCTGTTTAATAAAGTAGAGAAGGGAATAGCGAGAGAAGAAGCAGCGTTTTTTAGGAAAATAGAAGGGATTTCATCAGGACCATTGGCGCGATTTTGAGGCATTGAAGATAGGATGTGTTGTACTTCTTCTGGAGACGTGGAGAGAGACGTTAGAGAGTGACAGCAAACTGGACGGAGATTAGGAATGGATGAAGTCGGTGAATTCGAGGTTGTATTTATGGAGAAAAAAGAGTTAAAAAGATTAGCATTGTCAGGGCCCTCTGCGCATACTGAGTCATGTTTTACTTTCAAAGGTATTCGGGAATTTTGCCTCCTTGAGTTGATTAGTGACCAAAAACGTTTGGGATTTGATTTGATATTGTTCGTGATAGCACCGATGTGTTCCCTGTATTTGGTCTTCTGCAATTGTTTAGAGTGACGTCGTAAGTCGGTGAAAGTTTTCCGTGTGTATTCATTAGGAAAATGTTTCCAGAGATCCCAGGCCTTTTTTCGGTTTCCAAGGGCAAGCAAGAGCTCAGAGTCGAACCAGGAAGGGTATTTGCTTGATTTCGTTTTTTTGAGTGGCACGTAATCCTTCATCACTGCATGAATCACATCAGTCAGCACGTCACACGCTTCGTCGACACTTCCACTCTCCAGGATTGTCCAGGGAATGGAATCCAGCGCCGAACGGATGTCACCCCAGGGTGCTTTGCTCCAAACAAGGAATTGGCGTCGAGGGGTGGGAGGTCGTTGGCTCTTCAGGTGGTCCGGGAGCCAGAATACAGCGTCCAGCGATTCGTGGTCCGAAGGGATGAGGTTTCTCGAAGGGGTGATGTGCGCTGAAGGGAGTGATGATAGAATGTAGTCCAGGTTATTGTCTTCTCGTGTATTGAACATATTGTGCTGTTGAAGTCTGAGGCCATGTATGAAATGATCCATGAAGTACGTGTCGTTCTTGTCTTTTGTAAAGCCATGCGTGGGGTCTGTCCATGAAATTGATAGATTGAAGTCTCCGAAAAGAATTACGTCGCCCATAGAGGATGCCGACAGTACAGAATCGTAGCAAGCCTCCAGAACTGCTACGGGGCAAGTTTTGTGTGGCCTGTAAAAACAACCGATGAAAAGTTTGTTTTTCTTGCCGAAAAGCACCTCAACCCACAGAATTTCACAGTCACGATCCAGGTCACTTCGCAACACACTATTCCATTTGTTATTTATGCAAAGCATCACTCCCCCGCCCCTTGAGCCTCGGTCTTTCCTGTACATATTGAAATGTTTTGAAAAAGGCAGTTCGGAATCCAGTACATTGTCTTTGAGCCACGTTTCGGTTATTGCAATACAGTCCTGCTCCATGAATTCTCCCAGTTCCAAAGTGCAGTCAGAAAGTTTATTCTTTATGCTCTGGGCATTATGATAGTATGCACTGAATTTGTTTTCCATTGGCCTGGGGCCTGGATTTAACTTAATGTCTCCGCACAGCAGCACAAGGAAAAGAAAGTTCAAGAGCCGGTGAGGCGGGGGCTTACCTTGGCCGCTGTCCGTTGCACGTGTCTCCCTCGGCGAAGCAGAGAAAAGCGTCGGGAGGACGCCTGCCGCTGGAACAATAAAACACCTCTCACTGCATTTCCACTCACTCGGGTTAATGTTTTTACCGTCGGCATTGTTCAATAGCAATACCTTAACACCCGTGCAAAGTACCACAATAGAGAAATAAACCGAGAACACAGAAAATCCAATCTTATGCGGAGCGCGATCCGACAGCTTTCTACAGCTGACGGCCATCTTGTTCTGAAGAAGACCTTGCTAGAAGGTTGAAACGTTAAGTTTAGTTTATGTTTTATAATAAAATAAATTACTGCCTTGGTCAGCATATTGAGTTTTTCGTAGAAACAAGGTTAGCAGAAATAAGTAAATACAATAGTCTTGCCAATGAGATAAAGAAACTATGAGGGAAAACATAATTGTTGTTCCAACACTATCAGGTGGAACTATACGGATCGCAGCTCCAACTGACGGTTGACCTTGATGGCTATTTCTGGCACGTCCTGTCCCCCCAATCATTTTCGGGGGCGTGTGGTCCGTTGGGTGTCAACAAACTCAGTTCCAACGTTGCCAAGCGTACTTCTGTTTGTGCATGTTGTCTTTATACGGCTGTGTGTCCGACTGCATTCGACCTGTGACTGGTCCTTTCGGAAACTTCATCGTTCAGGGCCGCGTGTGCAGTTGCACCATTAACCCCAGCTGATTTCTGGTGCTGACAATAAAGTTGTCCGAGATGAACGTTCGGTACCTTGTGACTCGAAAATGCCCGATCTTAATCGAAGAAAATTCAACTAGCCGCCAGTGGAGTTGCGTTCAGTATAGCGATGTTCGTGGGCCTGGGAAAAATTTCCCTCTTCGACCTTAAAATTCCCTCTTTCACAAACAATAAATAACAAAGAACAACTTGGTTGCGTTTTATAACACAATATCGATCTAGGACGGAAATGTGAACGATTTTAAGGGCCTGTGTAAGCAAATTAGACTCTTGTCAACACTTTTATGGGTGCGTTCCACAAAATGGATTGATTGATTGATTTGGTTTATTTTACTTCGCTTTTCTGCCACTTTTGAATAATCGCGAAGATGAGGATGAGTGATGATATGATGAAATTGAGCAATGGGTACTCACAAACATCCATGACCAGGCCGGGATTTGAAACCGGAACCGCTGTCGGTATGCTAATTTGTGGTGGATAAATCTTATACTATGTACTTAATTTATTTCTTCGCTTTACCTTGAAACCTCACAATTAATTAAACTTGTAACTTGAAAGTTCTTACACTTTTCATTACAATTAATCGTCTTAGTTCAGATTGAAACGAAATATGATATTCCAGGCGCTTATACTCCAATAGAACAGAAAAGAAAACAGAAACAATACCGAATCAGAAATAATGAGTGACGGAGATTAGGGGGGCGAGGGGGGCATTTGCCCCCGCCCCCCGGTTTTGGAACTCAATCGCCGCCACTGGGAATAAGCAATTGTTTAGTGCATTAAATCGTGGCGTATGTTTCTTGTACATTTCGCGTGTTCTCTCTCTTTTCCCCTTTCTGTAATTCCCGGCTCCAAATTTCCCGTTCATGGGAAAATTCCCTGCTGGGAACATAACTGCTGGAACTATAATACACTGTCCCGGTTATCACTGGATCAAGTGAACGAAGACAAGTCTCTGCGCAAGTAGTGAAGCGAGACGGCTCCACCAACGAACACGTGAGAGTGAATGGGAACGCGTAGAGGGGTAAAACGACTACCGTTGCAGCAGCGTGTACCGCTTCGCTCTGCGCACTCGATTCCCGTCCACTTCTCTTCCGCTATGCGCGGCCTTGCTCCAGAGACAACCGATACAGAGAAAGAGAAACTCTAACAGTTTATCTTCGCAGGGAGAAGCTGCGCCCGTCCTTCAAGGTGAAGCCCGTGGAGCAGTGGATGATCGCCTGCATGACGTTCGTGGTGGCCGCACTCATGGAGTACGCCGTGGTCCTCCTGGGGGTGCGCTGCAAGAGCCACTGGAGGAGAGGGGCCATCACCCCACACGGCGCCATAGCGGTGCAGCCCGCCATGAACATTCGGGTAAGTATAATAATAATAGTGTACACAAACGTTGGTTAAATAGTTGTGTGAAAATAAACATTAACAGAAGGAAAACACAGTGAATTATTCCACAGAATATTTCTTTCATGTTAAGTCGTAAACTTGTACACACAATCGCAATTGATGCATGGCTGAAGTAACTGATACGAATACATGTTACCTTTAAGAAAAAATAAAAAGCCACTCATTTGGAAAGGTTATCAGTATGGCCTGGATTTATGTTATGACATATTTCTTATTTGTCATCGGATCGAAAGTGTGGTCCTAATTGCGAACGGTCCTAGTTGCGAACAGTCCCAATTGCGAACACTTGCTGCCTGAACAGGAATATACTCGAAGAACTATGTCCTAATCGCGAACACATTTTCTGCCTTGGGACCTACAACTTTCTCTCACACTTCCCGAGTCTATGTAACGATTTTCTTTTTTTTTTTTTAAGGGACTCAGTTCCAGACTTGAGACAAGTCCGTGTTTTGTTGACTCATAGAACATTCGACATGATTAAAGCAGTCTCCAACGTATATATAATTTAATAATAGAAGTGTGGTCTATTTTTTATAGGAATACGTACAGCACACTTCTTAACTGAAAGGAGCTTCGTCATTTAATAATACAATTATTAACTTTGCCTAAATTTCAAATTCAAATTTCAAAACATGGCACTGTTCTTAAAAATTTAGGAATACCAACAATCTCCGTATACTTTTTAGTGCTCCTCGTCAAAAAACAAAAACACATTTTTTTCTTCCGTTTTACATCTTCCAGGCTCATTTCCATCCTAAGATTCATGCCATTAGACTTTTCTACCTCAGCCTTTAAGCTTTATATAAGGTCTACCGCTCTTTGATGTGCGTCGTTGACTTGTAATCAAGGGGTCCCGGGTTCGATACTCTGTGCAGGCACATAGTGGTTCGGACTCCACTTTAAACTGTAGGTCGAGTCCCGATTCAGTGTTACTACAATATGAAAGCACAATTTCCCTTTCCAAGGGGCAAAATTTCCCTTCTTGGACAAATTTTTCCCTTCACCTAAGCAAATTATACAATAATAATAATTAGTAGTAGCAGCATTATTAGTGGTGGTGGTGGAAGCAGTAGTAGTACGTAGTTAAGTATTCCGTTGAATTCGTTATTTGTTTGAATAAAAAATATTTTTTTAAAAAATTCACATTTCAGTTTCATCACTTCCTGACCAGATGTCGCAGGTTTGAATCCTTGCCAGGAATCCATTCAATCGTTAATCCTAATCGTTACTATTTATCCAAAGATGCATAAATGCAACGTACAATAAACACAAAGGAGCAGAAACCAGTAGGAATAGCAAAATAAATAAATAACATAAATATGTAGATATGAAATTCGAAATTAACATAAACTGTGATAATGTAGTCAGATGACCTTAAAATTTCCCTGCAATTGTGGTATTTTTCATCGAAATTCCTTTTTCTCTTTTGGCTAAAATTTCGGTCCCAGTTTCCCTGCAAAAGGGAAATTTCCCTTCATGTGGCAACACTGTCCTGATTAGCCTTACTGTGCACAAAGTGGACTTAAAACACCAACCAATCAATCACTCTTGGATGTGGACTACCATAGTTCACTGTTGATTTTGCGGTTCCATCCCTACACTACATTATTTGTCCGGTGCTTCTTGAAGCAGATCCACATCACTTAAGGCACCAAGGGTTTTCGAGTCATTAACACACGAATGGAAGACAGATTACGTTGACAGACTGAAAGGGTGAAATGACCTTTGAGGGATTTACAAAGTAGAAAACGATAATGAATCAATTAGGTTGGCTATTGTTGTTTGTCAAACCAGCTCTCTCTCTCCGTCACTACCTTATCTGTTCTTGAAAACAGGTTTTTCAGATTCATGTGTTCGCAATCAGGACATGAAATTATTTCTGAATTGTATGTGCTCGCAGTTAGTACAATTTAGGCATTGTTCGCAATTAGGACTGTTCGCAATTAGGACACAACCGAATCTAATACTGGGGTGAGATCTTTACGTATCTGATGAAAATCAGCCGAAATAGACGAAATTTATAAGGCATATTTTGACATATTTTACCACTTCTGCGTTTTTACAACAATTTTCTCGTAATAAGACATGTTTCTGCGTAATTTCGTAATTTTCTTGCATATAATCGGTAATTTTATAATTTATTCTTCGTACCTTTAGCGGAACGGATACTTCATATTATCGATGGCAGGATAATGAAATTACGAACGAAGAAATTAAAAACAGATGTCGTCTTTTCTTACCAACTAGTACAGAACAATAATACCCCCTTTTTTTATAGCGAACTGCCAATGATGCTATAGTTTTCACAAATATGTAAATCTGACACAATAGTACTTGAAACTTAGGATAATTGCAGTGAACCTCACGATATTTTCAGTATTTTCCCACTACTCTTCGCTTAAAGGGATTAGGACTTCATTTAATACCCCACCCCCATCCTGGTCGATCTTCCCTGCAAGAAACTGACTCCCCGTATAACGCGAATTCGGAAAGTACTGTTGTGCATATTTTTGGCTTTGCTGGGAACATTTCTGCAATTTTTCTGACGTATTTTTAATTTTTCATGTCATATTTTCCCATTTTTATGACATAATTACATACATATTTCACAGTTTTATAGGCCATAAAGTGCCGAACCACTATACCGCGTTTGTTAGAACCTGTCCCGTTTCCCGCGCTAGCGATCGCTCGACAGTTTCGGTGCCAATGAGAAACGAGGAAAAAGTCGTCTGCTGGGCAGCGAGGAGCGAATGGAAGCCAGAAGAGAGGCGCTTACGTAGACGCTGTTGCCACGTTGCGTATTTTAATTGGCTGCCTGGCTTTGACTTTCCCCAGCGCGGAGAAAAGCCAGCTATCAGCTAGCGCGGGAACCGGGACACGTTGTAACAAACGCGGTATACTTATCACATATTACTTTACTTGTATTGGTGCAACAGATATTTCTGTAACATTGAGGTTTTGCCTCCTTGGTTGGTACTGATATTTGGTCTGGCCAAAGTCACTCTCAAGCATACAGTCAACTGTTGGTAATGCTAATTGTTGGCGAAGGGAGAGGGGGTCTAACCATTGGCGTAATGCAGTAGTAAATGCAGAATATTTTCCATGGAGAGGCAGTCAAAGGGATATATGAGATTTTCTTGTAAGAAATTATTCAGTAAAATGTATGGTACCAGTTAGATATAGTGATAACACATTTAACTCGTTTATTTCCGAATTATTTACATTTGTACTTACCTTATATGCATAGCGGAACATTTTTCAACCTGGGATTATGTTGTTTTTTTTTCACTGAAAAAAGCGTAATTTTTCACATTACAAGTATTTATTGGTCGGGCGGGCAAATTTTGACTCACGTTGTCTATCGTCAGCTGGTATGCAGTGTTTCCAAACTTATGAACCGAAAAATGCCGCACAAACTATTCACAAAAGGTTTTTAAGCGAAAATTGATCCACAAACCATTCACGGAAGGTTAGGTTAGGTTCAGTTAGGTTAGGCAAACATAGAAAATTAAATTTTTAAAAAATCCCTCACACTTCATCTGGTAAAACTACAGCGTGGTTGCTACACTGACAGGGGGTTACATATTCGAACGCACGGAACATTTGATTCACGTAGTCGACGGTAATGGTGGCACGAGCTATCATGCAACGGTGATACATTAATGTCGAAAATGACATTATTTACCGACCGAAGAAGTTGCACGAATGGAAAAAACACTATTCCCAGCTTCCAAAAGTCAACAGGAATTCAATTCCGTAAGTACTTTCCCGTCATTTCTCCTGTAAATTTGAAGAAATGTGTTTTCACTTTATCTAACTGTTACCGTATTGACTTCTCACTACACGCACACACACACATATGTATATGTAAATACAAATATATACGTGTGTGTGTGTGTACCAATACATACACATAACACTGAAGGGAAACACCAAAAAAATGGAAGGAACAAGACACATCAATTATCGAATACCCCATATATCGAAACGTATCACGTGTGCAGTGCTGCCACCTCTGGTCAAGCGCGAAACTACGTATTCCAAGCAGCACGCGGAAGGCTACTTGTGATAGACTTTAATCTTCTAAATGCGATTGAATAATACCTTTTTATTTCAAATTGGCATATACAGAATAATCGACTCGTGAACGTGGTCGAAAAAGCGTCTGAATTGGTTGAAATTGTTATTTTCCAATCGCAGAATTCTGATAGTAAGGTAATTTCTGTTGTTCCACAGAGTCACCTGGCGGCCATGAAGAGCAAGAGGGCGCGGGTGCCGTGCGCTTCCCGGGGGTGCCTGGGTAGGTTGAAGCACCGCATGTGCCGGGAGGGTTCCCTCGACATGGTGTCCATCTTCGTTTTCCCTCTGCTGTTCCTCATCTTCAACATCCAGTACTGGGCCTACAACCTGACAGCCATGAACAGGCAATTGGAGCAGCTCATGGCGGCCGACGAATAGAAAGCAACTCTGTAATTGGCTCAAATGTGCTCAATAAAACTCATGTGTAACCCATCGTCTTCGGATTCTTATACAGGGTGGAACAGAATTAGGTAAACACTTTTTGGATGCTGTACGTTTTTTTAAAAAAAAAATGATGTTAAAGATATACTCGCTGCACTTTTTGGCTCTCTCTGCAGTCACACGTCTATGGTTACACGGTACACCAGGGTGCGAAATCATTTAAGACTGGTGGTGGGGGGGAGAAATATCTTACTCTACAAACCACCCACCCACACAAAGATACATATAAATTAGACGATATAAATATTTATAATGTAATTAAAAGTAAAGATTAATTACTAAATATTTCTCTCTCTCTTAAGTCGTGCATCATCATCCCTATGTTGTTTCAGCCTCTTTTTCGTTTCTCCTATGTACACACTGACATTCTTTACATTTCACTTAGTAGATAATCCCTTCCTCTTCCTCTTCTCTGTTTTCCTTTTTCTTGCTTGCATTCTTCGCTATTCCTAAGATGCTTCTCCCTCCGTTCCTGTAAGTTTTAATGCCCGCTTTTCTAAGCACTTTGCATATCTTTTCTGTGGTCTTCCCCATACTTCTTATTCCAAACCTCCTCTCTTTTTCTTTCTCTTCCAATTCTCCCCTGCCACTTTTCTTCCTTCTTCTGTTTATGTCCAGTCTATCCTCCTTCTCATAGCCATCCTTTTCCAGCTGTTTCCATAGGTTATTTATTTTGCCTTCTTTTTCACATTATTTTGTGCATATTTTCTTGATTCTGCTCTTGTGAAAAAGTTCCGTGAAACGGGAAGGGTGATTGATCAGCGCAAGAGAAACGCGGTTTCCCCGAGAACCGTGATGAAGGATGAAAGTGTGGACCGAGTGATCCAGAGCATGGTACAGGACCCTAAGAGATCTGCTCGATCTATGCAACTAGGCATTTCTGTAAAGTTGTTGGTACGAATAATCCTTCGAAAGGAACTGCATCTGTTCCCTTATAAAATTCAGTTCCTTCAGCAGCTGGCTAACTGAGACAAACAAATATGTTCCCAATACTGCGAAAAAGTATCAGAAAAGACTGACAGAAGTGAGATTGACTTTACCAAAATTTTTCATTCTGACAAGTATCACGTGAACGTTCATGGAAACCTTTCTCGGGAGTCCCTTTTCACAAAGATTAGCGATTTAATTATCAACAAAATGCTCCCTTTCGTACTTGGTCGCCATCTTGAATTGACGTCTTGCCAACAAGTGCTTTCGAGCATACCTGTACACAAAAATATTATTGAGTAGTTGTTCATTACTAAACAAACGTATATCTGCAAGATTACTTAAAACCATACAGTATCCCGAAAGTGTTTACCTAATTTTGCCATACACTGTATTACATATTATTTATCACTTTTGGCTTAACTCCGAGTTCTAAAATTTAAGAGATCGGATTTGACTAGCTGTTGAAAATTAATTAATGGATATATGACTGAATTGATATACACCGTGTTTCAAAAAGAATCATCCGATTTCGAAGTCATTTATTTAACTCGGTAACCGTTCGCTAAAACACATCGAACAACGTACTGTTAGGAAGAAGATATTCGTGAGTTTCACATGATTGCCGGCAGGTAGCAGTAGAGCGCTCCCCCCCAGCGCTCGAATCGGATTCAAGCAAGATGGCGACAAAAGGCTTTCTGTGTACTGCGTTTCGAAGTGTGTGAATCTGTTACAATAGTGTAGAGTGAATTTCGGCGACAGTATGGTGAGAACTGGCTTTTCCCACAGTTCCAGCTTGATTCCAATGACTACTGTGGATGAACTGCGAAAGCGGATCACAGCAGCACTGACTACAGACATGCTCGCGTCTGTATGGGACGAATTCTCCTACCGCATGGACATATGCCGAGCGTCCAAAGGGGGTCACACTGAGCACTTATGAACATTTTTTTATGTAAAAATGTATGTATAGCTGTGTATTTTAAAAGCAATTCCAAGTTCCTGGTTTGATAAATAAAAAATATATAGCCTTTTGAAATCGGGTGATTCTTTTTGAAACACCCTATATTTTACTTAGCGTTTCTGCAACTTTTGGGTATTGGCAAAGATAACGTTGAATGGTGATGAAATGAAATTGATGAAGGGACGATCATAGACACGTATGGATGACACAGCACAACAACCAAGGATTATACTGGTTGCAGGTTGAGACACCAGAGCCTCGTTGGTCAGGTTGTATTGCGTGTCATTTGTTTGTCTTTGAAGAGGGTCCCCTTACACTCATCTAAAGATGAGCAGAATTGGAACCACTTGATACCCATCTTTTTTTGCCTCAAGGTGTGACAGGTGTTTTAAAGAGGTGTGTTTATGTGAAAAAGAAGTGGGAGGGGGAATGTGTAATGTTCTTTTTGTTGTAAACAATAAGAACGAAAAAGAAATGTAAGAAAATATTTTGTGTGCGTGTGTACACAATAGGAAAGAGGATTTATGTCGTACATTTGTATGGTTGGTTGGTTGAGTTGGTGTTTCAAGTCCACACTTTATGCACAGTAAGGCTAATCGGGACTGGACCTACAGTTTAAAGTGGGATCCGAACCACTATAGGTCTCCACGAGAACGAGACGAGACCGAGACAAGCATTTTGGACGGCGACAGGGGTGGGCACGGGTGGGCAAGCGCCCACCCAAAAATTCCTGTGTCCACCCGATTGCCCATCCAATCAAATTCAATAAGTACATATACTCGGAGATATATGAATGATCAAATATTTAAATGTAACCTGGTGTTCATAACATGTATATTTTACTTGTGAATATTATCTATGCTGGAAATGTTCACATCAACCCATAAAAAGCCACTTTTGTCATTGTGGAAACAAAACTGTGATCAAATTAATACTTCCATGTTTAAAAGCAGCTAGTAGGCTTAGGAGTCTCAAAATTATGCAGGGTATGATCAAGATTAGATCAGAATTTAGGGTGAACTTGAAGACTGCAGCTCCGGACCTCCACTACGTATATATATTCCGACCTGGCTATGGTTAAAATACTCTCCAAATAAAAAAATCTAAACATCAACTTAGCGTTACTTCCACCAGCAACACAATAAATTATTTCGACTTTTTAATTAATATTAGAATAATTTAATCAAGAAGACTTAGTTAGATGGGAAGGCCATGTGACACGAATGGCAGAGGAAAGAATAGTTTACAGGATTCTTGTTGGGAAACCTGATGGTAAGGGACCAGTAGGAAGGCTAAGACGAGGATGGAGGGATAACGTTGAGATGGACCTAAATAATTCGGTAAGGATGGGAAAGATTGGATTGATCTTACCCAGGATAGGGACAGATGGAAGGCTTGTGTTGCTGCAGACATAAACCTTCGGGTTTAAGTATGCTATAGAGCAGGCATGTCCAACGCGTCGATCGCGATCGACCGGTCGATCGCGGGACGTTTGTTGGTCGATCGCAGTTATCTATTGTAATTATACGAATATACGTTATTTGAATTCAACTTCTATAATGTATAATGGCTGAGTAGGTACAAACATTTGCAAAGATTAACGATTAATAGTAGCTCACTGCCTGTTGTGACAATAAAAAGTAGCTCACTGCTTGATTGAAGTTGGACATGCCTGCTATAGAGTATAATATAATTTTAATTAGCTGTTCATTGAAATTCCAGAAGTGTCCCTCTTTTTTTTCATTACAATTTTTATATACCTGTCATCTTCAAATATCAATGTGGTATACGAAATATCAATTTTATATTCGTTCTACTAATAAGAAGGAATCACAACAATCACTACAATACCGAAGTGAATAAATTTTAATAAATCAGTTATATATGGAAAAAGGTGCAGAATTATTCAATTGCTAATGAGTGGCTTATCCTATTTAGAAAGCCTCGTTCCACACAAAAATTTTGTCACATGAATCAGCCGAAAATGTCAACAGAATCTGTAGATGCAGCTGAAGTAAAGAAAAAAGTTATGTCACGAAGTATATAGAAGACGATTTTGTTAGTTTGTTTCTAAGCCCACTTTTATGCTCAGATATGCTAATCGGGACTAAACCTACAGTTTAACGTGTAGTCCGAACCCGTGTGCATTGTGCTTCCACCAGAGGAGGGGGGAGTCGAACACAGGACCTCTTCATTATAATGCGACAGCGTTGCCATTGGGGAAAATATACAGAAAGAACTCGCACCAAACGTGGCATTTTATCACCACAGAAGATGCGTCTATTTTAAGAGAGTGATTGTCCGAGACAACTATTTGAGACTTTCGGAAAACAACGTCATTGTTCACGGAATTAGCTGCCTTGATCCACTAGTGAAACGCTGCGCGATTGAAATTACCACCTCAACTTTCTAAGAGGTATAAACTAATGAAACTCAATTTTTGGAAGAGTAAGTTCTGGTTGATTTCTTTTATGTAAGTCATTTTTCTGCTAATTTTAATAATGACGACGTTATAAGGTTCAATGGTGATTAGATGAAAGTAACGAAGGGGCGAAAACAAACACATGCTGACACTTAAAATACAAACCTTGAATAAATTATTACTTTGACAGTGGTTCCAGACGCCAGGGACTCATTTCCCTGAAAGAATAAAGTTTCCAGGGTATGCTGCACAGGATAGAGGTTGACATTCTAGTGTGTTCGAAATGGTCACGCCATACAACCCAATGAAAAATAGATGAAGTATTACTGGTACGATGATCAACTTCGATGAATTCCTTGTGTCCTAAATCATTTTGTTACCTCAAAAAATATGTTCATGTAACCATACGTGTATTGCTTCTCCCGCATTAGTAATATGACAGTTCTTCAGAAAACGAATAGCAACTTCGCTAATAATCTCTTAAATTCTGAACAGATTTCTCAATCTTACTTGTTTATTACTTATGACGAGTGATATTTCGTCAAAATAGCCTTTCATTAGCCTAGGAATACTTCATGGACAATTAACAAAGAATTGGTTTTCCGTGTGTGTTTTAAATCATTCCTAATAAGACGTTCATTTTAATCCAAACATTCAGTGGCGGCGATTAGGAGGAGCGGGAAGTGGGGGATGCAGTTCCCCAGCCACTTTTTGCCCCCGCACTATGGCCTCTTTATGCTAAGCCTTTTCTACCAAGAAAACGTATATTCAGGGGTACCCACAGGGGGATTATGGCGCAGGCTGCGCCATCGAGATACTTTGGGGGAATTTTTCCCTTTAAATAAGGTAAAATTGAACATTTATATATTTTTCCAAAATACAGGTAAAAATTTTACACCTTAAATTCACCATATTTAATCCATTAGATGAAGAAAAGCAAGCGTTTAAGGTCATTATTGAAGGTGCGAGGGGGGGGGGGATAAATATCCAACTCTTAAATATTAGGCCTTAATTGACACGTGGGTTCTGGGGGAAATTCTGAATTAAACGTTGGCGGGGACAGTATTCAACTCTAAGTCTTAGATTATGGCGGGTATTTTAGTCAGAGGGGCATTGAGCATTAAGGTATCCAATTCTTGTGTATTACTATTGTCTTAGAATGTTGCAGAAATTCTGGTGTGGAGACTGAGAATTAATTTTTTGGAGGATAATATCCAGTCTTCAATATCAACAGTAAGTCTATAATTGGCATGGACATTTTTGAGGTAGGATTGAGTATGAAATTTAAAGGGGGAGATAGGAAGCTCTTGATAAAGTGTTAAATCTTAGATTGCCAAGTGATTTCTGTAGTGAAGAGAGAGTTTGAACATTAGATTTTGGAGACTGGTTTTAGCGATATGGTATCCACACGTTTTCGACCCCGAACGTGCCAAAACAGAAGTTGGAAAAGACTAAATATCCCGGGATCCTAAGAAAGTATTGACACCCCGTTAAATTAATATTCTTGAAAGCCTGAAAAGAAATGGATGTAAAAATGTTCTTGCTTTCTTCGCTCGCAATAATGTGTTTGTTACAACAATGCGTGTTTGGCGCTTTACTGAGGTGGATGTGAATATTTATTCTATAGCTGCATTACAAGACATGAGCGATATTCTCCATATTCATGAGTAACATCACTTCTTAAAATATAGTGCTTAGTGTTGGTATACTGCTTAATTTAAAGCAGGTTCATCATTTGGAACAAAAAGCTAAGAAAAAAGTTACTTTTGGTGTAGGGATTACCATATAGTTTCAGGGCGCAAATGATATGATTTGGGGGGGGGGGGGGACGGATGACATGGACATGATTTTTGTGGGGATGAGCCATTGGCCTTGGGGGAGATGGGCACCCCTGCGTATATTGTCCTTGCCCCTCAAATGTTGGCACCCAATCGCTGCTACTACAAACATTCAGATAGATTTGTCAGTTGTACAAACCTTGTAAGCTAAGAAAAGTGACCCCCAAGGAGTAAGAAAACTATTTCAGTCAAAAACTCATACGATGAAAATACTATGCTCAGGAACATGCATTTAAATTACGAGAAACTTCACGATTGTCTACCATCGAACATTCTACCATTGTCGCCGAATACATAAAATCAAGTATGTGCCTTGTATTTGCAACACAAGCTTAAACCTAATTCACATTTATTTCACTGTATTAACATGCGTGAAAGAATGTGATTAGAATGTATGCGCATGTGTAAACACTTCCTTGAAATAATTGTGTCCATCAGAGACAAAACGAAAGGAAATGGAACAAGATGCGAAAATAGATTAGAAAAGAATAAAGAGGAAAACAAGGAAAGGGAAAAGAAGTAAGAGAAAAATCGGGAGTGTAAGGGAGAGGGGGATAGATACGTCTTACGTACACATACATGGTCTTACATTTATAATGCCCACCCTAATCTATCAAGATGGAGCTTCTGCCCACCCGGTCGAAAATTTCTGGCGCCGCCCCTGGGTCTCGTGTAGTCTCCATGCCACTCCTGCCTAGATATAGCCTATCTAAATACGAGGAAGGAATGTAGATGAACATCGCGTTTGCATGTTGTTCCGGAAACTTAGGTACAGCCCCAAGCTATCACAAGAATAGACAGGAATTCAGTAAATGACCACTAGGGTGGAGTGAAAATTTGTTTTCTTGAATTTCGAAATGCCTGTAGTCAGAAAAGTTGCATTTTGGTGTCAGATAGTCAAATAAAAAAAAATCAGCTCTCTAGGTCAATTTCTTCTGGTGCCCCAAGGCCTCCGAAGTTTTCATATTTTAACTTATTTTCGCGTATTGAAAGATACATGGAGAATTCTGAATGTGATGAAATTATATCTTCATATCCGACTTTAAAAGCAAAATGAGAAAATCTCAGGAACCTCATGTTTCAGAAATTAGTGAAAGTGTTTCTCACCAAGTGGTAGGAATTTTGATGAAAGCTTCATTGCCATCAGTGTCACACAGCAAGTCGTTGCAAAAGTGAAAAAACTTCACGAACACTATCGAAATCTCTTAAAGCCCTTTAAGCGTAGACAAAATGAAGGAAACTAGAAGAAAAAATTGCATTGTATTGCTCACATGCTAACTCTACATTATTTGATATATCGTGTTGCAAGTGTAAAGACTTTTCAACCTGTGTTCATTCAAGAAAGAGAATTTATTTTGGATCAAAGAACAACGAGAAAAATGTTGATTGGAAAAACTGATTTAAAAAATCCAACGAATTGGAGAAGAAGCAAGCAAGAAAAGCTATGGAAGAAGCAAGACTTCAGAAACATTTGTCAAGCTGTAGTGTCAATGCTGCTACTAGTAGTCCTCAATCGAGTCCATCAAGTGAACTGGAGGAAGAAGGTTGAGATACTGACAGCGACACGAGTAAAGTACTTAAAACCAAATCGGGAATGCCCTCGACTTCAGCGAATTCCTCATTAACCTCAAACGAAACTCAAATGTGGTTGCCTCTTAACAATTTTGCTAGAGAGTATAACAGACATCGCATATCTGACAGAAGTGCAGCTAAAATTGCTAGTGCAGTTCTTCAAGATGTAGGTGTTATTAGTGATGCAGATGTTTCTAAAGTGATAGATGGGAGCAAGGTTAGAAGGGAAAGAAGTAAAGTCAGGAAAACAGCTGCTGTTAGTTTGGATACTCTGACTGGATTGTATTTTGATGGCAGGAAGAACCAGAGAAGAATTAATGGGAAGAGAGGAGTGAAGAATTATGGTCGCGTCGTAACAGAAGAGCACGTGACTTTAGTCCAGGAGCCAAATTCCAAGTATATAGGACACGTCACTGTATCACTATAAAAAATGAGATCTTGAGCTTCTGTGCTAGGAAGGAAATAAGTATGGACGATCTTTTTGCTTTTGAATGTGATGCTGCAAATGTGAATACAGGAAACAAAGGAGGAGTTATTGTTTTACTCGAAAAAGAACTTGGTAGACCCCTCCAGTGGCTTATTTGTTTGCTGCATATAAATGAACTCCCACTGCGCCATCTCTTTCAGAAAATTGATGGATTCACAACTGGTCCAAAAGATTTTTCTGGGGAAAGAGGAAAAGCTCTACAAACTTGCGAAAAACAACCTCTTGTGCAATTCGATCCAATAAATGTTCCTTCTTCTTGTCAGCTTGTTGGGAATGTTTACTGTGAAGACTTAAGTACTGATCAGAGGTATCTCTATAATTGGTGTATTAGTGTAACAAATGGACACTGCAGTGATAAATTAGCGAATCGCAAACCAGGCCCATTAAACCATTCTAGGTGGCTAACGACAGCTGCAAGACTGCTAAGGTTGTATATATCGACTGATAAACCCTCAAACAATTTGACAACTCTTGTGACCTTTGTGGTGATGGTATATACTCCAGTGCAAAGATATGGATTTATCTTTTCAACTATCAAGTCAAGAGCATTGATGAAAACATTTCACACTATGGAAGAATATAAGTTGTAAAAGTAATTAGTATTACGATATTGGGCTATATGTAAGTGTAAAAGTTTAACATTGTTACATATTTTGGGTACTAATGGGTACTTGGGTAGTTTATTTTATGTAGCACAACTTTATGGTTGTATTCAAATATCTATTTCTTGCACTTGTTTACTTAGGAAACAGGGTATTCTGTGTTTCAGTTCAGGAAAATAAATAAAAAGTTATAATTTTCGGTGAGTAAATGCTGATTTTCAATATGAAATCTTCAGTGACCCTGGGGCAATACTAAAAATCAATTCTTTTTTCTGAAATATTTAGGGTTAATTAACTGTATAATAACACAGCTTTTCCCACTACAGGCATCTTCATTTTTTGAATAAAAAAAAAAAATTCCCTATATTTTCACTCCACCTTAATGACCACGCTTAGGGTCCCAACACGTAAATTCACTCAATCGATTCAATAATAGCACACGTCTGCGTGTTTATATTTGATGTTAGGGAATGAACTGCCTTTCGTGCAAGAGATAATGCTATATGCTCACAGGGTTGCAAACTGCGATGATTTCATGTCCCACACGCAAGTAAAGCACACAAGGGTGCCTGCGTCATGGGAATTATTGGGGGGGGACAAAATTTTATAGTTTAGCTGCCAATTCTGTATATCTCCACACAAAAATGGGAGAAGGTTGTTTGGTTTGATTATTATGTACAGTTTTTCTACCTACCTGTGGGGTGATCGCTGCGATGGGGTTGAAATGAAACACCACCTCTTATGCCTTTAGAATCGGCTTGGAACGGGGTGGTTCTGTTCGCATTAATACAAGGTTACTCAAGCAGACAAACTGTCTGCTTCACTAGTTGTTATTGTCAAGTTTTCGACCCTTACAAATTTGCAGGTATTTCATAAAATTTTGATCTCCATACCAGTGACAAGTTGCTCTACAGAACGCACAATGTGTGTCATAAGAATAATTAAAAACAGACTACGTTCGTGTATGGTCGATGAGTGGCTAATGTCTACCTTAATTCCATCCTGTGAGTCCGATATTTTAAAAGTAGCTCAAGAAGAGGAAATTATCAATAAATTTGCTGCAACAACTTTCCAACGTCAGAAGTTATTATTAGTTATGTAAAATGTTATTTTAATTAATGTCAAAGTAATATACAATATGCATGTAAATGCATATATTGCAAACAATCCGTCCCTTCGCCGTCAAGTTTCAGATCCAACATTTCTTCTCAAAATCATGAATGGACATCTTTTCACTAATGAACTCTTGCTACATCTTCACATCCGGATCCCACGTACCAACAGCAAATGCAACAACTTATTTTACACAAAAGCCTGAAGGCTATCCCTAGAACAAAGGTCATTGCTCTATAGGCCACAAATAAGGTACAATACACTAATTGATCCTCGAGGCTTCCTTCCGTCTATATAAGCAGGCTTTCAGAAATGAGTGCATCAAGCAGCTGAAGAGAAATTAATATTTGTTATACCCTAGTTATTGTTTTATTATTATTATTTAATTTTTATTTTTTATTTTATTATTCTTGTTACATATGTGTGCGTGCTTCTCATTCGTTAGTTTCTATTTTTCTCGCTGTTGATATCCTGATGTAAAATGGATTCTCTCTGTATTCAGGATTTCTCAAATAAATAATAAAAAATAATAATGTAAGCATACATTGCTGTCTATATTATATTGTTCCGCAAATTTTGTCTCACCAAAAAACATTGAGTAAATAATTCGGCATGAAGGGGGGAAGCGTATTCAAGAGAATTAACAATTTAACAATCATCTTGTACCACAAAGAATGTGAATGTGTTGGTCAACATCCGAACCGTAGCTGTTCCGTCCTTCTTTTGTGGACGCCCCTGCATTTCTGCTCTGGATGGAGCTGTAGCCTGACGGAAATACATTAAGCTGGTAGCTTACGTTATTGTCGCATGCAGTGCTTGCGTCCTTGTTGAATACTGCGTCTGTCGTTCTCCAGTCAGCCCCTGAGTGACTTTGAGCAAGTAGAAAGTTTTGTTACTCTGACGTTCAATTGCCGTACTTCGGTGATTTGAGAGACAAATGCGTCAACTCTTCTACATGCTTAGTCCTAAATATAGGAGCTACCTTTGTATGTAATTGGAAAGCCATTGACGAAAATGCAAAATAAAAAAAAATAGCATGAAAAAATAAGCACTTGTGGTCCTAAAATGGGCCTCCACGTCGTTCCTAAAGTGTTGTGGTGAAACAAGCTCAGAGTATGTTTTCGCCCAAATTATAATCATGGAATTCTGGTACAGGTTTCCAAGGGAAATCAAGATAACATGACCACACACATGCCATACGAAAGATGGATTTGAAAAAAAAGCTAATATAGCGTGTGCTAAACATTTTGAGAACGTTTTATTTTATTCCACAGCCTTTCATGTATTGTATTCCAGCTTATATCAATATAATTTATGATGTCGCTGCTTTTAAGTGTACTAATATCCTACTGTATGGACTCATTTTTCCAATCTTCAAGATTGCATCTCTTCCAAAAAATAGGATTTTCACAACGAAGCTATTTTTTCTCGCTATGGGAGGAGACATACTAAACAAGTACATAACATACCATTCCAGGCCTTAGTGTCATTCTGGCTTGATGGTTTCCTTGATATGCGGGAAAAACAAAAGAACTAAAAACTATCATGAAATACTTATACTTGAATAGAAGTAAATCTAACAAAGGTTTAAACAAACACTAGATGAATATATGCCTGTGATAGTTCTCAATCCACAGCCCCCTATGTGCCTACACGACATGTGCCGCACAGGGTAGAGCTTTACCTTTGTGCCTGTATAAAATAAGAGGAAAAGGGGGTCTGTTCACAGCTAACTAACTAACTAACTCTCTAGCCTTCTTAAACCCGAAGGTTCATGGCTGCAGCAACACAGGCCTTCCATCTGTCCCTATCTTGAGCAAGATCTATATACTCTTTTCCATCCCTACCGATTTCCTTCAGGTCCATCTCAACGTTATCCCTCCATCTTCGTCTTGGCCTCCCTACAGGTCTCTTACCATCAGGTTTCCCAACAACAATCCTGTAAACTCCACTTTCCTCTCCCGTTCGTGCCACATGGCCTGCCCACCTAAGTCTTCTTGATTTAATTATTCTAATAATATCTGGACACGAGTACAAATTATTTAGTTCTAAATTATGTAACCTTCTCCACTCACCTGTCTCCTCATCCCTTTTAGGTCCAAATATTTTCCTAAGGATCTTATTTTCAAATACTCTCAATTTATGTTCCTCTTTCAATGTAAGGGACCAAGTTTAACACCCATATAATACTACAGGCAAAATTACTGTTTCGTATATTTTAACTTTTAGTTTCTTAGATATTAAACGAGAAGACAAAAGTTTATGAAGAGAGAAGTAACATGCATTTCCTGAATTAAGCCTACTTTTTATTTCCTCTTTAATATAATTTTCATTTGTTAATATTACTCCTAAGTATTTGAATTTGGAAACTGGTTCAAACGAGTTGTTATCAATAATTAGATTTTGATTATTACCTAACACTTGGTTTCGGCCTGTAAGCATATATTTAGTTTTCTCTTTGTTAACTTCCAAACCTATCTCTTTAGCAGTTTTGAAAAATATTTTACAGGGAGGCAAGAATACAGGTCATCGGGCACATGCGAACCTTTTTGTCACGCTTAGGCGTTGGCAACGCTGAATTGGTCACGCATTGTTAATAAAATGTAGATACTGCAAGGTTACTTAGAAACCACTTTGCCCAAATGTTTGTCTCACATTTTAGGAAAGCAAGGCCGACACCGATTCACGATTTTGTGTGTCTCTCACTGGTCTGTTCGGTGGGTTGCAGGATTTTGATGGATTGATATGTTGTTTGAAGTCCACTTTATGCACAATAAGGCTAATCGGGACTGGGCCTACAGTTTAAAGTGGGATCCGAACCACGTGTGCCTCCACCGGGTATCGAACCCGGGACCCCTTGATTACAAGGCGACGACGCTGCCACTGCGCCATCGGGGAGGCCCCAGGTGGGTTGCAGGAATAAGCCAGAATGACAAGCTTGATCAGGTGAGTTTTGAAGAGTTTTGACCAGGTATTTTGATCCCAAAATATCGGTTCTTGTTAGCACCCTTCATCCGATAGAGATTATAGAGACCGTCATTTGCAATGGAATGGACAGTCTACGTCGATAACAGTGCCAAACACGACGGATTTCTAATCAAAAGTCCTCGGGTCCCATTCGCGATTGCTTGATTGACTGATTTGGTTTATGTTAATTCGCTTTTCTGCCACTTTTGGCTAATCGCGAAGATGGGGATGAGTGATGATATGATGAAATTGATGAAGGAACACTCCCAAGGAACGACCATGCCCAGGTTGGGATTTGAACCCGGGATCCCCAGCGTTGTTAGCATATGCAGATGATGTAGACTTACTAGGGGATGATTCAAATACAATTAAGAATAATGCTAAAATATTTTTAAGAGCAACTGAAGAGAGAGGTTTGGAAGTTAGCAAATATAAAACTAAATATATGCCCACAGGTCGAAACCAAGTGTTAGGTAATAATCAAAAATTAATTATTGATAACAACTCGTTTGAACCAGTTTACAAATTCAAGTACTTCGGAGTAATACTAACAAATGAAAACTATCTTAAAGAGGAAATAAAAATAAGGCTTAATTCAGGAAATGCATGTTACTTTTCTCTTCATAAGCTTTTATCTTCTCGTTTAATATCTAAGAAACTAAAAGTTAAAATATACAAATCAGTAATTTGGCCTATGAGAAACGTGGTCCCTTACATTGAAAGAGGAACATAAATCGAGACTATTTGAAAATAAGATCCTCAGGAAAATATTTGGACCTCAATGGGATGAGGAGACATGTGAGTGGAGAAGGTTACATAATTTAGAACTACATAATTTGTATTCACGTCCAGATATTATTAGAATGATTAAAGGAAGAAGACTTAGGTGGGCAGGCCATGTGGCACGAATGGGAGAGGAAAGAGGAGCTTACAGGATTCTTGTTGGGAAACCTGATGGTAAGAGACCTATAGGAAGACCAAGACGAAGATGAAGGGACAACGTTGACATAAAGAAAATCGGTAAGGATGGAAAAGAGTGGATGGATCTTGCTCAGGATAGTGACAGATGGAAGGCTTGTGTTACTGCAGTCGGGTTTAAGAAGGCTAGAGTGAGTGAATGAGTTAGATCCCTGTCGTCATTGCGAGCTGTGCTAACCACTCCACCACGGAGGCCGGCGATTCTCGATGCGACCACGTAATGGTTCTCCACGTAAGGTTCAGTCGATTAGTAGGTATAATTATTAAGTGATTTTCAGTTATGATAATAATGAGCCTCTTGCCTGCCTTTTGTGAGTACCCATTCGTCAATAACATCTAATCATCATTCATCCGAATCCGAGGATTAGCCTAAACGTGCATAAAAACAAATGCAAGAACAAATTGTGTCCTAATTCCTGTGAGTATCGTGAACCTAATGATATCGACTTCTCACATGCCCTGTTCCTACAATGCATTTATAAAGATGGAATATCAAAACCTCTGCATGACCACTGCATATACGGAACTCTTCCCTGCTGAAAGTAAAGTTCAAAATTAGCGTACATGAGTATATAGTATCAAGCAATTTTGGAATATAGAAACACAGATAAATTCCTGATTTCTAGTGTTTAAATTACATGCCTGTTTATTTGAGATAAACCAAAAGAAAATCTTACAAGAATGACGTTCAATTCTCACTATGAAAATATATTTATGTATAGTCTGTTAGCTTATCCTTATATCTGTCTCGACAAGCTACGGTGCTTAACTGGCTCAAATTTACTCTTTACAATCGCCAGTTTTAATGAAACACATGTGACCTTTATGTTAATTATTTAATCGTTGACGTGTTCGGATATTTGGATACACAAAATGTTTAATAACACGCTCACCAGACAAACAATCAGTCCGATACTTAGAATAATGGACCCACGTGAACATAACTCTTTTGGGCGGCGTGCGCTATCCAGATTTGAAAAGTTGCACCCACTCTTCCATGTACATTTCTTTATCAGGTGCGACGTCACTTGACAGCTAATGAAAGAAAGAAACAACCTTTTCGGTATCAAGCCACTTATTCGAAAATAACCATGCCGGTTCAGTAAATATAGCATCAGCCGACTAAGACTGCCAATTATTTAGCAAATGGCGTCGTTAACCATAATCCTACAACCATGAGGTCTTGTGCACATGCATAACGATGATAGCTTTCATCACGGAGCACTATAATGCTAGCATTTAACGTACGTGTCACCTTGTACGCGCTTAGATACAAGCTTAGATACTTATAATGTCGTTCTACTTACGAGCTCCTGGAGCGAGGAAGGAAAGACATGCTGTCGGTCCGTTAATTTTCAAGCAAATTTCTATTACCTGGCGTTGAGTTCCCGGTAATTTTGCTAACAACTGTTCCTCGAAGTATTGTGATCACTTATTAGTAGAGCCCGGAAGTTTGGCAAAATGCCTCTTTTTATCTACTGCATATATTGATAATTTTTTTCCGGATATACGTTTCTTATGTTGTTTCGAATGTTTTGGAAGCCTTTTCATTTTGCCTATTTTGCCTATTTGGGACCCCACTGCCTATTTTTAATTATAATGCCTTTTATTGCCTTTTTCAATGAAATTTGACATTTTTTTTAAAAAAAAATGTGTGTATATAAATTATTTTTCTCCCAAAAAACGTTGTTGGCATTTATTTTTCTTCCGTTTATTATGTGAATAATTTTCGCCTTATTTAAGTAATATTGAACTCACGCATGTTTCAACATTGCTGAAGGAGAAAAGTGTGAAACAAAGTATTTCATGCTGAGTTAGAATATTGCCTTTCGGTTAACATTTCTTGTGCATGATTGACTGCTGAAGTGAACAGGTTGATTTCGAACACAAAGAAGATATTTCTGAAATCTCCCTCTCGAACCCGAACATTTCAGGAAGTTGCGATTGAGCTTAGTTTACCTCAGCAACCAGTCTTGACGAGATGGGGAACCTGGATATCAGCAGCTATATATTATGCTAACAACCTTCAAAAAATCAGTGAGGTGATCGATGCTCTTCCAGAAAATGAAGCGGCTTCAATTCGTGAAGTGAAAAAACTCCTGTGCTATTCAAGTTTATTTTTGCACATTATGGTGCATTGCCAGAGACAATTACAATTATAGCATCCATGAAAATCTTCGAGGAATCTATGCAGCACATGAGGGAAGTGCCATGAGAAAAGGGGTCAGCTGCTGCGGAAAAGTGCAAAAGGGTAGTGAGTGCAAATGAGAAACTTGAAACAATTGAAAACAATTTGTGATATTCTAAAAGGTGAAAATGCTGTTACCGAAATGAGTCCAGCTACATTAGCTTGTTTTATGTATGCTCCAATAACTTCTGTCGAAGTAGAAATATCATTTTCTATTATGAAAAACATTCTCTCTGACAGACGACTATCAATAAATGTTTAGAACTTAAAAGCACCTTGTAGTTGTGTGCAATCAAGACGGAGAAAATTGAAATGCTCTTCCCAATTTAGATTTTAACATTTCGCCAGAAATTATAGATAAAAATAAGCGACTTCCAAATGTGCCTTTTTTCAGTTTATTTTGCCTTTTTTTCATTTTTAGTGCCTATTTTCCACATTATAAATGCCTTTTTGCCTGCCTATTTTAACGAAAATAAATGCCTGAACTTCCGGGCTCTACTTATTAGCATAGTGCGGAAGCGTACATCGATGCTAATCGCAATGATTCTTCACTTTCTTCCTCACGAAAACATCGTTCGTGCAATGTCCTTATGTATTTTCATCCGAGATCCATCATTCCACACATTCCTCCATCTCGATTGTTCCCCTTCCGGTCCTGCTCTCCTGTTCCTTTGTCCAACCATTCGGCACTTTCGCAAAACTGTCCACTCGCAAACACACAATAAATAAAACCGAAACCGTTAACAATGGATGGTGTGTTAAGGAACTACTACTATGCATACTTCTCTTTTTCTTGATTTGAACTGATGTCAAGCTACAATTAATAAATGAAACGTAAATAACCCACTGACGTTTTACCCGATTAAATGAATGTGTTATATGAACACGTTCATGACCGAGATTTAGGCACTAATATCCCAACTGAAAATACGTACTAACAAATTTGGATATTGTCGCTGTTCACTAATTACCATGTCTAACAACTAATGTTTCGCAACGACAATGCTAAAAACAGACAAGACTTCTTTTCTGTTAAAAAAAGGTAAGTTTTACTAACAATACAGCTCTTGAAATAAATACGAGGTCCTTTGCTCCCAAGTTGAGAATAGTCTGTGGTGAAATATTAGCTAGTTGCGTAATATATAGTTACAGACAAATTCAAGCTTAAATTGTGGATTGAATCATCGTTTTTATTGTAAAAGTGTTCTGTGTTATTGCAAGACAGTAGATTTATTGAAACGTAAGTTAATATTAAATAATCTTGTGATTTAGAAGATAAATCAGTGTTAAATCTGGATAGCATGGAAGGCTCTGGGCCATCCAGATAAAGTTTCCTCCTTGTAAGAAATTCAACAAATTTCATTCAAGTGAGGGAAAATGTCTAGCGAGGAAATTATTAATCAAAGCAGAGAGGACGTCCAAATGGAGATGAATGAAGTAGTGGAAGTAAAAAAGGATACGTCTTCAAATAAAGACGGAGAAAATATGGATGTTCAATTGGTTGCTAAGCAAACAAAAAGTCAGAACACAAAACGAAATCGAGCAAAAGTTAGTGGAAAGGAGGAATCTATAAATGCTCCAAAAATTTTCAAAGCAAACGTATTAGAGCGTACAATGCAATCGAAGGTCAATGTGAATAAAAATGACTTATTCTATCCTGGGCACGATGGCCCATATATCGTTCTTGTTGAAGGCGTGGAACACAATGTTGGTAGCTTTAGTGCTATTATGTTAGGTAGTCACTTAAGAGAAGCTAGAATTAAGGTGAATTTTGTTAAGGCATCGGGTCCTAATCGTGCAAAGGTTTACTTTTTAACATCCAATGATGCAAATGACTTTTACTTGAACAAAGAGTTTCAGAAGAAATATAAGGTAAATGTCAAAATCCCGAAGAGTCTTTTACACAGAATGGGACTAATATATGGGTTGCCGTTAGATATAAAGTTAGAAGAAGTACAAGATGAAGCAGAGGCTGAGAGAAATATTCCAATAATCAAAATGGAAAGAATGAAGAAAAAGATTTATCAAGAAAATGGGGAATTTGGGTTCAAACCGACCAAATTGATCAGCGTAACGTTTCAATCACAAAGGTTGCCCTCGCATGTAAAGCTACTCAGTAACATATTTCAGGTACAACCTAAAATAAAATCTGTGATGCAGTGCAGGAATTGTTTCCGTTTCTCTCACACAAAGGATGTTTGTAAGTCCAAAGCGATATGTCCAAGGTGCGTTGATTATGAACATGATGATATATGTGCTGCAGTACCTAAATGCATAAATTGCTCAGGAAATCATCTTGCAACTGAGAGGTCGTGCAGTAAGTGGGAAGAGGAAAGAGCAATTCAGAAGGTGATAGGATATGAAGGCTGTTCATATTAAGAAGCAAAGAGAAAAGTTAGTTCTAGTAGTTCATTTATGACCGAAAGAGACGATTATTCTTATGCAAACATACTACAAGATTTCCCAGTGTTAAAAACAACTAAAGCAGAGTCTACCTTTGTACAAGCTCCAAGTTCAGCAATTACAGCAGGTAACAGATATGAGGTGCTGGCCACTCTAAGAGATGAGGAACCAGGGACATCAAGAAACTTATATTCGTGGAAATCTTCTCAACCTCAGCTTTACAACATGAACAATAATTATGCTGATCGAAGACTTGGGAAGATATTTAAAAGTAAAGAAGTTATGAAAAATAAAGGTATGCAAAATCTAAAGTCGTGTGACAATCCTCAAACCCATAACGAACAAGAAAGACCAGGTTATATTTTACTAAATTCCCAAAGCAGTCCAATGTCAGTGACAACAACGGAAAAACGAAAATTACGGACTAGCATCCCACAATATGACTCTCAAAAGCAAATAATGATTAGTTTGTTACAAGTTATGGCAAAACTAACGTCGAACATAACTGTGGATGATAATCTTCAGAGAATTAAAAATATTCTAGTCGATTGTGCAAATATTACTTCACAATTATTGAAACTTATTGAAGAGTTTGAATCATATGAAGATGCTCAACATTAAATATAATAATCAGTAAGTTATTACATGCAAAATATGTTTTTGTTTGTGCAATGGAATTTATGCTCGTTTCCTTCAAGAAAACTTGAACTCATGAAACTGATAGAAGAGCATCATCCTCTCATTATATGTGTGTGTGAAGTATGGGGGCATGGAAGAGTTTCAATTGAAATAAAAAATTATCACGCAGTAATTAATCAAAAAGGCGGAAAAGGCGTGGGCATATTTGTACATGAAAGTCTGGCATTCCAACCCGTATCATTTAATCCCAATTTAGTGATTCTTCGAGAATATCGGGTGGAAGTAGTGGGAATACAAGTGCAAATTTTGAATAAAATATTTACCGTTATCTCGATCTATATACCATCTTCCTATACATCGCAAAAAATTGCAGTGAAACATTTAAGGTCTATGATTAGTTCATTCAAGACTCCATTAATCATAACTGGAGATTTCAATTGCCACCACCCATTGTGGGGTCGACAGGCAGCAGATAAGTTGGGTCGAACTCTTGTTGAATGGATGGAGGCGGAATAGTTAACTATAATAAATAATGGTTCACCTACCCATATGCCTAGAAATGGAAGTAATCCGTCATCTATAGACTTAACATTAATTTCAGAAAAGTATTGTGCAGACTTTACATGGGAGGCCGATGTGTACTTGAGAACAAGCGATCATTATCCATGTTATTTTTATCGGGCTTATTGCCATGCAACAAATGAAAGAATATTAACTATTCGCAAATGGAAAGTATTCAAAGCTAATTGGTCTAATTATACTAAACTTTTAAATATTTATTTCTCAGAGGATGATGGATTAAAACCTGATAATATTACATACGAGGAGTTTGTAAAAATCATTTCGGCTACGATGGACTTGAGCTGTCCCAGGGTGATAAAAAGTAGTCAGCAACACTTCCCAAAGATATACTGGTGGACAGAAGAGTGTGCTGAAGCAAAACTACATAGAGACGAATTAGCAAGAATATACTCACGTCAACCAAATCCGGAGAACTGGATAGCTTTCAGACGCTCTGTGGCCAAATCAAAGAGATTATGCATAACAGCAAAAAGAAAATCATGCAAATTATTTTGAGAAAATTTACACCCAAGCATGAAATTTGGATATGTGTGGAATAAGTTTAGGTCGCTCAAAAATACTCGTACAGCAAATGTGGTCCCTTTGAAATCAAATTGGAAGACTGAATTTATTCAGAAACTCATACCTACAGTGTCAGACGGAGTAATTGAAACACCAAATGAATTATGTAGTTACACATCAAAACTCCTTTCGGCGAGAGGTTTTGCAACTCCTATTTCAAAAGAGGAAATCTATGAAATCATCGGCAACAGTAAAGAATCTGCTCCAGGGATGGATGGAATTACTTATTCGATGATTAATCACCTTCCAGATGTAGCATTAACGGCGATGTGCACAATTTTTAATAAATTCTTAAATAATGGAAAAGTACCAGAAGATTGGTCCAAACAGTTGATTATTACAATTTTAAAAACAGGCAAGGACTCTCAAGTAGGTAAATCATACAGACCTATAGCTTTGACGTCAGTTATAGGAAAGATATTTGAGAAACTGATACAAAAAAGAATAGAATGGTTTTTAGAAAGCCAAAATATATTTCAGTTCGAACAAATAGGATTTCGAAAGGGATTAGGATGCCAAGACGGATTAATCACTCTTTCCTCGTATATTTTCGACTCACTGAAAAGAAACAGAATTCTACTAGCTGCATTCTTAGATGTAAGCGCAGCTTATGATAATGTAGATATTAATATCCTAATCTAAACAATACAACAGCTAAAAATACCTCACAACTATGTTTTGATATTATGGAAGTTACTCAGTAAAAGATCTGTATATTTCCACTTTTTCAGTGAAAGTAGAGGACCGTATTCAGCCTGCAAAGGGTTACCTCAAGGAAGTCCTTTAAGTTCCATTGTTATTCAACATATATATGATCGGGATGAAAAGGAAATTAATTCCAACAGTCAATTATCTTCAATATGCAGATGATATCTGTATCTATATGCCAACGACACAAATTCATACTGATTTTCCTGTTTTAGAGGAACAAATATTGGAATTGCAAAAGTGGCTTGAAAGTAAAAAACTCTCCATTTCAATGGAAAAATCTAATATTAATTTTTTTAGTAAAACGGGAACACCTCCAATAGTTCACTCGATGTCACGAAAAACAAGAATTCCCATTACATCCAGAGTAAAATATTTAGGTGTCATCTTGGATGAAAAACTAACTTGGAAGGACCAAATTAAAGCAATACAAGTCAAATCAGAAAAAGTGTTTAATTTGTTCAAAGCAATAGCAAATACTCAGTGGGGATGTCATCCTCGAGTTATGCTTTTATTTTACAAGAATTATTTTCGGCCTATGATAGATTATTCTCTACTGCCAATGTGTAACTTGACAGAAGGAAAATTGAATTCCATTGATGTCATACAGAGGAAATTCTTGAGAAGATGTTTAGGCGTTATGAACAGCACTCCAAACGTAGTAGTATACATGGAAGTGGGTGAATGTTCCATTTCATGTAGACAGAAGATGTTAGCAGCAAATATGCTCTTCAAAGTGAAATCATATTGTGAGCATCCTTTCAACAATGTACTAACAAATGTGATACACTTATATGAAACAGGAAAAATAACAAACAGAAAATCTGCTATGTGGATAGAATTGTATAATTCGTTTTGTCAAGAATACCAGGATGTTCTACAGATACGTTCACGGCCTGTTTTTTCATTAGATTATCCTCAACAATCTCTGGATAATATTCATTTTCCTCGTTATTCGCACATATCGGAATATTTTACTCAATGGCCAAGTTTTTATTTCATATACACAGATGGATCTAAAAGTGAGTCAGGAGTTGGATGTGCAGTGTACGATCCACAACATAAAACAGACCTATTATTTCGGCTTCCACAAGACTGTTCAATATTTACAGCAGAATCTTACGCAATTTACCAAGCTTTAATATATGTCCAAAAATTAAATTTACGAAAGTTCTTAATACTTACTGACTCGCAAAGTGTATTACAGGCTCTTAAATCTTCTTACAAGAGTCTTTACAAATTATCCCCTTATATTATAAATTGCATACAATTAGTTCAAACAATACAAAAATCTGGAAAAACCATTGAGTTTTCTTGGGTTAAAGCTCATAGCAATATTACAGGTAATTCTCATGTAGATGAATGTGCAAAGAAAGCAGTGCGTCTTCCAAATATTAGGAACTTATCATTATACTATACGGATCTTCTCCCTAGAGTAAAGAAGAAAATTCTGAATGAATGGTTGGATTGGTGTCGAAATGAACTTACAACAGTTGGAGAATCATACAGACAATTTGCTGAATTCAAAACACAAAAACCATGGTTTCATCATGTAAGTGCTACAAGAAATGTAATTGTATTAATTAATAGACTGAGAACGGGGCATTTGTGTACTAGGCAACATTTATCCAAAATTGGAATAACGAACAATAAGAAATGTGAATGTGGCTGGGAAAGTGCAGATGCACAACATATAATACTGGAATGCTCAAAATATAATAGAGAGAGAAATATCTTGTATAAAACTTTAAATAATCTAAAGGTTCAGTTTCCAACAAATTTGTTAAGTTTAATTGTTAATCCAGATGTGAGAATTGGTTATAGTTTGTTATCATTTTTAAGGAAGTGTAACATACAATTGTAAAAGGCAAAGTGTTCTTAAAAAAACAAAAAAACTAATATCTGTAAAATAGGGGGGATGGACTGATAATTTTATTGTAAAACAATTGTGTGTGTATTGTTATGGACAAAAAACGGCATAAAAGCTGTTAGGTTGCAAATAAAGGAATGAATGAATGCTCCCAAGATCATATGAAGGACATCTCGTGAGAAATTGTTGAACTCGATGTTGAATTGCTAGCTATGTTCGTGAATTCTCTTCAATTCGAAATCCTTTCCTTGCTGGACGAGACAGAAGTTAACTCAATTTAATATTCAAGCATGACAAATGTTGATCAATATATTTCCTATGACAACTAATGTCATACTCTGTAATACTCTGTGTACATCGATTCTTGTACATATATATACATATATATATATATTAGCAGGCGAAGCATGCAAAAATCTATCTACAAAACTAATAAATCCAGAATTGCGTCATTAATTATGCATTCCTTCTTCAATATTAATAGCTATTGTCGTGTTCTATTACAACTCTAGGTTGTTTGTACTCGGTACCATGACAACTGAAGAGATTAGTTGACAAACACATATTGCAGTGGCAAACTGGTAGAGCTTACAGCACACCTTAGAATTTACTGTAAACCTAGAGGTGCACGGTATGAAGAAATGGTAACATGACATTCATATTTTTCGGTATTCTGGTCCTGGCGCTTGAGATCTCTTCCTTGGAATTTAGTTTACCGGAAGACTACGACAAGGAAACTGTTCCGAAAAACCCTAATGGAGGTGAGTACAGTGTTTGGGTACAGGTAGGATCCTTATTTTTTAGTGTTCCTTTTTTTCCAAAACTTGCGTTTTTATTTTAGCACATTTTTATAGCAATATGCCTAAAATTATACAGTACGATTCAATAGTCCCCGCAGTCTGATTTCAAAACTTTTTTTTTATGAAGAGGTGAAGGACAGTTTAATTCAAGTAACTATAATGTATGCTCAAATGAAAAGGAAACCTTTTCTGTAGCGGCGATGTATCTAATCGAAGAAGGTAAATATATTTGCCGATAGATGGCACAATGTTTGTCCCAGTTTGCAGGTGTAGCGAACGGCTTTGCCTGCTGTTTCCTCAGTTGGTGAAAATTGTTTTGCCCGGACGGGTGCATTATGGATTCCTCCAGATCAGATCAGAGATCTGTAATCCAATTTCTTCGCTCAGAAGGCGAGCATGCTTCACAAATTTATCGCAGGATGAAGGAATGGGGTGAAACAGTGAACTCTGAACGGTACTGCTTAAACAGGCTATCAAAAACAGGTAAGCTCTCGAATAGGATAATGCTGCTCCAGGACAACACTAGGCCACATGTGGCCAAGAAGACCCTCCACCTGCTGAGAACATTTCAATGGGAAGTCCTCGCACATCCTCCGTACAGCCCGGATATTTCCCCCATGAGACTCCAATATCTTCGGCCCCTCAAAACAATCACTGAAAAAGGTCAACGGGAAGTGCAGAACACCGTGGAAAACTGGATCCGTAAACAACCCAGGAGTTTCTACACTGAAGCCATCCACTCCCTTCCTACGCGCTGGGATCAGTGCATCAATATCAATGGCAATTATGTGTAGGTATGATGTTACACATTAACTGTAATTCACATATTATGTAATGCAAATATTCTGTAACATAATATTCTCTAGATATAACCGAAATTTCCATTTCATTTGGGCATACCTTATATATTGAAATTCATGCTTACATACAACCACACAATATATGCAGATGATTCATTTTCTCGAATACAGAAATTTACGCGACGACACATGTTGGATGCTACTTATTTTCAATATGTTGCTTGGGATGTCCCTCACGGCTCTGATTATGTTGCTCTGCAAATCTTGCAGCCTCCTCGGATTGTGTGGTACACTGTAATTTTTAGATGTCCCCCATAAATAAAAATCTAGAGGACTGAAATCTGGCGAGCGAGGAGGCCACAATTTTTACGACATCAGTCGATCTTGGAAGAACTCGCGGAGCATCTCCATTGTCGAAGTGTGGCAGGTTGCACAGTCTTGTTGGAACCAACAATAACGTTCCTCTTCTTCAAGAATCGCCACGAAATTATGGATAATGCATCCGTACGCAGCCGAATTAACAGATTATTCTTAATGATCACACAATTTGGCACCTATAAATTGCACTCCACACTCCAACTTAGTTGAGAGTGAAGTGCGTCTTCATGGAATGCGTGCAGATTTTCTGAAGCCCAGATGCGAATGTTCTGAATGTTAACATACCTGTCCAAATGAAACCAGGCTCCAAAACATTACAAAATACGTAAGTATCCAACATAGCAACTCTGTTCTTGCGCGACACTCGGCCCCAAAGTTACGCCCATGAGATTTCCTGTGACCAAACTACACTTGTAGGATGTGTTTTATAAACTTGTACAGTTGCTCATTCATTTTTGCTAATTTTGTAATTCTGTACAATACAATACACTTTCGAACATGATAATTTTCAAAACTGCGTGAGTCAGCTTTGGTGCACGCTGTACAGTCACGGACACTGCCGGGTTGTGACGATTCCATTGAAAGTCAATGTATTCATTACAACTCGGCTGTGTCCGTGACTGTACATAAGAAGTTCTTCTGCTTCTTCTTCTTTCCCCTCTTGCCTCATAGAGTCGTGGTTGCCTTTTCTTGTCATATTTCTTCTATTCCTTTTTCGAATGTCTTTCGGGATCTACCTCTTGTTCTCTTTCCCTCTGTTCTAACTTCCATAAATTGTTTTGCTTCTCTATCTTCGTCCATTCTTACCACATGTCCGAACCATTTTATTTGTCTATGTGTTAGTTTATCTTCTATTGGCTTCTGATTTAATTCCTCTCCGATTCTTTCATTACGTACTCCATCTCTTCTCGTGATACCAACTATTACACGGAAGCATTTCATCTCAACTGTCGTTATTTGTTTTACTTCTTAGGGGGTAGAAGGGCTGTGAAAAATGATGGAAAGGAAGCCGAGTGACCGACTTCTAATTTGTACAGTAGTAATTAAGTTCCTGATTTATTGTCGCTACACATTAGAGTCCTGGTAAATTTATTTCATGTGAATATAAGATTTAAATTACGGACTGTTGGATTTCATGTTATGTAAACCTTTAACCGATAAAAGTAAATGAATATTTTGCACACGAGAACATGAGGTTTTCATCGCTAAGAGAATGCTAAAGGATGGCAGTTCGATGCCCGGAAAAGGAAGGAAAAGTTTCCTTACAGATGAAAATGGGAAAGCCATTTTAAAGTCCGGTCGTGTGATGGAACGATAGAACTTTTTGAAAGCATTTGAAGCTGAAATTCGGCAGGAGTCGAACCGAGTACCGCGGATGTCCCAGACGCAAGGACTAGGGGACTAAGGAGCCGGAGGTTCTTCGGATGGACCGAGGAGGAGGCTGAGTCGACCCTAGAGCGGGAGCCGGACATTTTCGATGGAAGGTGGAGGAGCTGAATACGTCTGCACCTGGGAGCAGTTCTGATGACCAGATGACCAAGATGTCCAGGAGGTTCCAGGATTCCCGGAGGAAGAATCCATGTGGAAATAGGAATTTAGTGCAGTGAAATCGAGACTCTTCTTTTACAGAGAGACATTTTTGAAGTGTAGTGAAACTAACGTTATCAGTGAACTTTTTCTTTTTCAGATATAGTGCTTAACTTTTCTCAGTGACTTTAAGACAATTCACATAGACTGAAATTTAAATTTCAGATGGAATTGTAACGCTGGGGAGGGGGAATCTTAATTATGTTACTAGTCTGCCCCCCCCCCCCCCACACTTTTCCTCCGCACTCGAGGTTCGGTGCACTTCGTACTCGGCTCAGATTTGTCTAGGGGTACCTTTCTCTGTACGACAATGCACGTGGGTTGCTACCGTCAACATAATTATATAATTAACTACAAGAGACAACGGATAACCTTTGCGAAACCTTATTGCTATAGGGGATATATTACCTTGTCCAGCATGTGTGAAATTAAAAACTGAAATTTTGGATATTTTCTATAGTTTAATTAACGTAAAATTTGAAGTATATACAAGTCGTATCCGAACGTTCATTTCTCTAATTATTTATCGGGCCAAAACTCTAATTTTTGATGTTGGAATCTCTATTGTTTGTAACTGGATGCTTTACATTTCATGAATTACATCTGAAGTACGCTTGTCACAAGGTAGACTCGCGTTACTCCAAGAAACGTCCTAACAGGCGCGAGGTCGCCCGACGTGTACATTTCTCAACCTCCACGGTGACAAGGCACTAGGCTGCCTGGCGCACCGTAATTACTTCAAAATAACATCCAGTACAAACTACCCTTTTACCTGTAAACTGGACACCAAGGCACTAGCTTTCCCGGCAATCCAATCTCTTACAGCATCCGTTTCGGGAGATCTGTCCTCCGGTCCTAGCTGACCGAAGCGAAAACAGCCTCTCCCTTCCAAGTCTCAGTTCCAACAGCCGACCTCCCACACTCTCATCTGGGAGTTTATATACGTTTTGTTGGCGTCTGTTGCCAACGGCCCTTCTTTCAAACTTTTTAATCTATAACAGCTAAACTGCCCGCCTTTCTTTTGAACGTTCGTAACACGAAGAAAGAACAGAACTACATGGTTTTATACATGGAATATATACTAACCTAAAAATGCATAATAAATTGAGATACCCTTATCACATAATATACACGTAATTACCTAATTAATTAACATATTAATAAAATATTTAAATAAGGAAAAAAAAACACTGTTGCCCTGACACGGGGCAGGGTAACAATACCAACTATTACACGGAAGCATTTCATCTCAACTGTCGTTATTTGTTTTACTTCCCTTCCTCTTACTGGCCAGCTTTCACTTCCGTATAGTAGAATTGGTTCCACTACTGACTTATACACTTGTAGTTTAGTTTTCGTGTTTAATTCCCTTTCTCCAAAAATGGTCTGGCTTAGTACATAAGAAGTTAATGCAAATTAATTAACTCTTCCATCGTTTCAGGTCCTTTGGAGGTTCGTTTCAAAATGGAAGTGGAGAGATTCTTAGATATTGACTCCGAGAATAACGTAAGTAAGATGTAAAATAATTTGAACCAATGCGTACTTGACACCACATTACATGCAGAGGATATAGGGTGGAGTACTCAAAATCGGATCACTTTCAAATGGAACACACATAAAAAAGAAAGTAAGCCAAGCGTCAGGTTAACCTTGCAGCAGGTTTTCGCATATGTAGATCCAAACGTGCGCGCAGAATATAGTTCCACTGAGACGGGTTATATTCCGACACAACTTCATACTTGTAAGAAAACAGTTATTTAATTTGTAAAATACAGACAAAATAATACATCCATTAGCAGGTGTGGACTTGATCGGTTGCAATCACTGTGCAGACGAACTTGGATCCACAGATTCGACAACTGGAGTTTGTATTGCGCTGAGGAATCGCTGAAGCCCAAATGCGAGTCGAGTAAGACTGAATACGTTGCAGAGCGCTTGGAATCCGTGATACCAGTGTTGCACATCCCACCATTTTAACCCTATGTTTATTGTGATTAATAATCGTGCTATACAGCGGCGAGAATGGCTGAATGGAGGTCTCCTCTTCAGCGAGTGTTATTGTGGGCTTCATCCGAAGGGAAAAGCTCTTCAAATCAAGCAGGTTGTTTAAAATACATAATCCTCCTCACGACATGATCAAAGTAAAACAGGGCGTGAGTTGATTTGCCGTCAATGTGCGCACGAACTGTATCCCGGGTGTTGAATGATTTGCGGTTTGAGTTTAGGAAGGGGAAACGATTGTTTGCTGTTTGACGACAAAAGAATGCCCGCCGTATTAAAAGATAACCCCGTGAGAAGAAACATGTTTATTATTTGGACCAGACGTGCTTTAACTCGGCGAGGGGAGGGGCGGGGGCGTACATGGAATTTCTTTTTATATACCACCGTGCAAAACCACCGGCAGGGCTGAAGAAAGCGACGAGAAAGGGAGAGGGGAAGGGGGAGACTTATTGTTTCACCCACTGGTAGCAATGAAGTCTTTGTTGAAGGCGCATATTTACTGTTCCGTGCAAAGAAGGGAAGGATGATTAGCAAGAAATGGACAGAACAAGATTTGAATCCTGGTTTAGTGAAGTGATTCATAAATTGAAACCAGAGTAATAGCAGCAGACAATGCACGTGATTGTATATATCACCAATAACAAATCATGCTTTTTTTTTGCTAGTATAACTTGAAGTGGGTGTGTCTTACAGTAACCAAGTTTTTCATAAATGTATTTTTATATAAACCAAAAACAATAATTTGTCATTAAATACAAGAGGGACTATCGTTGTTTACTTATATATGTTGTTGTAAGCCCGTTTTACCTGGGCTCTGAGGTCACAGGGAAGTTTCATTTAAACATTTAGGTAGAGCTTAATAATGTTTGATGGCTGAACCTGCTCCGTAGGAGGGTAGAGATATGGAAAGTTGGTGTAAAAGGTTATTCACGCTTGTTCATACCTGGTAGATGTGTGTGTTGTCTTGTCCTAATGCTTCTCGCAGACCGAATCGTGACAGTTCCAAGGTTCTATCCAGCGATCCTCAGTTCACCAAGCCAAGCGATCCCTTGCGCCTTGTAGCATGCTAGGCAGCGGTAACTCCGTGTTCCATCGTCGTAGTTAGCAGTGTAACGTGTTGTAGAGTAATCGGACTAGTTATCCATGTAGCGTCGATGAGTGTCAGAATCAAAAGAGAGCTAGCTCCGGGTAGGAGCTTGCTTTTATCATTATAGGCGTCGAAAGGTTGTTAAACCTTTCGAACGCGGTAGATCCTGTTTAGATCCACGCGTTTGCCTTTCCAGTTCCTGGTTTTACGGAAGTTACAAGCTAGCGCATTCTTGAGATCGCTCGCTGGTCGGACAAGTTCAGGAAATGAACAAGTGTGAATATTAACATGACGAGGTTTTCTCGGTCTAATGATCTCCATATCTCTACATTCCCCTTGTTGAAATAATCGGACCACTCTGTGATGGTCGACTACTTCGACCGGAGTAGATTATATTTAAAAATTAGGATTTATTAACAAATCAAACGTGTAGAAGACCAATACAGGAAACCAATCAGTAGAAGAATCACATCACCGTAAAAAAAAAAATGGTAATCACCAGAAGAGTCATATCATCGAAAATAACGTGGCACTAAACATCGTTGAGAAAAAAAATAATATAAAACACGTAGAATAAAAAAAAATGAAAACTGTAGGTTATAGCCTCATATAAACTCAAAAAGTACGAGCACAACAACTAAGTCTTGAGGCATGGATAAAATAATTGCTTAAGCGTAACACTGAACTAGTTTTGATTGAGTGATGACAGCACAATAATAATAAAAAACAACAACACATGTCAGCACAGTGTGAAGAATCGCCGGGAACCGCAAGCGGTTGTTTTTTTTTTTTTTCTGTTTGCTGAGTTCAAAGTACACTCGGCGGATCATACACGATGCTGGGCGGGGCCTTGAGGTATGTTACCTATGGCAACTCTGTAAACTGCATGCCGCCATAGGCTGGACGTGCTGTGCAGCTGACGATAATAAAAAAAAAACACAAAAGAAAGAGACGTATCTCTAATCCAATATGGGTAGCATTCATGGGCACAAACTTTGGCACTGTAAATGACATATGTTTGTACTAATAGCGTGTGCCTTACGGTACTTGAAATAGCTGAGCACCGGAACACTTGTAGCCGATGTAAGATAACAATAAGTATCATGTGTCGTCGGGAAACAAGAGCACAATGCACTCAGTGTAGATCGTCATGGGAAGGCAGTCTTGAAGTCAAATTTGCAATGGCGCTTTGGGTCAAGAGACGTCCTGGGTAAAGCGCTCCACATCTGGGTCGCGGCGTGGAAGGTGGAAAAATCAGCCATGGGTCCAGACGGGAACGGGTCCTTGTTGGTGCTGGAACTCCACAAGATCATTGTTGGTCTCTGCGATGAGCCTAGGTCTGTCGCTCGATGGTACAAGCCGGTGGTGTCATGGGTCCAGTAACATCCGTGGCGATGAGATAATGAAACAAGCGTAAAAGGAAAAATTAGGAAAAAGCAAAAGGTAGTGGAGCAGATTTACAATAAGTGATGACGGGTTATAAAATCGATTGAAAAGGGACTTTCAGTTAAAACTGGTGAATTATTTTGGGGGGGAGGGGAGGTAATATCTGATTTGAATGACGGCGAAGGGGCGTTATTACTTGTATGATGTAGAGTTTTTAAGGGGACCTGTTTTTGATTAACAGGTTTACCTGAAGAAAAGTTCGCCGGGGCAACGGGGGGGAGGGGGGGAATAGGTGGAATAATTCCATGTTGGAAGGAAAGTTCGCCGGGACGCAACGGGGGAGGGGGGGAAGTTAGAATAGTCGGCTTAGCCGGGAATGAAATGAGAAAAGAAAGGATAATTCAGCGATAATAGAACGAACTAAGTGATTACGAGACATTTCCTTCTGTAATATGTGTAAATGTCGTTTATAAAAGCAATTGCAAGAATTTTACGTGTATTGTGGACAAAGGTTTAAGCGCCTTCGATTCGCTGCTAATAAAAAAAAATTGAAAAAGAAGTGAAAAAGAGTAAGTAATATATTTGTGTAATAGTTCATTGAAAAATAGAGTAGGTTTGTAATTTCATGGGATATGAGCTATACCATGTTGTATGCTATCAATATTTGAACTATAAAATTAAAGGAGAGAGTGGGAACATTTGCCTATATGTATTATATGCTTTATTAACATATTTAGTGCATTGCAGCTTTCAAAGAAGCAGTTCGCGGTACACCTGAGCGTAAATAAAAAAATTGCTATGGCCAAAAAGCCAATTGTTCAAGCAAGTTCTACGCAGTTCATTTGTTCTTTAAATCATTGATCTTGTTCTATCTTAGTTCATTCGTTCTTTATTTCTTTGTACTTTTTTCTTCATTTGAGCGTATATGTACCAGCAAATGGGGAAAAAAAATATATTTGCTAGTTAGAATCATAAACACACTAAGTACTTATTAGTCAAATCAGCTAAGTGATATGTTCTGACTATTACTATGCGTTTAAACGCAAATTATAAAATAACATTAAAATATCTGTAAAAAATTAATTATTAGGCAAGAGATGTATTATAAATGTTCCGACGATTGAGATAGCATTCTGTAATCCTAATCTTGTTAAAAATAAAAATAACCATGTTGTATTAAAAATAAAAATGAGTTCGTTCTAACGCAGAAATGCAGTGCGTGCACGAGAAGTGGAAGGAGGGGGGGGGAGGGGTGGATGAGCGTGAGAAAATGCTGGATCATGCATGTGCAATGTACGCAACGAGGAACGAGGAGGCTAAAGCGAGTGACAACGGAATGGCGTGTTAATGAATGTTAGTGGGGTTATCATGGCACTAGTCGTAGCGGGCTTTAAGTCTAGAAATAGTGATAGTGTCAATCTTTTGTTTATTCCTGCCGGCGATGTACGTTACCTCGTAGGAATTCTCGTTAACTTTACGAAGAATAGTTCCTTTGTACTTATAAGAGGACGCAAAGGCTTTTGACACGCCTGGAGTTGGAGTGGCATCTAGAATCCATACATGTTGTCCTGGTGAGTACTGTATTTGCCTAGAACTGCTGTCTACGTACCTTTTCTGCTGTTCGTAACGCTTGTTCAAGTTGTCGTGAGCGGTCTTTCGTATGGATGTCAGTAGTTCAAGTCTCTGTGCGTTCGTCTGGGAAACATTGTCGGGGTTCGAAGGAAGGACTGCGTCAGCTAAGATCCTTGGGTTGTAGCCAAATAAAGTAAAATACGGGCTCTGGAGGGATCCAGAATGGATTGTAACGTTGTGGCTAAACGCTGCGCTAGCCAAATAATCACACCACGAAGCTTTCTTTTCTAACACAAAGACTCTCATAGCTTTCTTTAAGTAACTAAATGAACTCTCAACTAATCCATTCGTGAAATGGGCACAAGTATCTACATATTTTAGTTGTACACCTGTAATATTGGCTAACTCTCGTAAGAGTAAACTTGAATTGGGCGTTGAACGATCTAAATAGATCGTCTCTGGGATGCCATGGACTAAAAAGACTTTCTGAACTAAAGCTGTTGCTATGTTTTGTGCATCGTGATTAGCCAAAGGAGCTGTAATTACGTACCTTGTACAACTATCAACTACTGATAGGAAATATTTGTATTTGTGCGTTTTTGAAGAGACTAAAGGACCACATACGTCAATATGGATTCGTTGGAAAGGTATTTGGGCTGGTTGAAATGTTTGCAGCGTATGCGGTTTAGAACCTTGTGGTTTCTTTGAAATCTGACAAGGGATGCAATGTCTAACCTTATCGTACACAAATTTCTTCATATTAGGGAAGAAGTAGCGCATAAGCATTAAATTATATGTCTTTTGTGCACCTTGGTGACTTCCATTCATTTGGTGTGCATGAATAAGGTCGAAAACTTGATTTCTTAATGCATGGGGAATACAAAGTCTATCCCTATTACCAGTTTTGATTTTATTAGTCCTGTATAAGACTCCATTTTTGAGTACATAAGAATACGAAAGCTTTTCTAGTTTAGGGTCACTAGCTTTATCTTTGTTTTCTAATACGTCAATAATGTCTCTGAAATAGGGGTCTTTACGTTGTTCTGAACTAATATCAAAATCTGCTGCTTGTGCATGAAATACTTGATGAAAAAATAAGTCATCATCATCATCATCATCTTTCTTGTCATGATTAGTCTCGTCAAGCGGTAAACTTGCACGGGAGAGTGCATCCGCAAGTTCATTTTTACTAGCGCTGACATGCCTTATTTCGAAATCAAAATTCTGAAAATAAAGGGCTCTTCTTCCTAAAATAGAACTATGGTGTTTAGTTGAACGAAGATAGGATAAGGCTTTGTTGTCTGCGAGAACCACAAAATGTTGATTCATAAGAAAAAATTTGAAAGTTTTCAATACATAATATGCACCTGCAATTTCGAGTGAAAATGTGTCAGCTCTTTTCTCTGTGTCCGTTAAGGCTCGTGAACAATAGGCACATGGATGTAAATTTCCTTCGTCGTCAGGCTGTAACAGCGATCCTCCGATGCCAATTCCGCTCGCGTCAATGTATACATATGAGGGGCGTTTAGGGTCATAAGGGCGGAGGATAGGGGCGGACGTGATCATTTCTTTCAGTGTTTCGAAGCTTTTCTGGTGTTCATCAGTCCATTGAAACTTAACATTCTTTTTAAGAAGCTTGAATAAACATTCTGTTGGTCCTGCAAAACCTTGCACAAATCGTCGAATGAAATTGACAAGTCCTAGAAAACTTCGAAGCTTGCGTTTGGTGGTAGGGGTGGGATATTCCAAAATAGCTTTAAGAATGTGTTCCGAAATCTTAACTCCCTTTTGAGATACCAAATTACCAAGGACTTTTACTTCGGTAAAAGCTAGCCTACACTTAGAGGGTGATAATTTAAGTGATGCTGTTCGTAACTTTTGAAACACTCTGTCCAGTATGTTAAGCATGTGTGGGAGATTTGAACTGTAAATAATAATATCATCAGTGTAAACAGAAAGTTCCGAACTGTCTATTCCGCTAAGGGCAAGTTCGCTTACGCGATTCATTACACCGGGGGATGTTTTCAATCCCTGGCATAACCTAGCATATCTAAAACTACCAAGATTGTTAATAGAAAAGGCGGTAATGTCCTTAGAACGCTCTGTTAATGATACCTGAAAGAATGCACTGGACATGTCTAAAATTGAGTAATATTTCTTTCCAGCCATCTCTGTCATGATGGTTTTTATGTCTGGGGATTGCAAGGAAATCGGAGCTATTATGTCATTAAGCGCTCTCAAATCAGAAATAAAACGGTAAGTCCCATTGGGTTTCTTAACTAATAGGACTGGGTGTCGATAGGGACTCCCTTCACAGCGTTCTATAACACCTTGGTCTAGTAATTTCTGAACTTCCTGTTTCATGGGTTCTCGGTAATGAAAGGTTATAGGGTAGGTTTTGGCATACACTGGGGTGTCATCTGTCAGTTTGATATCATATTCCAAAACATTGGTTTTAGTCAATTTATCCCCTGGCCAGAGAAAAATATCTGCATACGTGTATGCGAGCTTTAGGATTTTTTCTCTTTCTTCTCGTGGAATATCAGGGTTAACTGTGAGGAGGGAGGGGTCAAATTTCTTTTGACTTTCACTAAGTTGTTGCTTTACTGTAGTATTTTCATTACAAGAGTATGAAAATGCAACATCTTCACTTTTATGTTCCCAAACGGAAGTAACGTCAGTTAAAATTTCACATGTCGATATTTCGCCTACTACTGTGTCACTTTCCAAAGTGATTGTGGTTTCCGTAGGGTTGTGTATGTGAATGACAGGTGTCTGCGGGTTTACTGCAGCATTGGGAAGGATTACTGGATGCTGGCTCATAAGGGAAGCAGATGGTGTAAAAAGTACAGGCTTATGGGTATTAGGTGTCGTAGTGGTGATGTTCAAATTGATGTAAGTCTTGGATCGTGGACTTGACTGAACTGTGTTTGAAAGGGTAGCTTTTCCCTCGTACACATTTCCATTCTCAATTTGGGTAAATATGTCATGCGACAGCTGGTGAGTCTTGTACTTTGATCTTAAAATACTATAATTAGGAGTACGTCCTAAATGACAAAGAGTTATTGTGTTGTCTTTCAACGACATTTCGCACCTCTGCGTTCGTAAAAAGTCATTTCCTAAAAGGGGAGGGACGTTAGTTGAATCTACTATTCTAAATGGGTGCGAATATTTACGCTTTCCAATTATGATAGGAAGAACTACAATTTCAGACACACTCAGTTTCGATCCGGACACACCTTGGATTGTGGATTGTACCTTGTATGTTTTTCTTTCAGTAGGGAGAAGATGGGAAGGATAAATTGAGATTTGGGAACCCACGTCAATAAGTAAATCTACCTGTTTTCCTTGTATGCTACTATTAATAAAGTATAGGCCATTTCTCTCAATTATAGGAACTTTATCTAATCTGGTATTATCTTCGATTTCGTTCCTGCAAGTCGAAGACGATTTTAGTTTAAATTACTGTCTCGTTGTGGCTTGTAAAAGCAGTTGTCGCTTTCGTGATTATAACGACCACAAAACTTACAGGCTGAGGTATTTGCATCGTCGCGATTAGCCAGATCTCGACGCTGAAACCTGTTGTTACCATTACTTCTGAACTGGCCTCTTGAGTTCGATCGAAAGTTACCTCTGTGATTAGCTCTAGAATTATTATTATTTCTGTAGGAAGAGTTAGTATTCCCCTTGTTGAAACCTCTGTTATGTGCGTTTTGATTAGCCGTTTTCGCAAATTCCAGCACATTTGAGCAAAGATTGATAAGAGAACTCGCGTCTTCGGTTGAGTGCAGAGCTAAGGTCGAGATTTGTGACGAAAGTTTGTTTATTTCGTCACCAGAGGCGGCATTTGGAGCGTGTTCTACTCTGGGTACGGCTAGTGTCGCCGCGCAGCGGGCACTATCAGAACTCGGTATATGATGCATTCCTTGATACACTGTGTGGGAACTATTTACGAGAGCCGGACTTTGGACTTGATGTGTCAATGGTGGGAGAGAAGGAAATGGACACTGGTTGTATGGTACAAAATGCTGAGCTGGGGAGGGTGCACTACTGGGGAGGGGGGAATAGACCTGTGCATGCGAACAGCTGTGAAGTGGTGACGGGTTGAATGTCTGGGGTAAGCTCGCCTGAGCAATGGCCTGATCAATTTCCAATTTCTCTTCCAACATACGGGAATTAATTAATGACTGCTGGCGTTCGAAATTCTGTAGGTGGGCAATTAATTCTTCTGTTCTAGCAAAATGCTTGTTGGTTAAACAGCCAATGTATTTGGCTCGCAGTCCCGTGATGATGTAAGAGAGAGTTTGTTCTTCAGTGGCGTTCGGGAAGTATTGCTGGACTAATGCCTTTTTAGCAATAACGTAGGTGTGAATGGGCTCGCTTACCACCTGTTTTCTTTGGAGAATTATCTGTACAGGATCTGCTGACAAGTATGATCCCCTAAATAGCGTACTTAGCTCGTCTTTGATATGGGTATATGTCAAGTCTACAAAATTGGGTCGTTTCTGTATGTCATGAAAATAAGTTAAAGCGGTGTCCGTCAAAAATAAAGGTAACATCTCTTTACGCTTAGCTTCCGACCATCCTGCGGCGTGTGCTACATTTTGAAACTTAAGGAAAAATGAGTCAATGTGCGTAGGGTCATTTCCGCTAAATGGTGCCGGGTATAATGCAGTTGGAATTGGGGTAGCCATGTTAGTCGTGGGAATTTCTACAGTTAAGTGATCAGAGTTATTAACAGTGTTAGAGGAAGTTGAAACGGGAGCCGGGGTACTCGCTAAGGGTTGGGGTTGGTTTTTGTTGGGTGTTTGTAGTCCAAGGACAAATTGAGGGTAATTTCGATTAGCAGACCTTAACCGTGTTAGTGGAAGGGAGGGAATTGGGGTTAAAGGTCGTGAATTTATTGGATTTGCCGTGATTGCAGTTGCTAACTCTATGATTTGGTCGAGGGAGGAATCTAGGTGTTCGTGCAACGCTATCTGTGACGTATTCATAAACGAAGGTTCGTCGTGCTGACCAAAGAACAAATGAAAGTATGGGTATACAGTTATTTACGTCATTAATATATCGCTGGTCAAAGAAGTATAAGCAAGTGTTCTCATTCCTGTGTGAATGATGCTTGAATACATGTTATGCAGAAGAACTAGATTTTTGTTGAAAAAGGGGGGGGGGACTCGGCATAAAAGAAAAAGAGGGGTTGTTTTCCATAGGGTAATACACAAAATTGTCACTGGGTCTGACGCATCTTAAGCGTTTTGTGGGAGTATGAGTTGGAATTACTAAAAATTTACTTTAAAAATGCTCCCAAAGTGGGAGGGAGGGGTGGGAGGGAATAATTTAATGTAAAGCAATTCGTACAGGAGGGTACTTAATTGCAAAAAAGGGCCTGAAGCACCTCCACCATGTTGTAAGCCCGTTTTACCTGGGCTCTGAGGTCACAGGGAAGTTTCATTTAAACATTTAGGTAGAGCTTAATAATGTTTGATGGCTGAACCTGCTCCGTAGGAGGGTAGAGATATGGAAAGTTGGTGTAAAAGGTTATTCACGCTTGTTCATACCTGGTAGATGTGTGTGTTGTCTTGTCCTAATGCTTCTCGCAGACCGAATCGTGACAGTTCCAAGGTTCTATCCAGCGACCCTCAGTTCACCAAGCCAAGCGATCCCTTGCGCCTTGTAGCATGCTAGGCAGCGGTAACTCCGTGTTCCATCGTCGTAGTTAGCAGTGTAACGTGTTGTAGAGTAATCGGACTAGTTATCCATATAGCGTCGATGAGTGTCAGAATCAAAAGAGAGCTAGCTCCGGGTAGGAGCTTGCTTTTATCATTATAGGCGTCGAAAGGTTGTTAAACCTTTCGAACGCGGTAGATCCTGTTTAGATCCACGCGTTTGCCTTTCCAGTTCCTGGTTTTACGGAAGTTACAAGCTAGCGCATTCTTGAGATCGCTCGCTGGTCGGACAAGTTCAGGAAATGAACAAGTGTGAATATTAACATGACGAGGTTTTCTCGGTCTAATGATCTCCATATCTCTACAATTTATATATATATATCTTTGTTTATTTTTATTTTTGCGTGCTCGAAATACACACACATGCTCATGGGCGGCAAGGGGCAAGGGGGCCGTGTTCCCCTGGAAAATGAAAGACAACCAAAAATTATGTATTTCACACACATAATTTCATTTTAGCCACAATAATATGTGTTAATTTCGCTTGACATGAATGCGGGTTTTGATGTGTTGTGCGGTTGGCAATACTGTGGATTTTCTCAGTGTCTGCCATGTAAGCAGCTCGGCGGTTGAGGCAAGACTGGCACGGAAGATTCTGAGGTCAGTTCTCGCGCGGATTGATACATAAAACCTGCTGCAAACTTAGCCTGACGCGCGGCTTAGTCATTTTTTTCAACACGAACTGAACAGAATCCGACAGGTACATCATTGCTACATATGTTCCCGAAGCGCTGTTTCTTACATTTGCATATTAATAAAGTTACACATTGAAAACTAAAGGAACTACAAATTTTTTTTTGTAAAAATGTCCTGCAAACCGGATCACGTGTCCTTGAAAGCGGATCATAGGGTAGTAGCTGAAATATAACTGCAGTGACAAACATATTTGTCCAAAATTTCACTAAAACCTTTCACTACACAAAACACTTTTCCCTACACAACACACTTCCCACAAATGAATGTATTTTTTACCCTGTGCTCCTACACATTGTTCATGGTACCACGCTGAGCATCGCATGCAAGAAATCCAATCGCAGATAAAACTAATTTAAATCTGAGTATAACCGCTCACAAAATGCACACTTGTCGTTCCCTTGACTTTCCTCTAACGATTCGTCATCAGGGCTGGTGGAGCTATCAGTTGAAGAAATGTCGTCTCTCTTTTTCTATAATGTGATGTTCTGTCGCCGCTTAGATTTTAGCAAATCTTCTAGACTTTTAGATGCTGCTGCAAGGTCTCGTAATTCTCACATTATTTGGTGATGTGACATGGGCGTCTTTCTTCTCTTGTTTTCTCTTTCGTGCTGGTGTTGGTGCTTTTTAGTGAAGATACAATGTTTATATATGTGTGTGTGTGTGTGTTATATATCCGTGTTTTCCTGTTTTCTAACATATAATCTACATTCTGTTTACATATTGTGCTATTTTGTGGTAATCCGATTTGCACTACTTTTAATGATCCGATTTAAAGGATTAGTATACGAACTGCAAAGTACCGCCTACACGAGCAACAGCAACAATGACCAGGAAAAAGTCAATGACATTGTATTTGTGTAGCATTCCTCCCATTTATAACACACAAATATCAACACCTATTACAACAATGCTTACCTTATGAGCTTAACCAAGTACTGAAGAAATATTTCACAGCTATAAACACACACAATGGCTCACGTCACGGTATGTTTCGAATCGCTTTGTCACAATGAATACAGAGTGAACGCTGTACCCGTCCCCTGCTGTCTGCACGAGGCATGGGGTCACTCAGTGAGTTCAGCGCTGGAGACAGTAAACCTTAGGGCGATTCTGTTTGCAGGCCGATCCTATTTTGAGGATTCCACTCTATCTCGTTTTCTACTTGACGTAAACAACGATAGTTTCTTAAACTATATTTCACATGCAATTATATTTCAGAAATTTAATCAATATATTTATTTACGGTAAGTGGATGGAAAGATAGGTCGATGCAAAATCCATAGTTTAAATTTACGTTAGGATGATGCTAAATATTTGCATGTGAATTTACGTTACATTGATTGGAGATGGTAAGGTGTTGCTTCACGTCACATTAATGGAAAATGCGTCAAAATAAATTCACGTTAGGTTGATGGAAAATACCTAAATGCAAATTTACGTTACACGTTGTTGGAAAATACTTCAACATAGAATTATCCATTTTTATTTCTTTTCAACTTGGAGTAACGCTTGTAATCTCTACCGCAGCTGTATTCCTTGGACTTCTGGGTGTTCTTCGAGTGGAAGGACGAGCGCCTGCAGATCAACGAGAGCGCCGGGGGCCCGCCCACGACCTCGCTCAACTCGAAGGGCAACGGGCTCATCTGGACGCCCACCTTCTTCGACTGGTACATGCGGGAGCTGCACATCCGGAAGGGCATCCATGAGATGATGAGGATCACCATCAAGAGGGACAAGACGGTGCTCTGGGTTGCAGGGTTGAGTATCTCCTCACTTCTATGATTCTGATCGCCCCATACAGCACACATCTCTAAGGGATATCCAAAATGTCTAGATAAGATTCATGGATATTATTGATATTCCATCCAGTCCTGGATACCCAGGTGATCTCACTTCCTGGTTAGCCAGAGAATCTCCAATCCTGGATATTCAACTTGAATATCCATGGGACATCCATAGGATCTCCCGTCCTAGATACCCATAGAATCTCCCATCATGGATATCCAGCTCTGGATATACAGAGGATCTCCAATCCTGGATATCCAACTCTGAATATCTATAGGCATCCATAGGATCTCCCATCCTGGATGCCCAGCGGATCTCACTTCCTGGATAGCCAAAGAAATCTCCAATCCTGGATATCCAGAGGATCTGCAATCCTGGATATCCAACTCTGAATATATGGGATTTTCTGTCTGGATATTCAGAGAATCTCCCGTTCTGGATATCCGACTTGAATATCCATGGTATTTTCTGTCTGGATATCCATAGAATCTCCCGATCTGGATATCTAACTCTGAATATCCATGGGACATACATAGGATCTCCCGTCCTGGATATCCAACTCTGAATATGTATGGATCATCCATAGGATCTTCCTTCCTGGATGCCCAGCGGATCTCACTTCCTGGATACCCAAATAATCTCCAATCCTGGATATCAAATCTGAATATCCATGGGCTCTTCTGTCTGGATATCCAGAGAATCTCCCGTTCTGCATATCCAACTTGAATATCCATGGAACATCCATAGGATCTCCCGTCCTGGATACCCATTGGATCTCCCATCATGGATATCCAGCTCTGGATATCCACGGGATCTCCTGTCATGGATATCAAGAAGATCTCCAGTGCTGGATGTTCATGGGATATACGGTATTATGACAACATGTAATTCAATAATTGAAATTAATATTTTGATATGCGAGAAAAGGTTTTTTCAAAGTGTCTAGTCTCAGCTAATTATGTTAGGACTCAAACTCTGAGATGCAGTCTTAAATCCTAACTCACAAATATCACCCGTAGGAATTATATCTTGCGCAGGCTCATTGTCTGATCTAGCGAGTCACGTATATGTGTAAGGCCCGGTGAAAGTTTTTTTTTTTTGGCTACGAGGGTCTTAGTGAAGAATAATCTCAAATTCCGTGCATACACTGCTTATTATGGATATGCGTGTGAATATGAAGCATCTCTCGTATTTTTAAACATGCGTGCGCACGCGTGTGTGAATTTGTGTGCTTGTATGTGTGAGAGAGGGAGGGGAGGGATATAGAGAGAGACGTATGCGTACATGAGATCTTTGATATGCGTAAATCTAGTTAAGGAACATTCTTTTTGTGTCCAAATTATGTGTGAAAAGTATTAGGACAATGTCCAGATTAGATACAATTCCAATCCAGAATATATCCTTATCCACAATGAAATGAAACCGCCCAGAAAATATCCGTTCACTTGAACCAAGTGGCACTAATGTCCGAAACATATCCGAAAGTCATCCATAGTATGTCCAAAACATGTCCAAAATTGATCCAAAGAATATCCTAAACATATCCTTCCTGGAAATCATAAGATTCTCTCCGTTATATTCATGGATGTCCTCTAGATATCTACATGTCTCCTGGATATTTGTGTGCTGTATGGGGTGAGCAACGACCTGTTTCATAGGCAGCAAATGAATCTGTGGTGCAGCGCCGCGCATAACGGTAGGAAAGGGGAGAAAGCAGGTGGGCATGGCAAAGCAACATGTGCTCACTTCTCCTCTCACGCGCTCATTGGTCGAGGCCTCTCGATTCCTACTTCGGCACATGACTTGTTTTAGTTCACCTGTTCCAGACTTTCCCGCGGCAGAGTGCAGTTGCTTAAATTGAATCGTAACCGTCCTATACAGCGTGTAACAAAATTCCGGGAACACATTAAAAAGTTTATTGTAGCCAAACGAGTAGCATTACAAAGTAACAAAGCACATCATTTCAAAGAGTCAAGTTTCAAGTTTTTTTCTCATTGCAGGTGTTACGTGTAGTTCCATATATCGTCGCTAGGTGGTGTCATATTCAAGATGGCGCTTTCTGGAGCTGGTCTTTGTGTTTAGGATATAACTTTTGCACTAACTGTAGTCTGTACGGTTTGATGTTTAATTTTTTACGCAAAACACGCCACACAGTCATTGTCGACATTTCCAACTCGCGTGAAGCTACAACTCGTTTGGCTACAATATTTTTTTAAAGTGTTCCCGAACTTTTGTTACACGCTGTATATTCGTAATAAAGGTACATAAACTATTATTTTTATTTTTATCTGACGCTGACCCACATCAATCCCGCATTAACACCAGAAGAAGTGCTCTGCTACACCAAGATCAAGCTTACAAGGGAGGTTATCTAAGTGTCCCCCTCCGATTTCCATGAAACTTGGCAGGTGTATAGAGGGGCCCAAAGGAAGAAATACGTGTTTTTTTTTGTTTTGGCTAAAAAAATGTTTTAGGGGGCAACCCACCCCCTCAAATGTCCAGATGAGGAGAAATTGTAGTGGGGATCTGACACCTGTCCCCCCTTCGATTTCCATGAAACGGCAGGTGCATAGAGGGGCCCAAAGGAAGAAATACGTGTTTTTGTGTTTCAGCTAAAAAAAACTGTTTTAGGGGGCAAGATGGGGGCAAAACCCCCCTCAAATATCAAGATGAGGACAAATTGAAGTGGGGATCTGACCCCGAAACCACGTAATTATGGCACAGGAAGAACACGCACATATAATTAGCACACACAGCACAGAGCTGTGTTTGCCAGTGATATGCACTTCATATCTAAAGTTTCCCACTTGTGTATCTGCTAGTACTACTAGCACAGAACTTCAACCGCCATCGTTCATGATAGCACTTGCGTTTGGTACCGACAACACTTGCGTTTGGTACCGACAATCCTACAGCTCTGTGCTGTGTGTGTTCCAATTATATGTGCGTGTTCTTCCTATGCCATATTTACGTGGTTTCGGGGTCAGAGCCCCACTTCAATTTCTACTCATCTGGAAATTTGAGGAAGGGGGGTTGCCCCCTAAAACAGTTTTTAGCCGAAACAAAAAGACACGTATTTCTTCCTTTGGGCCCCTCCATACACCTGCCAAGTTTCATGGAAATCGGAGGGGGACACTTAGATAACCTCCCTTGTTAGAGTAACTTTGCACCAACCTCTTTACAGAATAGTGAAATAAAATGTATAATTTGTAACCTATATCTTTTCAGTCTCACTGTCAGGTCCAACTGCAAATTCGACTTCTTCATGTACCCGTTCGATTTCCAGTGCTGTGTCCACCAAATACTCTCATGTAAGTTCCCTATTGAAAATTCAAGTATAACTCACTCGCGGTAGGTCTCAGGGTAAAAATAGCGAAAATGGCCTTTCTTTAAGTTCCCTAGCAACGTCCGATTCCATGGTCAACAAAAAGATATGTCAAACTACAAATAATTGTTGGGGTCGTAATGGAGTATTTTTTGTCTCCGGGGCTTCCTTCCTGGATGAGTTTTTTTAAAATTAAATATATTATTGATTTATTGTAAACTATTTAATGATAACAAGTAACATTTTTACAAATATAATCATTATTACGAAGTTTTACGGTCTATAACTATTAACATTTTAGTATCTTTGGGCTTCTGAAAGTTGAACCCCTTCAATTATTTGTTTATATACATTCGGCCATGGATACGGGAAACAAGTCCTTTAAAACCGTGTAATCGTCTGTAAGGGAGATTTCGCACCGAAGCGACAGGCGACACGTGTCGCTTGAGGATTTAACCAATCGACTGCAGGCTTGTGCGGCATGTGATCCCGCTAAGTTGTAAATCGTTGCTGCTGATTGGCTCGTTCCGAAGCGACATGTGTCGCATGTCGCTTCGGTCTGAAATCTCCTTAAGGCATCATTTCTAAACCTATGCTGGGTTACAACGGGGCCTTTAGTGGATCGCGAAATCGGGGTCGTAAATGTATTTACTGTGTCTTAAAAGCCTATTACTTTTAAATTACTATACTGAAAGCAAATACACCTGGCGGTTGACCTTGATGGTTGGTTCTGGCGCGTCCTGTCCCCCAATCACTTTCGGGGGCGTGCGGTCCGATGGGCGTCAACAAACTCAGTTGCGAAGTAAAACCTGAAGGGAACACAGCTTTCTCCCGAAGCAACGTTGCCAAGCGTACTTCTGTTTTTGCCGGTTGCCTATATATATGACTGTGTATCCGCCTGCCGACCTGTGGGTGGTCCTTCCGGAAACTTCAACGTGCAGATCCACGTGTGCAGTTGAACCCGCTGATTTCTGATGTTGACCGAGAAAACTCTTTCTCCCTTTACAGTACGTTTGGCAACATGTGGTGAACCCAGCGCTCATTTGTTTCGTTCGAACAACGCTCGGTACCTTGTGACTCGAAAATGCCCGATCTCAGTCGAGGAAAATTCAACTGATCGCTGATTCGCTGTTTCTCAGCCGCCAGCTGGAGTTGCGTTTAGTATAAGATTCAGTTAAACCTGACTTATACGTAGGTCAAGGTGAAGAGAAAATAATACGTATAACTGAGAATTACTTACAAATCAGATTTAGATACCAAGTCATATCATTATTAAAAGGTAATTGTATCCATTTTGAGGAACAAGATAATGGTTATTTCTGTCATAAAGTGGTAAATTAACAAATCTAGAAGTTTGATTCTTAAATTAACTACTTTATTAGTGAACAATTTGACACTGAAATAATTACTACAGTAGACACTATAGTTTTAGCGAACTAGAATTTTTCATACTGGGCTTAAACATCTTTTCACTTTGAATTAGGGCTGAGCCGATATATCGGTATCGGAAAGTATCGGTTGAAAATCATCTACCGATACTAGTTGATACTTTTCCTGCATTGTGGTATTTCATGGTGGCCGCAAAAATGGCGCGTGACATTATCGCGGAGATTAATTATCCTAAAAATTATGCAAAATTCAAACTTTCATTTTGCACCATTTTTTCACGAAAACTGTATTTTCAATTACATAACATGGGCTAGGATTTTGATAACCTTAAAAATGCCAAAAATGACCTTTAAAAAATGCATTTATGACCTAATACATGCAAGAAAATGCCCTATAAACTTAGAAAAATGTCCTCAAAATTCGGAAGGATTTGTAGAACAAATTTAGAAACTAATTAACATTACAGTATCTATCACATGTTCATTGCGTATGGCAGTGCAAGTAAGAAAGTTCACTTCTTGTCATATATTACATTTTAAGCACTGTGTTGCAGTACACAATGAAAATCATATGCAAATCTTCAAAAGTGAATGATGTCGGTTTTCGGAAAAGTTTCTCTCAACTTCCACCGACACAAGATGAACGTGCTTGAATGAGCAATATCACTTGCTGTTTAAGTCACTTTTAATTCCATGTAGTGCAAATTGTTTTCCTGACAAAATGTCCGATACAGAGCACAAAAGTCAATGAAAAACTGCAATACACAAGAAAACTATCTGCAGGAAATGAACTCAATGAACCTACATGTGCACTGGTGTTGCTGTCCACTACAATCTTAAAATAATGTGTTCTCTCCCTTAAGTACACATACTAACTAACTAACTAACTCTCTAGCCTTCTTAAACCCGAAGGTTCATGGCTGCAGCAACACAGGCCTTCCATGTTTCCCTATCTTGAGCAAGATCTATATACTCTTTTCCATCCCTACCGATTTCCTTTAGGTCCATCTCAACGTTGCCCCTCCATCTTCGTCTTGGCCTTCCTACAGGTCTCTTACCATCAGGTTTCCCTACAAGAATCCTGTAAACTCCTCTTTCCTCTCCCATTCGTGCCACATGGCCTGCCCACCTAAGTCTTCTTGATTTAATTATTCTAATAATATCTGGACAAGAATACAAATTATGTAGTTCTAAATTATGTAACCTTCTCCACTCACCTGTCTCCTCATCCCTTTTAGGTCCAAAGATTTTCCTAAGGATCTTATTTTCAAATACTCCAAATTTATGTTCCTCTTTCAATGTAAGGGACCAAGTTTCACATCCATATAATACTACAGGCAAAATTACTGTTTTGTATATTTGAACTTTTAGTTTCTTAGATATTAAACGAGAAGACAAAAGTTTATGAAGAGAGAAGTAACATGCATTTCCTGAATGAAGCCTACTTTTTATTTCCTCTTTAATATAATTTTCATTTGTTAATATTACTCCTAAGTATTTGAATTTGGAAACTGGTTCAAACGAGTTGTTATCAATAATTAGATTTTGATTATTACCTAACACTTGGTTTCGGCCTGTAAGCATATATTTAGTTTTCTCTTTGTTAACTTCCAAACCTAACTCTTTAGCAGTTTTGAAAAATATTTTAGCATTATTCTTAATTGTATTCACATCATCCCCTAATAAGTCTACATCATCTGCATATGCTAACAAGTGAGTCACACCATTTAATTTTAGTCCTTCTTTAGTTTCTTTTACCTTCCTAACAGCATATTCTAAGGCAAAATTAAAGAGCAATGGAGATAATGCATCTCCTTGTTTTAACCCATCATGAATTGTAAATTTGTCAGACATATTAATACCCACACGAATTTTACTTTCTGTTTCACTGGTGCATACTTCTATCATACTAACAAGCTTCTTAGGTATTCCAAACTCTACTAATATATTATATAGTTTATCTCTTTTGACCGAATCATATGCTTTTTTGAAATCAATGAATAGCAGATGGACGTTTTGATTATATTCCCACTTTTTTTCAAGTGTCTGTCTGATGTGAAAAATTTGATCTGTAGTTGATCTGTTACGTTTAAATCCACATTGATAATCACCTATAATTTCATTAGCATATGGGGTTAGTCTTGTTAAAAGAATGTTAGATAATATTTTATATGTTGTTGAGAGTAGAGAAATTCCACGGTAATTATTGCAGTTCATTTTATCACCTTTTTTAAACACAGGAACAATTATGGATTCTTTCCACTGTTGAGGGATTTCTTCTTTATTCCATATTAAACAAATTAATTTATGAATTTGACATATTAATGAATTTCCACCATATTTAATTAACTCAGCTGGTATTAAATCAATGCCAGGTGCTTTGTTATTCTTTAGCCTTTTAATAGCATCTTTAACTTCAGTCAAGTTAGGTTCTGGAACTAAAGGTTCTGCTGTGTGGACTTCATTCACTTCTGATTTATCTCCTACATGGACATTTAAAAGGTCATTAAAGTAGTTCTTCCATCTATTTAGAATATCACTTGGGTCAGCTAGAAAATCACCGTCTTTATCTTTTATCAAGTTTACTTTAGGTTGCCACCCCTTTCTAAACTCATTTACACCTTTATATAAATCTCTGATATTTTTATTTTTGCTGTTTGTTTCAATTTCGTTAATTTTGCTTTTCAAGTAATCTCTTTTTTTACTTCTAAAAGTGCGGTTAACTTCTCGCTTTATTCTATTATAATTGTTTAGATTTGTATCATCAGAGTTATTTAACCACCTAAGTCTAGCCTCATTTCTTATTTCTATTAGATTATGACATTCATTATCAAACCATGGCTTACTTTTTCTCGGTTTATGGTATCCTATACTTTCTTTAGCTGCTGATTCTATTGCATTACGTATGTGCTCCCAATTCTTATTTACGTCTGTTTCATTTATATTTTCATCATCATTTAAATCCTGCAAAACATCAAATCTATTTGACAGTTTAATTTGGTAATCTTTCTTAATTCTGTCATCAGTAAACTTTCCTGTGTCAAATTTTAAAACTTTTAGATTTTGTTGCTTATGATTTATCACTGAGAGTCTTTCTCTTAATTTAGCAATTACTAAATAATGGTCACTGGCACAGTCAGCACCTCTATGCGTACGAACGTCAATTATACTAGTATGCCTTCTCTTATCAATGAGAATATGATCTATCTGATTATAAGTACACATGCACGTGCAAAAACGCTACAATACAGGCCTTCAAAGGCATGACAACTAAAGAGGAATTTTGAACAATAATCCGTTCAGCGACAATGTATTTACTGAAAGAGGGGAAAATCACATTGTTTGAGCTGAATTGTTACACAACAAAAAGTAAAGTAAAGTTCTCCCCTGTGCATATCACTACGCCATGAAGGCGTATAGGGGGTGTGGGGGTAACGCCCCACACTTTATTGATCCGGTCGTGAGTGGGGGTGATGTGATCAGCATCACTCCCCTGACCGCCTTATACCCCAGGGTTTCACCCCAGGTACCCATGTTATTCGACGCTGGGTGGGCGCCGGGGCCGCTTCCACCTTTAGAAAAGTTCCCGGATTTGAAGTTTTTACACAACAGCTTGTGTCAACAATACGGCACAGAATTTCTTTTATTTCTTCAAACACAGTCGTTCAGAACTGCGTCGAAGGCAATGAGACAAGAGTCGGGAACCTCTCTCCTTCAAAGGGTTACATTTGCATGTAAAATGCCCCTTCTTTCACCAAAATGTAGAAAAATGCATAAGATGACTTCTAAAAGGCCGAAAAATAACTTGAACGGTTTAAAAAGTTTAAAAAATGACATTTGAAGGCCATGGGGGAATAACGATGAATGTCGATTTTTCGCCCATTTTGAGATCGCAGCGCCATCTGATAGCTCAGAAGCTGTACTATAACAATGTGAACGACCTGGGTTGGGAAAACGGTGAGAAGTGCCTCAAAAACGCATTCAAACATTCGGGGCAAGGGGGAAAAACGATGAAAGTCCGAGCGTCGGGGGAAGAATGATGAGTGTTTTCTGTTAAATAATGTGTCCCTCACTGAAACGGGTTAGCGCTAAGGGAAGGTTATTCCAGTCGTTCGTTGTGCGTGTGTTGAATCGTGCAGTGTTGTGATCAGTTCTATTGTGTACTATTTGTGACGAACATGAATGTTTGCTTAATATTTGTTGAGATATTAAGATTTTTAAATGTTTGTTATTTCAAATTATATGCAAGATATCACAGACAACTTTAATTAGATTGGTACAGTTGTGGTTGGAACTTGTATATATGTTTAGTGACTCGTACAAGTCGCAAAAAGCTGTGGTTAAAGCTGGCATCAATGACTGAAAAATCAAAAAGAGTAACAGAACTCTCAAGACTGGAAACAGAACACAAACTTCATTTACTGAAAGCTCAGAAGTTTTATTCCCTCAAGAAGTTATACAAAAAGAAGAGTAGAAAGGATGACACCATAGCTGCAGTTACCATGGATGTTCAGAAAAATGTACCGACCCCCAACATTAGCACCAATGATGTGTATTATAAACGTCAGTTGAGCTTCTACAGCTTCAATATTCACATCCCTTCCTCTGGTGATTCAGTTTTCTTCATGCACGACGAGACCGTTGCTCATAAAGGGCCAGATGATGTGTGCTCTATGGTCGACAGTTTTGTGCACAACCTTTTGCCGGAAAAAGTTCGTCGCGTGGTCATCTTTTGTGATTCTTCTGCCGGCCAGAACAAGAACTATACTGTCATTCGATACCTCCACCATCTCGTGACAGAAAAACGTCGTTTCGATGCCATCAACATGTTTTCTAATCAGGGGCCACTCCTACTTATAGTGCGATAAAAACATGAGCTACATAAATCAACAGTTGAGTTGCCGGACGAATGAAGAGATGTAATAAGGAACAGCAGACACAAACCAACGCCATTTCCTGTGGTAAATTGCACGAAGGAGCTCTTCAAGACGTGGACTGAGTTATTGAAGCCAATTTTCCTGCCAAAATGTCCATTTCCTACCAGGCCAGTGCGTTGTTTGGAGATACGAGCTGAAAACCCTACCAAAATTTTGTACCGCAATACCTATCTTGGCACTTACTTGTGCGCTGATGTCATGTGGCGACCACCAAAGCGAGGAAAGAACAAAGGGACCTCTCCTTCACCTAGAACCATTTTGAGAAACCTGTACGATGGACCGCTGCCCATTCCTTTGCCCAAGTACATGGATCACCAGAATTTGAAGCGATTTTTCACCAACCCAGAGGCTAAACAGTTTTGCGAGACCGTGCTAACCACAAACGCTACAATAGAAAATTATGAGGATCTCTATGTGGACTACTTAGTTGATGGTCAGGAATAGTTTGTGAGTTACCCCCAAGACTGATCCAACTTTTTTCATTTTGATGATAATTTGATAAATAACAAACATCACTCTTTTTAATGTTGTAGTGTTACTCTCATTTTGTCTTTGTTCATTAGTGCACACCTGCAATGTAGAATTAAAACCATATTTTTCGGTATAATTTTGCTTATTACTCTTTTTTGGTTTCCTCTGATTCTCCAGCAACATTTTCCTATGGTTAACTACATCTGTGGGAGTAAAAAAATACTTAAAAATAATTATTTTGGCATATAATGGCGTATTTATGAATATAAATACTTGTTTTTCATTTCCTGGCAAATCGTCTCGAATGAACATTCATCGTTTTTCCCCCTGCCCCTTCATTTGCTCCAAAAAGAGTTAAAAATGCAAAAAAGCTCTAACAAAGGCATCCCAATTTATTCACTTAAGTGTAAAACACGTTCCTATCTAAGCCAAGCGTCAAGTCAACCTTGCAGCAGGTTTTCGCATATGTAGTTCCAAAAGTGCGCGCAAGAATATAGTTCCACTGAGACGGGTTCTATTCCGACACAACTGCATACTTGCAAGAAAACAGTTATTTAATTTGTAATATACAGACAAAATAATACATCCATTAGCAGGTATGGACTTAATTGGTTGCAATCACTGTGCAGACGAACTTAGAACCGCAGATTCGCCAACTGCAATGTGTATTGCGTTGAAGAGACACTGAAACTTTAGAGCGAGTCGAGCGAGACTGAATGCGTTGCAGAACGCGTGAAATCGGTGATACCAGTGTTGCACATCCCACTATTTTAACCCTATGTTTATTGTAGAGCGGCGAGAATGGCTGAATCTCCTGTTCAGCGCGCGGTTTTACGCGAATGTTATTTTGGGCTTCATCCGAAGGGAAATGTTCTTCAAAGTCAAGCAAGTTGTTTTAAGTGTATAATCCTCCTTGCGGCAACAAGATCAAAGTAAAACAGGGCGTGAGGTGAATGTGCGCACGAATTGTATCACGGGTCTTGAATGATTTGCGGTTTGAGTTTAGCAAGAGGAAACGATTGTTTGTTGTTTGACGACAAAAGAATCTCCGCGGTATTAAAAGATATTGCAGTGAGAAGAAACATGTTTATTATTTGGACGAGACGTCCTTCAACTCGGTGAGTGGGGGAAGGGGGAATAAAACATGGAAGGATACCACCATGCAAAACCACCGCCAGGGCTGAAGAAACCGACAAAGAGGAGCACCCACTGGCGGCAATGAAAGCTTTGTTGAAGGCGCATATTTACTGTTCCGCGCAAAGAAAGGGTGATTATCAGCAAGAAATGGACAGACCAAGATTTGAATCCTGGTTTAGTGAAGTGATTCATAAATTGAAACCAGAGTAATAGCAGCAGACAATGCACCTGATTGTACATATCACTAATAACAAATCATGCTTTTTGGTGCTATAACTTGAATTGCGTGTGTCTTACAGGGACGGACGGATGTATTGCGGACGAAGCAACCACGTTCTTCATAAATGTATTTCTTTCTAAACCAAAAACAATAATTTGTCATTAAATTCAAGAGGGGCCTATTGTTGTTTACTTTTATCTCCGTTTATTTTTCGTTTTGCGTGCTCGAAATATACACACATGCTCTCATGTTTAGAAGTTATTTCGCTCTTATATTAAGTAATGACACATTTATTAAATAATATATGCGCAGAAAGTACTAAAATTTTATGTTTCAGGAGACAAAGAGAAGCAAAAATACATTCCACTTGACATGCATGCGGGTTTTGATGTGTTGTGCGGTTGGCAATACTGTGGATTTTCTCAGTGTCTGCGATGTAAGCAGCTCAGTGGTTGAGGCAAGACTGGCACGGAAGATTCCGAGCTCAGTTCTCGCGCGGATTGATACATAAAACCTGCTGCAAACTTAGCCTGACGCGCGGCTTACTTATGCAATGTTTTTGCCTTACCAAAAAAAATATGCATTTGCATCAAAATCCTAGCCTTATACATAACATATTCTAATGTAATTCTTGAATATTCTAAAGCAAATTTCTTGGTAAATTGATCCATATAATTCGAGAAAACTATTTACACACCAATATTGATCAATATTTTGAACACATCTTAATTATTACAATTCTCAAAGTATCGTTATCGGTGAGAATCCATATCGGTTTAAAGGGATATCGGCTCAGCCCTACATTTTATGTTAACAAGGAATCTCACATAATATTATAGTCATTGTGAGAAAATTCACAAATTGTTCGATGTTCAGATGTAACTAAAAAAAATGATTCAATTGGCCTTCAACTTGAACATTAAAGAGAAAGTTTCATTTTGAACTCGATCCCGGTTTAAAGAAATCACAGATTTAGGTTTGTTTTCTTGCAACTCGAGAAATCCTTATGCTTTTGTAACTACAAGAAATCTGTCACATTATTGTACCCTGGTTACGTACAAACCAACTGCATTTTATGAAAATCAGTACGTATAACACCGAATTACGTATAAATGCATTACATACAAATAAGATTTAATTAACACGTTTTTGCCGGACCCTGTGGCCGAGTGGTTAGCACATCGCGCTGCGACGCCAAGGGTCCCGGGTTCGAATCCCGCTCGGGCTTGGTTGTTTGTGAATGTCCATTCATCAATTTCATCATTTCATCACTCATCCCCATCTTCGCAAATTAGCCAAGAGGCACAAGACGCGAAGTAAAGTAAACTAAATCAATCAATGAATTAACAAGTTTTTAAATTATATTTTGCCGGAACCTAGAATAATTTTCAGAATTACGCAGAACTGAGTTACGCATAAAGCAGTCTCAACTGTATATTGTTTTAACAATTTATATTCAACCCGTGTTGTACATGAGTATTACCGTGCAAATTGTCCATGACTATTTTCATTATTTTTTCTCTTGCATCCTGTGTGTTTTGAAGCGATGGATTTTTATGTGTGCTGGTGCAGAAGTTGTCAACAGCTTGTTTTGAGTTTTCTTTTAATTCTTGAAGCTCTTATTGGGTCAAATAAAGTGCACGAACATGGTGATGGACAATTTGCACGGTAAAACTCATGGATCTCACTCTACGTAGTATAAACTCTACATTTCTCTCACTTGCGCTCTACCATTTCACATTAGTTCGGTGACAAAAATAATTTTAAAAAAAAATTGTTTTTAATTTCAGAATGTGTGTTTAGTTAGATGTTAGAGTAGAGTAAATTAGTTAGTCTCTTAAATTACATATTAACTTTTCGAGAGTGAAGTATGTGCAATACGTTTAAGCAAGTGTAAAGTACTCGATGTTAGAAAAAATATGATTACAAAATGGGTGCACACCCCTACAAGTAATTCATTCTGCGGCCATGCTTATGACGTCCCATGAAGTGGATATCCTTCAAGTTTGGTCCCGGACTGATAAAGGTTGAGAACGACTGCTCTAGGGCATTTACTCGCTTCTCTTGCAGACCTCCCTAAGCCTCCTCGATGGTGCAGTGGTAGCGTCGTCGCCTTGCAATCAAGGGGTCCCGGGTTCGATACCCGGTGGAGGCACAAGTGGTTCGGATCCCACTTTAAACTGTAGGTCCAGTCCCGGTTAGCCTTACTGTGCATAAAGTGGACTTAAAACAACAAATCAATCAATCAATCTTGCAGACCCCAACCCGGCGGAAGCAGTGAAGTTGAAGTGGGGCAACGGGAACAAGTCAGTCATCTTCACCCATGGAGAGCGCACTCACATGACATCGAAATTCATCTCCGAGCTGGACCAAGAACCAGACACTGTGATGTCGGGAGCAAATTCAGGTGAGTTGCCATGTTATTCACTAATAGCTAGGGATGGACGATATCGGCAATTTGAAGGAAATATCGTGAGAGACGGTACGATATCTTTTCCGTATCGTGATATTGGCAAAATATCGTCTCCACGATATATATTGCCAAAATCTCGTGATGATATATCGTCTGAACGATATATCTCGCCAAAATATCGTGACGATAGATCGCCGACACGATATATATCGCCAAAATATCGTGACGATATATCGCCGACACGATATATATCGCCAAAATATCGTGACGATAGATCGCCGACACGATATATATAGCTAAATATAGCGACGATAGATCGCCGACACGATATATATCGCGATGATATATCGCCAACACGATATATATCGCCAACACGATATATATCGCCAAAATATCGTGACGATAGATCGCCGACACGATATATATCGCCAAAATATCGTGAAGATGCATCGCCAACACGATATATAACGCCAAAATATCGAGACGATAGATCGCCGACACGATATATATGGCCAAAATATCGAGACGATAGATCGCCGACACGATATATATGGCCAAAATATCGTGACGATATATCGCCGACACGATATATATCGCCAAAATATCGTGACGATAGATCGCCGACACGATATATATAGCTAAATATAGCGACGATAGATCGCCGACACGATATATATCGCGATGATATATCGCCAACACGATATATATCGCCAACACGATATATATCGCCAAAATATCGTGACGATAGATCGCCGACACGATATATATCGCCAAAATATCGTGAAGATGCATCGCCAACACGATATATAACGCCAAAATATCGAGACGATAGATCGCCGACACGATATATATGGCCAAAATATCGTGAAGATGCATCGCCAACACGATATATAACGCCAAAATATCGTGACGATATATCGCCGACACGATATATATCGCCAAAATATCGTGACGATAGATCGCCGACACGATATATATAGCTAAATATAGCGACGATAGATCGCCGACACGATATATATCGCGATGATATATCGCCAACACGATATATATCGCCAAAATATCGTGACGATATATCGCCGACACGATATATATCGCCAAAATATCGTGACGATATATCGCCAACACGATATATACCGCCAAAATATCGAGACGATAGATCGCCGACACGATATATATCGCCAAAATATCGTGACGATACATCGCCGACACGATATATATCGCCAAAATATCGCGACAAAAGATCGCCGACACGATATATATCGCCAAAATATCATGACGATATATCGCCGACACGATATATATCGCCAAAATATCGCGACAAAAGATCGCCGACACGATATATATCGCCAAAATATCGTGACGATATATCGCCGACACGATATATATCGCCAAAATATCGCGACAAAAGATCGCCGACACGATATATATCGCCAAAATATCGTGACGATAGATCGCCGACACGATATATATCGCCAAAATATCGTGAAGATACATCGCCGACACGATATATATCGCCAAAATATCGCGACAAAAGATCGCCGACACGATATATATCGCCAAAATATCGCGACAAATGATCGCCGACACGATATATATGGCCAAACTATCGTGACGATATATCGCCGACACGATATATATCGCCAAAATAGCGTGACGATACATCGCCGACACGATATATATAGCTAAATATAGCGACGATAGATCGCCGACACGATATATATCGCGATGATATATCGCCGACACGATATATATCGCCAAAATATCGTGACGACAAATCGCCGACACGATATATATCGCAAAAATATCGCGACAAAGATCGCCGTCACGTTATATATGGCCAAAATATCGTGACGATATATCGCCGACACGATATATATCGCCAAAATATCGTGACGATAGATCGCCGACACGATATATATAGCCAAAATATAGCGACGATAGATCGCCGACACGATATATATCGCCAAAATATCGTAATGATATATTACCAGAATATCGTAGCGATATATCGTCAGAACGGTATTTTCTCAATATCGCGATATATCGTCTGGACGATATATATCGCTCAACACTAGCAACAGCCCACTTCGTAACAGGTAATCATGCGTGTGTTACTGTTTCCGTTGCATTCGTTTCGAATATGTAAAGGTAATGTGCGTACACGCACCATTTCATGGCTGCACATGACGTCACTTCCGATCTTGCTGTATTCAGTGTTTAATATATTTCGTAAACTTAGCAATAATTATTTAATATACTGATCTTTGTCTGTTCAACTATGTCCTTGCATGTAAGAACTCATAGGCCCAACGAGAGAGGATTTCCGGGGGTTCAAAACTTCGCCGCTTCCTTTGAACATCCTGCAATGCATTTTGCAGACTAACGAGGCGCTGGCGTCTGTACTTATGGCCAGTATAATCATCTGTGAGGTACACTTCTATGCGTGTTCATTTTGTCAGATGGAGAATGTCAAGAGGATAATCGATTTTCTCACATGTTCGGGTCAGAATGTCAACATCAACAGTCGCTATGGCGTTGTTTATTCTGGCTTTCAGATCATATGTTCAACACTCATGCCTCATTTCTGCCACATATCCCCAAAGCAAAAAGTTCAATGGGGTTTGGTCTGGTGATCCCGTAGGCCAAAGGAATCGGACCGCCACGTCAAATTAATCTTCGCGGCAAGCGTTCGTTCAAAACACGACGAACAATGTTGACGTACCTTACAAAATGCTGAAAATAAAGCCAGAATAAACAACGGGATATCTACTGCGGATGTCGGCATGCTGACCCGAACGTGTGAAAAAATGGATTATAGTCTTGAAATTCTTTGTGCGACAAAATAAACGCACAGAGAAGTGTACTGATACAGGGCATAAAAATATTTGAGTATATCTATCTGTCCTTGCCGCCAGTTTATTTGTATGTTCATTAGTTTCCGATTTATTAATAATTAGTATGTGTCAGATACTTTGTGTACACCCTGCATAACAAATCAATACATCCTCCCCTTCGCTATTAGCCAAAAGTAGTTAAAGAGTGACGTAAAATAAACCAATTGAAAGAAATAAAATCAACACAAAATCATATACACGCTATTGAATCATAGTTGTTGAATTGCACATACGAACATGACGTGCAAAAAAAAAGGTAAAGTGCTCCCCTGTGCTTAGCACCACGCCATGTAGCCGTATAGAGGATGTGGGGGGTAACGCCCCACACTTTCTTGATCCGGTCGTGAGTGGGGGTGATGTGATCAGCATCACGCCCCTGACCGCGTTTACTCCCAAGGGTTTCCCCCAGGTACCCATGTCACTGGACACCGGGGCCGCTTCCGTGTTAGAAAAGTTCCAGGATTTGAACCGGCCGGGATCGAACCCTGGACCTTTAGCATGGTAGTCAGACGCGTTACCAACTGAGCCACCAGGAAACCTAAAATTTTAGAAATGAAACCTTCATTGCATCGGAGTAAGAGCACAATGGAAATTTGCTGAGTGAATGTTGAATTGGTTAAATTTTTGTAAAAGTCAATTTTTATGCACAGAAAGGCTAATCGGGACTGCACCTACATTTTAACATGCAATCGGAACCACTGTGTGCCATTTACCGAACTCGGAACCCCCTGATTACAAGACGACAGCGTTACCAATACGCAATCAGTTTAGTGAAAACAAGTGACAAGTAGTGGGATAACGCATCCATGGTTTAAAGTACCATCTCGGTATTCCAGTGACTGGGAAAATCCCATACCAGCATGCGAGTATCGGGTGATTTGAAGCTGGTATCTTCCCAAGGGTGTGATTTCTCCCCTTGTTCCGTTGCAGCCAACTTCTCCACCCTGCTCGTGTACGTGAAGATGAGGCGCCAGACACTCAGCCACATCCTGGAGGTGTACGTTCCCAGCGCCCTCTTCGTCATCATCTCCTGGGGCAGCTTCCTGGTGAAGCCGAGCGTCGTCCCCGGGAGGATGGTCCTCCTGGTCACCAACCTCCTCACGCTGGTCACCATGTTCGAGGCCACAAGGTACGTACTTGTTTGTGATGACCATTTCAATGCAGGGTGGATTGGGAGAGGATTTAGGTTCATGACGTGGGCAACACGTTCACCGGACCTTACTGTGAAGTTCTGTTAAGGACAAAGTGTATATTGCAAAGTAGGTTACTGCACCGGACCACTTTCGCTCGTTCGAGTCTCCCAGGCTCGAGCGTGCTACGCTCGATCGTACCGCACTCGTAGTGGAATGATTGACAATGTCCGGTATTTCAGAACGTAATGAGCAGCACTGTTATCCGAAAGCCCATACATGGAAGGAAACAGAGAATGTCTCCAATTTCTTTCCCACCTCTTATACTCACTAAATATGCAGTCCTGGTAACGTATCTGGAGTTAAGATTTGGGGGTCACGTGAAAAAATTGTACACTTACGTCTGTCTATATATGTTGCAAAATTACATTCTTCATTACCTCGATCATTCTCCATATAGAAACATAGGAACCATGTTTGATGATATGAACAAGTGACGTTCGGCATTCGTTGCGCTGTCTACAGCGTTGCCACACTGTTCCTTTGTTACTTGCAGAGCATTAATTGTTGATTCGTTACTTGAAGATCATTAATCGTTGAAGCATGGCGGAACAGAGGACGGACTTTGTTTAGAGATAAGTTTGGCAACGGCGTTCGAGCGTTCTTCTACAAAAATGGCGTCTTGCGCAGTGAGGAAGCTAGTGCTACAAAACTTATATTTTGTTACAATATGTGTTCATTGGCAAACATTTAACTGATATCCCCGCGAACCATTTTGGTAAGGTTAGAGTAAGAAAGGATCTCGAATTTCGTTAATATTTGATATATTAACTACGTTTGGCCTTCTAATCAGTACATTAAGCACGGGTAGCCCACGAACCATGCACGGGTAACCCCACAAACCATTCACGGATAACCCCACGAACCATTTCCGGTAAGGTTAAGTTAGGTTAGGTTAGGCAAGCTTAGTTAAAATTTTGTTCCTAAATGAATGCGATACAGCTGTAAAAAGAAAAAAATCCACTTACATCGGCTTTTTCCCTATTTCCATACGTGACCCCCGCATTTTAACAACAGATTCGTGATTAGAAAGCCAAATTTAGTTAGTATACCAAAAATTAACGAAATTGGAGACATTCTCTATATTCTTCATCCGCTCCACAATTACAATTCTAAATCACAATTTCGTATATTATTATGTAAGACTCAAATACAGCACATATGAAAGTATGCAATATCTACAGACCGAAACGTACAATCGATGCACATGCTAACAGACCTGCCTAAGCAATTACAAATATCGTAACATAGTGCAACCAATACATGTACATCATTGTTGACTTACCGAAAAGGATAATCATATTCTGCGAAATAATAAAATGCAGTTATAACATTCAATCGAACATCATTTCAATGTGACAATAATCATAGAAACATAAAATATCAGCCTAAGCAGTTTCAGCCCATAATCATCTATTTCATTTTTACATATCTCGGTAAGATACACAAAACTGCATTTTAACATGGAGATGATGATTATGTTCACTTTTTTTTTTTTCAATTTCACTTCGTCTTTTACTTCAGGATCAGGGCCCACTACCATAGGCAAATGACGGAAAAAGGTGTACTAATAGGGTTCGAGAGTTCGAGTGTATTTCGCTCGTTCGGCCGTTTTTCGCTCGAGCGGAAGCACTAGCAATTCTGTGTGCCATCTATCGTTGGCTGTGCCAACTATTTGCCGCTCGAGCGAAAAACGCTCATTGCAGCACTCTATTGCAAGGGTTCGAGGTCTGCCAGACTTACGCGAATTCGTGCTGCAATCGATAATGTGACAAGACAAGAGCTCTCCTGACAAAATGGCTCCATGGTGCTGCAAGATTGTGCCTTCTGGAAGTTGAGGTGCAGTGTGTTCCTCTAACGTGTCCATGTATATCACAACCTGTTGCATGTTCCTGTGTTCATAAAAAGTGCGTAATTTCATCAGCAGCTTCGCTTTCGGTAACAAATCATAGAGGGATACATCTGGGGAGTACAGAGAGTGATTCAACACACTCACTTGTTTTCGGACTTAGAATATCTTGACAACCACTGATCGCTGACAACGTACATTATCGTGGAGCAGGAACCAACTGCCCGGTTGAGGATAGTGAGGTGCTTGGTAGTGCGGGTGGCACCAAACCTTAAGGCGCCAAAATATTTGTCACGGGGCTGTTGTGCACTACATATACCATGACAGTAGGTGGGCCGGGACGGTTCAACGCCCGAAAATGGGGCTCCGTGGGGCTCGCTTTAATGGATTTCTCTCGTAAGGCATGAGCCCCATTTTCTTGCAGTGTTACCAACCCCCTTGCTTGAAAAAATCACCAAGGTTTTTTTTCTGGTCTAACCTAACCCCAAGCAAGGAGCTGGCAACACTGCTTGAGGCTTGCCTTAATGGTTTACTCTTGTAAGGCATAAGCTCTATTTTCTCGCAGTGTGGTCAACACCTTACTTGAAAAAATCACCAAGGTTTTTTTTGGTCTAATCTAACCTAAAGCAAGGAGCTGGCAATCTTGTGTGCTCGCAGTGTTGCCAACACTTTACTCGAAAAAATCACTAAGGTTTTTTTTGGTCTAACCTAACCTAAAGCAAGGAGCTGACAACACTGCTTGAGGCTTGCCTTACAGTGCATAAAGCAATTTGCCAACCTACTGGTATTTTTGCCATAACTTTTTACAAAAAAAACAGAGGAGAAAAAGAGAGAGGGGGGAAGAGTTAAACAACCGACAATGCTGCTAATATTTACCTACAGCTTTTTTTTACTTGGCAAGGGTTTAGCCAATTTATACACTGGCGCAACATACACACACTGGGCAAGGAGTGCCGGCAACAAACACACACAGCCGTAAAAGAGAAAGAGATGGATGGATGGATGGCAACACAGTATGTGTGTGCGTGTGTGTGTATAATATGTAGCATTATTAACTAGAGTGTGTTGGCAACCCACCTGCAACTAAAAAAGATAGAGATACCAATATTGCTGTAAGATAAAGAGAGAGACCTAGAGCTGGTATATCGTGACCTTTGTAAACCTCTCTCGCGGGAACGATGTGCTGCACATGCATACGCGTGCGCGTGCTTATTTTTATTTCCGTATTGTGACGCAAACAAACAAATAATAATTGTTGTTTTTTAGGATGCCTGGCCCCTATAACCTCGCCAGGGTGCGTGGTGGCCAACCAAAAAAAAGTAAAAGGTTTTCTAATGGCTGCGGTTCTAGATAGCCGCACCTCTGTAGAGTTTCACGTGTTTTTTTTTTCCCCCAAACTTCCATGAAACCCTACAGAGGACCTCCGTAATGCATGCAACGTGTACTAACGACTCTAGTGTTATTTGATGTTGTAATATTTTGGATATAGAGTTTTATTGTGTGATAGATAAAAATAATTATGTTTATTATAATATTTTTTTGATGAAGATGGAGAATGTATGTGTGTGTTACAAATAAAGTTGCATGCTTATTTTTTAGTGTGTTTGTATGTGTATGTGTTTTTGATGTTCGACAGCATCTGAAACGATAAAAAAGAATTTTATTGTTAATTTTCTCATGTAAAAACAACAACAACAAAATTTTTGTGCAAATTTTCTGATTGTCTCGTGCTATAGTGCAAAAACTGATGAGAAAAAAGATATTGTAACTGATAACTGATGAAATTGATATTGTAACTGATCTTGAACTAGTGAAATTTTCGTATTGTGCTATTGAAACTGATTGTGCTAGTACAAAAATTTCTTATTGTGCAAGAAAAAATGTAAAAAACTTGTTAAAACTGCTCTGTGACCCTCTCGTTCTTCACGTCGTGGACGAAGGACTTCTCTGCGATCAGGATGACGCTGCACACGGTGTCCTCGGGCAAGGCTTCGTGGAACTCGCAGACGACCTTGATGTTGGTTCGATCGTTGACCACCACCTGCTTTCTCTTAGATGTGTTGATGACGAACATGGGTCTGCGGGTTTTGAATTCGCTGGGCGTGTAGTACATGTCCATGCTTCCCTCGGTCACGCGTTTGAAAGAGGTGTAAGCTTCGTAAAGTTTGAGGTAATCGTCTTTGGTCATGTCGAGGTTGTAATTCTCGCGCGGGAACACTTCGTTGCGTCCATTCTTCAGATAAACGTTCTTGATCTTGCAGTTGTCGAATTTCCTGGAATCTTTTTCCTGGTTGTTATCGCGACCGGTTTGAAAGAGCACCACGACGAAATCTGGCATGTCGAACTGTATGTTGTTGAACTGCGTCGTCACGTCGAATTCCATGTGACTTCCCGACGCCATCTTCTGCACGCACTGGTAACCGTGAAAGTGAATCGGTACCTGCGGACTTTTCAAGATCTCTGCTTTGTACTTGAGGGCGTAGTTTGTTTCGTATTCCACGATCGGCATTCTCAATTCCATGCTCCGGATGACGCACTTGGCCGCTTCAGGTAATGTGTTGGCTATCGGCGTGCCGTCGGCGTTCAAGTTGGTGTATCGCATCAGTGCGTCGTTGTCGTTGGCCGCTCTTCGCAACGTGATCCTCAGTCCTCCCTTCCACATGATCTCCTTGTAGTCCGAGAAGAATCCCGGCAGCAGACGCATGGGAAAAAGCACTGTGTGACTTCTAGTCGATATTTTGGTCCCCGCGTCGAATCCTCCCGCCTGGTAGTATGCTGCGTCTGTTTTGGATAATTTCAATGTTCCCACTGCCGTCGACGTGATGCCTGGATAGTCTATTCTGTCTATGACGGTGTTGTGTTTCCTCACCTCCACCTGCGAGAACAGGTGAGGCACGAAGTTGTCCACGAGTATCAAATTTGCATTGGGCGGAAACGCGTCTCCGCTTTCCTTCTTCACCACGTCGAATTGAAGGTAGAGGTCCGCTCTGTGAGGATGAACGAACCCGTCGCCTACGTCCACGTCGTATTCGATCTCCCTGTTCGCTTCGTTAAGATTGGCGAACGTGCGACGGTTGGGAGGGAAAGATTGCAATTCGTAACTTTCGATTTGCTCCATTTTCACTATGCGTGTTATTTATTATACGTTGATCTCCACGATGGCAGTGGTCGTTGCACCTGCGAAATCCACCACGTCTCCTTTCTCGTTTGTCACCACCAACTCTATGTCGTCTATGCGGTTGCGGCATACTGGAAAATAGATCGGCGAAGAGGGTGTATAGATGATCGGTTCCATGAATTAGGAACTGGGTTTGAACGTAGCTATGATTCCTGTCTGCTTGTGACTTCCTAACAATCCGTCCGAGGATTTTGTGATCATGCCTTCCGCCACGTTGCAGTGAACGTTTAGAGTCTCTATGGCTAGAAATTTAGGAATATTGACTGCTACGTGCTTGATGCCAGCTTCGAGTTTCGTGTCGTTGTCGAAACCTAAAAGTTCTCCCATGGTGCCAAGGTCCACGGTCTCCGTCGCCGACACGATTTCCACTCTGTGCGTGACCGAATTTTGAGAAAGGTACGTGCCTTTGGGTAACTGAGCTTGCAAAGTGGAAAGATTGTATTGGCCTGGCGTGACGACGATGTGTTCGCTTCCGACGCTAATTTTGTTGTTGTGCTGCGTGACGTTAGGTATGAGGTACATGCTGTAGAATGCACGCAGAGCTACGGATTTAGGATAGATGATGTCGTCGTGCAGCGTGAGTTTCAAGATTGAAGATTCGCTCGTGAGATGGAACACGCCCATCGTGTTTAAGATTCCACAATGTTTTCTGAAAATGTTCCACCGACGGGTTATTTATTTTAGACATGTATGCGAGAACGGAAAGGCATAGGTGGCCGCAGTTAACATCGGTGAAACCCTGGATGCGTTTGTCATTGTAGTAGAGGTTGGCAACACTGAGATACTTCACCAACCTGGCAGGTGGTGTGCCACCGAACGAATCGAAAACAAATGCATTGTTATCGTCAATTTTGAGGTAGCATATCCAATGTGTACCAGGATTTTTGTAACTGTCCAGGTTGACCACGCCATACTCCTTTTTCTTCACAGCAGAGGGTAGAGAATCGGACATGAAAACACCCCTGAAGTTCTTTATTCCCAACAGTTCGATCAGAGATTCAATATCGAAGTTGGACAGGGCTTCTTCTTTTTTATATATTTCTTCAAAGCATCGAGGTTGCTTTTTTGTTTTTTGGTTATACCTTTCCCCTTCTTCTCCATAGCCAGGTTGTGACGTTTCTGTTCTTCCAATTCTGCCTTGTTCTTCTTCGAGTCGATGACGGTTTTCGCGATGGCGGCGCTACCGCCGGCCAAACTTCCAACGGCCCCCAATGCTGCCAGGATGGCTGGGATGCTGAATATGAAACCTCCGATCTTTTGCTGTTTCCGCGAACGCTGCAAGCGTCTCAATTGAGGTGTGCTGAGAAGTAATTTCATTCCGTGTCCTTTCGTCAAGCAAGAACGTTTCTTCTCGCGTTGTTTCTTGGTGAGTAACCCATCGAGGGCACCTAGATTTTTCAGATTGGAGTATGGTATCTGGTACACGACACCCTTGGGCTTCATGTTGATGCTCTATATGTTATCTTCACGGTATGTTATTTATATATATGTTCTGAGATTTTTTTTGTTTTGTGTAATTTTTTTTCGGTATGTTATTTATATATAAATGTTCTGAGATTTTTTTTTGTTCCGTGTATTTTTTTTTCAAGGATATACTCCGCGCAGAGCCGTTACACAAATTCTATTACGTGCTTTGTTTTCTTACCAAGAAGTTCCTTTGTACCCTTGTACACGATTCGAGTTTTGTTCTCGATTAAAATAGCTAGCTTCTCGTCGGATAACATGTTAGCGTATCGATCTGGTAAAAATAGACTGTATTGTGCGTTGAGCAACAGACGCGCCTTGGGACCATACTGGGTAGAAACAATTGAACCGGAAGTTATCGTGTAAGGTTTGTCCATTTCCAATTCCTGAATTTTTACATATTCGACTGATGAATTTAGCATTTGTTTTAATGCTTGGGCGTCTAGTGATTGTTTACTCATTTTTTTATAAGATGACAAACACAACTGGAGTTTTTTTTTTTTTTACGTAGTGTTATTTATATACCGAAGAAATTTTTTTCACGGTTCGAGAAATTTTTTTATTTCTACACACCCCATCCAAATTTTTGTTTCGTGTTCATGGCGATGGTGGTGCCCAGTGCTGCAACTCTTTCTCCCAGCGAAGCGTCTCTGCTAACGAATCTTTCGAAAGCTGCGTGCTCTAACTTTCTGTCTGCTTCGTGACGTGCATCCAGATCGGTGCGAGTGGTGTTGTAGGCGATGTCGTGATCTTTGCATGCGGCGTCCAACGGATTCACACCCTTGTCTCCTCTCTCCAATCTTTTCTCGAGTTTGGTACCCGGTCCGCAGTACTGGTAGCCGGGTAAATGCATCTCGAAAGGTAACTTGTTGATGATGTCGTTCACGAGTCCTTTTCCTTCGGCCACGTTCCAGAATCTCGGAGGCAGCGTGTTGATAATTTTAATGAGGTAACCTATGCCCTTGTCGTCGTTCACGATGAAGTTGGAAAGTTTTGTGCTGATCATGTCCACAATTCCTACCTTTTCGTTGTAGAAATTACGATTGCCTGCATTCTCCTCTCCTGCAATAACCAACAATCGGTCTATGAGCTTGCGCACGTCGTCCACCCACACAAACTCTTTGGGCAGGGTGTTGTAGAGTTTGACGCCGCTGCCTGTTTTCACCTGGTTCCAAATCGGTTTGATGAGATTTCTGTACTTCTCGCCGCTGCTCGATTTCACCCTATTCTGCGAGGCGTCGTTGTTCTGGTATAAGGCATCCGTCATGATCAAAATTTCCTTGTAACTCTGGTAATCTTCGTCGGTGTAATCTTTCGGCTGCTTTTTGGCAACGAGTTCCCACAGTCCCACCGTACCCGGATACCTGTTCCAACTATCCTTCTCGCCTAAATTAACTTTAATGTCGTTGCCTTCGAAGCTCACCTTCGATTTTCCAATCTTCCAAACCACACCGCCGCCTTCGTTGCTCTCCATGCTCGGATACAATCCGAACACTTCATCCTTGTCGAATTTCCCCGTGCTCAGGTAGTCTCGTGCCAAAGGTCCCAACTCGATCTTATCCAAAGACGACGGCGTGCTACCTATGGCTCGACGTCGTGCCGGTACGTCCTTCAGTTCGAACGGTGTCGAAGGAATGCTCGAAATGGGCGTGGGTACGGTGTAACTTTTAGCTGCAAGTGGTACGAGTTCGTTGATCAAATTTTTATTTTGTTACGTGACGCCTTTAATTTCTTTACCTAGATCGCTGATGGCGTCGATCACAGGTTGATCTTGACGTTTCTTCTCTTCGTAGAATCCACGATTCTCGGATTTCCAACCTTTGAAACGTTTCGCGAGGTAATCGCGAAGCTTGAGATTTTCGTCTTCGATTTTTCGTTTCGTCATAACGTTATTTATACACGTCGTTTCTCACAACGTTGCAACGTTTAGAAAGTCGTTGATTTTGTTTCTGTATTTTCCGTCGTTGGGTTTCCTCGTCATGTCGATCGTCGCGAATCCGAAATCGTCACTGTTCCAACAGTGGGAGCAGCAGCGTTCCGAAAATTGATTGTAGTTCATGTCTCCGCCTACGTAGTCATCGTACGCGTGCTTGAGGTTGGTGTGATCTTGACGAAACAAACATATGAAATTAGCGTTGTCGCGTACTAACTGTTTTGGAATTTTGGAAAACGTTTGAGCTAGGAAGAAGCAATCTATTCCTTTGTGACGACCTTGCGTGAAAAAGTTGCGAATTTCGTTTTGATTTTCCAGGATGACATCGTCGAACACAACGACTGAATTTTCACGACAATCGTCGAGTGGTTTTATTTCCGAAGCGAACGTTGCAATGTCCAGACCATCGTACAGTTTTATCAGTTGCTGGTATTTAGATTGCTCCAAACTTTTCGAGAACACGTAGAGGTGCCTGTTCTTCCAATCTAACCAATTCGGTGCGAGGAGAAAATTGTCCACGAGCAGTGTTGTTTTCCCACACCCCGAAGGACCTACGATCAGACAGCGGATGCTGTCGGGAAGCAACTCGCCGTTTTTTTTTTTTTTGTTTGACTTTCCGAATCCGGTAGACGCTTCACCACGTTCCACGTACTCACAAGATCACTTCGTTCGCGTCGATCCAACTCTTTTCCGGAAGTCCCAGCCATTTGACAAACAGTTTGTCGCCTTTCCTACGCAATATTTTCTCGATGAGGTACGTGTTGGGATGTTTTGTTTTAGAGAGTTTCTCTTCGTAAAATCTTCCTTTCAAAATCTCGCCGCTACTATCTTTTATTATATACGTGTGTCGGTTTCCGGGTAAAACTCGAACCACCGTAAAAAGTTCCGTGCTCCAATTTTTTGTGAACCCCTTCTCGAAGGTGCGTTTGAATTTGCTGATCCTCACCTGGTCTCCAATTTTGAATTTTGATTTCTTGGTTGTCGTGGGAGTGTACTTTGGACAGTAAACTGTAGAAATTAAACGCTGCTCGTCAGATTTCGTAACGTCAGCTGGCTTCATGCCTATCGTTCTGTGTACCGTATCATTATAGGTGTCGACGAGTTCCGGCAGTATGTCGACCCATTTGTAATTACCTCGAAGCGTGAATCGTTTCCACATGTGTGTTTTCAAGGTTCGATTAAATCTTTCCACGATGCTGGCTTTGATGTGACTGAAGGTTGAATAATGTCGAATGTCATGTTTTTGAATAAACTTTTGGAATACGGCATTGTAAAATTCCTTCCCCTTGTCTGTTTGCAAAAACCGTGGTCGTCTGTCGCTTTCGCGAAAAATTCTCTTGAATGCTTCCGTTACGCACGTTCCTGTTTTGGCTTTCAAAGGTAGAGCCCATGCGAATTTCGAAAACGTGTCTATGACGGTGAGGAGGTACTTGTTGCCCTTGTTCAATTTATGCACATTTTTTAGATTGCCGCTACTCATCTCCACGAGGTCACTTTGCCAGAGGTCATCGATTCCCTTGGTTACCACAGCTAAACGTTTGTAGTTGCGGCGTGCAGGTTTATGCAATTCTTCGACGATGGCTTGCCTAGACATTTTTTAGAGATTACGTTTGAAGAGAAGCACCAGCGTGATGGGATTCAAAGAGGGTGGCACTTCGCTCGTGTTTTGAATGATCAGCTTATCGCCGGCACTCACGTCAAAAACGGTAAGATCTTCGTCTTCGTGTATTTCATATATGTTGCGCGTTTCGTTCCAACGTGCCAGAGGAATGTTTCCTGCTTTCTGGACACCACGATTCGATATCAAGGTCATGGTGGGAACGCTAGCTTTTCTGCCGTGAGACCAGTACGAAAATTCATTTATCTGAATCGTGCCATCGAGGAGAAACTTGTAGTACGGATGATAAGGATGTAACATGTACAGTTTGTTACCTTCGACGAACGTGGAGATTCTCTGTTGATTGGGTACGCTGTTGATTTCGATGGCTTGCAGAGAATGCAGTTTAGCGAATTTAGTATCGACGCTAACGAGGTTGCTGTGAAGCTGTCCCAGTGTATTTTGTACGGGCAACAAATGTTCGACGATGGTATTTGTTACTGTAGAAAATGACGGTTTGATTTTCACTTCCACGTTCAACTGCTTGAAGTTTTCGTTGAGTTCTTGTAATTTGGCACCGAAAGAGGCCAGCGTCGATTCCTGCGTGGATTCCAGCACTCCAACTTGATCTCTGATGTTGACGACGATACTCTGAAGGTTCTCGACTTGATTCAATTTCGAACTTTTCTCGGTAAGATCGTTCACGATGCTTCGCATCTCGGTAAACTGCGTGTGAAGGTCGGCGACGCTCTGCGAAGTGGGTAGTGTCGACACCAGCGAAGCAAGTTCGTCTCGAAGCTGTTCCACGTGCGCCGTTTCCGTTTCTAGTCGTTTCAGCATACGTGATATGTTTCTTTTCAAAGCGTGTAATTCTTTTGAGGTGGGGAGATTGGCCACCCTACTCTCGAGATCGCTCAATGAACTTTTGATGTCGCTCGAATCGGATAGTGCCGTCACCGCCGTTTTCAATTTTTCTAAATCTTCGCTCGAAGGTACGCTCGTCCGTAACGATTCCAAGTCACCCTGTATGTTGTCCAGTACGTGATGAAAATGAGCAAGATTCGTTTCGACGTTCAAATTTTCTAAATATTCGATCTTCTGCTGAACCGTGCTCAACGTGTCTTGTATGCTCGTCAACGCACTTGCTTCAGCGTGAATATTTTTAATTTCTTCGTTGATCAACTCCAGAGACGCCTGAAGCGTAGCGATGGTGGTTTGAATGTGTTCGAAATCTTGATAAGCCTCCAATTGAATTTTTATGTTCGCGACGCTTTTGCCGATGACCTGCAGTTCGTCTGACGATGGTAGGTTCGTCATGGTATCTTCCAAAGTCTGTAACTTGGATTTAATTTCTTCCAACGTGCTGGCGAATTCTTCTTGTAATTTGGAAACAACAACATGCAAGCGTTCTACATCAATATCTTTCACGACGGTTTGAAGTTCAGAGAAATTCTTTTCGATTGCCGAAGTTCGTTCTTCGATTTCGAGTTTCAATTTTTCCAAATCTTCATTTTTCGATTGAAATTGCTGCAATTTGAGCAAATCATTTTGAAGCTTATCCACGCTCAACTGTATATTTTGAACGTTGTCGTAAGAAGGTACGTCGACATAATTTTTTATGAGCGTTTTCAGTTCGGAATCGATTTTCAGAATGGGGTCGAGACATTGCGTTTGGAGCGTAGCGATCTCCGACTCTAAACTTTTGTTTAAGGTCTCCTGCAAAGCGATCAAATCGCTCCTCAACTTTTTAATTCGGACGTCCAACATGAGAATCTCTTCTGCGTGGTCTACACGTTTGGTGTGGCCGAAAATGTCGTTAGGCATTTTGGTTACGGGTTATTTATTAAAGGATAGACGATTCGTAATTCTACGAAGAGAGGAATGAGTTTGTCGTAATCTCCTAGGAGTTCCACGTATAAACAATCTCCTGCAGAAACATCGTACGTAATGTTAGAAAGCATCTTGTCGTGCTTGATTCGAAAAATGTTCTTGCCGGTAGATATTTTGATTTCGCCTACGTGTTCCGGATTCACGGTGATTTGAAGTTTTCCATCGATCGGAATTTTGTAAAAATGTAAATTGTTGTTGAAGACGTAAAACATCTTGCCCACATCGTCATCCAATTTCGTCCAAATGCTGTTAAGGTGAACAATCAGTAGACCGTTGAGTTTAGTTAACATGGAAGGTAGAAATTCATGATCTGTCGTCGCGCGGTGTACAGTCTCCATGTTGGTTTGTTTTCGGAAACCAAAGAGATTCATAGGTATGCTGGTTATTTAAGAATACGGTCAAAGTTTTTTGTAATGACAGTCAGTGTTTTTTTGTTTTTTTTTGTAATGACTAACAAAATGATTTTTTTTGTTTTCTTTTTTTTGTTTTGTTTTTATGAATCTTCTGTTGAAGATGGGCATATGTTGCAGGTTTTGCTTTCTGCTAAGCGATAGTGCCCCCACGGCAGTGTGTGGATTCCACATTGGAGGACGTACCTCTTGTCGTCGTTGGGATCCAGGGCAATCTTCCTCACCTTGTTGGTGGTCAACACATGGTCGACGCTCTGGATGCGCTGTTCTGCTCTTAGAACCGACGACCTGGTCTTGAGGCAATCCACGAAGTCCTCGAATGTGAGATGCTCCCGAACCACCTGTCTGCCGACACCCTTGGCCTTCTTGGTAACGCTACCCTCGGCTTTGATGGTATAGGCCTTGGCGCGAAGACCTGCAAACTCAAGAATCACGTCTCCGTCCTTCTCGTCTTTGAGTTTGCCGGGCTCTTTTTTGTTGCGAGTCGGGATTTTGTATCGGTTTGGCTGGGGATAGCCTGACGTGTCAAAGAGGTTAACCAAAGATGGAACTGTGGCTATATCCCCGTATGCGTCGGCTGTGCGAACGTGGTACACCAAGCTGTCCGTGTCCGTGTAGAGAAGCGAGATGTTGTGACCGTAGTGTGGACGTAATATGTTGTAATACATCTCGAACATGTGAAGCTTGCTCAGATCCAGAACAGTGGCTCCGACATAGATGGGTTTGTCGAGCCTCACCTCACCTTGCTTCATGTGAATCAGAGCCAGCTGCTCGTTATAGATTGTTCGAGACTTGAACAATGGACTTGCGACAAGCTGACGACATCGCTCTTTCCTCGTCACCAATTTTATGTCCACGCGATTCCGTACATTCTCCATGGTTTTGCCAAACACCGCATTATTCATGAGTTTTAAAAAATCCTTATCAAACTCGGACGTGGCTGCTGTACGATGTTCGGTGTTGAGCTCGATGTATGGGCGCAACCACGGAGAATGCTCGAACTTGAGGATGTGGTGAACTGCGTGGACCGCGACCCCTCGCTGCATCAACCACCGGAGATTCTGGTAGTGCAGGATGTAATTCTTCTTGGGTTCGAAATCCATGACGAGCTTCTTCTGGTTGGAATCGGGTGGACACTTGAACTCGGGTGCAGGGGGGAGATCGCAGAACAAATCCTGCAGCTTCTCGGAGAACTCAAGGTCCACCTCGGCGAAGAACCCATGTTCCGAATCGTCGAAGCTTTCGATGTCGAATTTGGAAGGATCGGCCCACTCGAACCCTCTAAAGGGGAGTGGCTGCATCATGGAGTGCCCGTACAAGTTATTCACGTCCGTGTGCATGATGTAGCTTGACGGTTGGGTGGAGTCGTAGCCAGTAGCCATGTGATGGTTGTTGGCGCGTGCGTGCCGTTGCGACACCTGGACCATGCCACCCCGGATAGCGCGTTCCACAAACAGCATCATGTCCACGTCCGAAAGAAGCTCCAGCTTGATTTTCGTCACCAGAAACATGGCTGACCACGCCAGTCCGGGGAGACTATAGAAGTAGGCGGGATCCAGGTGGTAGATGTTCATTGCGGTCGCCCGGAACGTCTGGAACACGTCGGCGAGGAGCGTCACATCAAGTCTGAGGTAGGCGTCGTGGTAGTCTCCGAGAGTTCGACAACCTAGCTCGCGCCACATGGACTGGGCGTGATGATATTCTTCGTCGGTGATGTTCGAGCCTCGTAGCTGACTGTAGAACTTCACCTGGGGAGGTAGCGACGTCTCCGCAAACTTGGTAGAGTCGGTGACGTATTCGTAGGGGTAGACCCCCTTACGCCTGAAGAGACCGGCGTCCAAGTTTGGAAAATTTGCAGAGGTAATAAGCATTTGCTCGTTGCTGAGTTTTTTCGTCAGGGCATCGAGGCTGGCCGGGAGGAACCTCAGGGAGTCGAGGAAGCGAAGCTCGACGGTAGAGCGTGATCTCGGGATTCGAACCCATTTGCTCACACTGATGTAACGCTCCTCGTTCTGGGCGAGAACGTTGATTCCCTCGTTGTCGTACCCAAGATGCTTGATCAGGTGGTGAAAGTCGTACCCCGAGCCATTGTGAAAAAACACAGGGATGAAGCGCGGGTCCCAGGCCCTGCGGTTGCATTTGTTGCACCAAGGACCAACATACCTACCGTTAAAGTGATCGTGGTGATGGACTTTACGGTTGTTGATGCTAAACTCACAGATGCACACAGGACAGGTAGTAGCCTCCTCGTGCTTGATTTTGTCGTCAGAAGACAGCGATTCCATAGGCTTGGGGGTCAACAGGAACTTCCCTATCTCGATGGCCTCGTCAACCATTTTCTCGAGGAAGTGTTTGGCTGCGTCGGGACCACGATACATGTAGGGCTCGGGGGCGATGTGTTGGTCTCGTCGCACCACAACATATGCAAAACTGGATGCCTCGTGGAGTTGGTAAGGGGTGGTGGAAGAAACTTCAGGATCGGGATCGCAAGTGGACAGGGGTTTGAGGAAGGCCTCGAAATCCGCGATGATGATAGCGGGGTGCTCCACCATGGCACCGTGCATGTGGAAACGCTCCACGGTGCCAGGTTCGGGCAAGTCTGCCACCCCCGGTTCGTTGGCATTGCAGTAGAGCTTGTGGTTAGCGAGCTTCTCGGCAGCGATGTTGGGACCTCTGATGCGTTGATAATCCTGCTGTTCTCGATTATCAAAAATAGACAAGCACCTGCGACAAACTTCTTTGTGGTGTTCGTGTTTGCTTGTTTGGCTCGAAACAAGCCGAGAGAGCGAGCGAATGAGGGTGTAGTGATGGCGAGTTTCATCCTTGATAAGCAGAAGGTGAATTTCCTGCGCACCGTCGTCGTCTACGTCGCTCACCCGGATAGGGTACACCACATTTTCGTCAGTGAGGCCATAAACATTGATGGCCAACCGCGGGTTGTGTGTGTGGGCCTCAAACTTGCGAATGTCCGAGACCTCCACCGGGTAGTCGATCCCAGCAATGGCATCTTCCAGCTCTGGCTCGTAGGGTAGGTAGTGGTTAACTCGGTGTGGATGGTTTTTCCAGTCGACAGGGTGCAACGCTGCAAGCACAGACCAGAGAAAGCACTTGGCGTCACTGTTCTGAATGTTCAGGACAGCCTTCTTTGCCGCAATGGCAGGTGGTAAGGGAACGTAGCTGGACGCGGAGAGAGGCACAAACTTGGAAAGTTTGACGCGCAGTTCGTGAGGCTTGCCACACAGCGAACCCCCCGAGCCCTTGGCTTGATGTTCTTCTTGCTTTGCCACCAGCTCCTCGACAAACTTGTTGTAGATGACCTCGAGGTTGTCGACATCCGCCAGATGCAGCGTCTTCGCCTTGGTGTTGTGGCAGAAGCTGTAAATTTCATCAGACGGCTTCTTGTACCAGCAACGAAGCGATGCGTAGAATTTGGTGGAGTGCGTAGCCAGTGCATTACTAAGAATAGAAACTATCTCCGCTCGCTTCTCCTCTAAAAAGCTACGAACATCGCAAGAGCCATCCGACAATTGGACGTAATCTCCTAATATTCCTCCGAAAGCAGACCGGTCTGCTTTTATCGCAGGCTTGACGCGTTTAGCGGGTGGTGCATTGTTGGAGGCTGCTTCTACCTTCCTCTTGGTGGAGGTCGAAGGTTGGGCCCCAGATGTATTTTTGCTTAGACAAGTAAGCTTATGCTTCTTGGCATACGCAATTGTAATATGTTTATTGCATCCGGAACATAGTTCGGTGGCAGCCAAATACTTACCTGACACGCAGGTACGACAATGTCTTGCAAAATGTTTGCTTCATATGGTTTTTTTGCAAACAGAGCAACTTTTCATGGAGCGCATTTTTTTGGGGGGTATGTTTATTTATATATGGGTGGTGTTGCCTTCCTCAAATATGTGCTTTAATCAACTCTATAAAAAAATAAAAAAATATATAAGAAAAATATAATTGTAGATAGAAAAAAAACACAATAAATATTGTATGCATGTGTAATTCTATTTAGTTTATTTTTGTTAAACACAAATTTTCTTCAGATTTTATTGCCCATTAGTATATTTTTCCACCAATCTAGTAGAGGTATGAAACTATGAAAATATACTTGTTTATATATATTCTATTATTTTGGCTGATATAATTGCAAATATATATATATAGCTATTTTGAAATTCTAAAACTTTCAGGTATACTTATTTTTACATGCAAACATACATCATAAAAAATTACACAATCGTATTTTTTTCCATACACATATTTTTTTATTTTCAGAAAACAAAATTATTTTCGATTTTTATTTTTTTAAATCAAGCAATAAACATTATTTGTGTTTATAGTATTTGTCGGGCAATAGCAGATAAAACAAGAATGGGTTTTCTACGACCCATAGTTTACGAGTTACAAAACAACTTAGAAATTACATCTTGAAATTTAAATTTAAAATAACTCGAAAACAGTAAGCACTAATCATTATGTTTCCAATAGGTTGTAGAGTACATTCAATTTTTTTATCAAATGTCATTAAAATTTTCGAAATAGGGTAAAAACTAAGCCAGCAAATCAAGTTTCTCAAAAAATAAAAAAAATTGTCTATATTTTCGAAACTTGAGGGGATGGAATCGATTTTATTTGCTAGTCGAATAGTTTTCGTCAAATCCTATCCAACAAACCTAAAATCATCATCCTAGGTCAATTAGGAGACAAGAAAATTAATGTCTTGGAAAACATCTTAAGACAAATGTCTTAAGAAAATTTTCTTGACAGACCGGAAGTAACATCTTGACAGACCGGAAGTCGACTTTCTTAAAGATTAAGACAAATATCTTAAGATGTTTTTCCAAGACATTGATTTTCTTGGTTCCTATGGGACCTAGAACCACGCAACTTTGGATTATGTATATACCGTTGTTTTTTCCTACATATTTACTAGGGTTCGATAGTGCTGTGGTTGTGTTGTTGCCTTGTAATCAAGAGGTCCTAGGTTCAAACCCGATAAAAGTATATAGTGGTTCGGATCCTACTTTAAAAAAAACTGTAGGCCTAGTCCCGATTAGCCTTACTGTGCATAAAATAGACTTAAAACAACAAATCCAACCCAGAGTATCAACAAATTCAAAAAATAGAGTTTCCCCCTGTACACTTGTATAATTGTAAACTCCAAGTTCGATACCCGACGGAGGTGGTTCGGATCCCACTGTAGGTCCAGTTTCGATTAGCCTTACTGTACATAAAATAGACTTAAAAACAACAAAATCCAATCCAGAGTATCAACAAATTCAAAAAATAGAGTTTCCCCTGTACACTTGTATAATTTTAAACTCCAAGTTCGATACCCGGCAGAGGTGGTTCGGATCCCGCTGTAGGCCCAGTTTCGATTAGCCTTACTATGCATAAAATAGACTTAAAACAACAAAATCCAATCGAGAGTATCAACAAATTCAAAAAAAAAAAGTTTCACCTGTACACTTGTATAATTGTAAACTCCAAGTTCGATACCCAGTGGAAGTGGTTCGGATCCCACTGTAGACCCAGTTTCGATTAGCCTTACTATGCATAAAATAGACTTAAAACAACAAATCCAACCCAGTGTACACGCGTCAATACTATCCACTATAAGTAAACTAACATGATCATAATCATTGCCCCCTCTCCCTCCGATTGTTACCTCGCTTTTATGTTATTTGCGATGAAGAATAGTTTTTTTCAAGCACATGTTATATATGCTCATATTTTTTTGTTTAGCGTAATTTCGTTGTTTAATCAAAACAACACTTTCTGTTCACTAACGCCGCTCGCAATTATTATTAACACACACACATGCAAAAAAATAACAAAAAAACAAAACTTACCTACAAAAAACTACTAGCAATTTAACACGCACAAAACAGTAGTATAATTACGTAAATTTTAGTTTTATAGCTGGTCAGGCAACTTGTGTGCGTATAACTTATGCTGATATGGTACTCACCTGACAGACCAAACTAATTCGGTTTCTATTACACTTGATATTACACTTGGTATAGCGTACACTTTTATGCGACTACCCAGTAGCAATACTCGACTGCAACTGATGTGCGCGGGGTTTCTAATAGAAACTTATACCTGTCGGTAGCTAAAATTCCAAGGTTGGTTCGAGTTACGTGTGCATGGCCTTTGACGATAAATAATAACAAAAAAAAACAACACACCCGTCCGTCATGATTTGGATCGCAGCTTTTGGAATTTTCTGCATTGTAGTCGTCATAATATGGGTCACCTTGGCATACTATAGAAAATCCAGCAAGAAGAATGACGAAAAAGCAGACAAAAGCCCTGGCGTGTATCACGTCCCCGATTCACCGGATGTCAATCAATACCCGAGCGTCCCTGGCGTGCCCGGCGACGGAATCAACACAATACCAACGAGGTCACCCGCACAAAGACCGACCGGAACTGGGCCGGGAGGACCTTCCGGTGGGAACAATAGCGGAGGAGACAATCAGACGCCACCGCTCACGTTCCCACGCTAACTCCTCCAGTTACCAGCAGCACTCTGCCAAATAACCAAAATACTACAACAACAATTAACCCACCCACTATTGCCGGCACCACCACTACCATACAAAAAAAAAAACACGTGAAACTCTACAGAGGTGCGGCTATCTAGAACCGCAGCCATTAGAAAACCTTTTACTTTTTTTTGGTTGGGCACCACGCACCCTGGCGAGGTTATAGGGGCCAGGCATCCTAAAAAACAACAATTATTATTTGTTTGTTTGCGTCACAATACGGAAATAAAAATAAGCACGCGCACGCGTATGCATGTGCAGCACATCGTTCCCGCGAGAGAGGTTTACAAAGGTCACGATATACCAGCTCTAGGTCTCTCTCTTTATCTTACAGCAATATTGGTATCTCTATCTTTTTTAGTTGCAGGTGGGTTGCCAACACACTCTAGTTAATAATGCTACATATTATACACACACACGCACACACATACTGTGTTGCCATCCATCCATCCATCTCTTTCTCTTTTACGGCTGTGTGTGTTTGTTGCCGGCACTCCTTGCCCAGTGTGTGTATGTTGCGCCAGTGTATAAATTGGCTAAACCCTTGCCAAGTAAAAAAAAGCTGTAGGTAAATATTAGCAGCATTGTCGGTTGTTTAACTCTTCCCCCCCCTCTCTCTTTTTCTCCTCTGTTTTTTTTTGTAAAAAGTTATGGCAAAAATACCAGTAGGTTGGCAAATTGCTTTATGCACTGTAAGGCAAGCCTCAAGCAGTGTTGTCAGCTCCTTGCTTTAGGTTAGGTTAGACCAAAAAAAAACCTTAGTGATTTTTTCGAGTAAAGTGTTGGCAACACTGCGAGCACACAAGATTGCCAGCTCCTTGCTTTAGGTTAGATTAGACCAAAAAAAACCTTGGTGATTTTTTCAAGTAAGGTGTTGACCACACTGCGAGAAAATAGAGCTTATGCCTTACAAGAGTAAACCATTAAGGCAAGCCTCAAGCAGTGTTGCCAGCTCCTTGCTTGGGGTTAGGTTAGACCAGAAAAAAAACCTTGGTGATTTTTTCAAGCAAGGGGGTTGGTAACACTGCAAGAAAATGGGGCTCATGCCTTACGAGAGAAATCCATTAAAGCGAGCCCCACGGAGCCCCATTTTCGGGCGTTGAACCGGCCCGGCCCACCTACTCATGACTCATAAGTCCGTGAAACATTTTATAAATCCCCCACAATGCAATAGTAATTCTGATGCCAATAGAACAATAAATTCTCCAATTTTTTGTAGGAAACCGCGCATAGTTACCATGGTTTGCTGCCCACGAGGCAGTAGTAGCAAATACGGTGTTAAGTGAACGTGAGATGCCATCTCGGTCTCCTGATTTAACCCATTGTGGCTACTTCCTCTGGAGATTCGTGAAGGTTACTGTCTTTGTGCTCCCATTCCCAGACAATCTCCAGGAACTTCGCAACCAGATTAGCTATGTTCGCAACAATATCACCGCGGATGTGGCACTGACCAACTGTGAAATGCTATTACGCGTGTGGGACGAAATGCAGTATCTGTTAGCTATCTGACGAATCGGAAAAGGGGCGGACACACAGAGCATTTATAGGGTGTGTACAAAGAACTAGAAGAGTTTGTAGTTCTAGTTATATATGAGAGGTTCACACAATATATACTTTGGGAATAGCTAGGGACATTGAATTTTCGTTATGCACGAAATCGTTAAATGTGAAAAAAAGATGCAATTTTGAACATTCTGCACGGAACTACACCCCCAATGATGAAATATACGTGAGTTTTATTCGCGAAGTAATGCGAAATGTGTGCTTTTCCACGAAATGAACGCTTTTTCGCGAAATAACCGTGCAATATCATCAAATTAAGTAGAAACACGCAAAAACCGGCAATCGAGGTTGTGCGTGCAAACTGTCGATTTGTAACGAAACGTTTGCCTAAAGTTTCCTACCGCTTGCAGCTGCAGAACGTTTTATATTCGATCACATCAGGGAGACGCTGCAAATTGGGATTTCCCATGCACATAATCTCAGTTCGAAAACTTCTCTCCCTGTCAAGCTGCATTCCTTTCTTCCCCCGAATGTCTACTCAACTTCCAGTTTCATTGAACTTGCTAGCTGTAGCAGCGATAAGATTAGTCTGTTTCCGCACATCAAGGGAAACAATGGTGTCATTTGTGTTCAGTCATGAATGAATTTTGTTTATCATCATGTGATTTTCAACATGTGTTTGTGTATGTGCAGTAGTGATTATTTTATTTGTTGGACAGCAAGGATATCCTTTAAATACATACAATGAATAAATCACTTGAGATATGCAATTTAGAAATGAAGTGATTTTGTGTTGATGTTTTCTTTTTGGTTGGACAGCTAAGTACTTGTGTATGTGTACAGTATATAAAAATGAAGTAGTTTATTAATTTATAGCTCTTTTGTATGTTGTTTCCTCTCATAATGAAAAAGTGTGTGCCAATTATTTTTTTTCCACCGCTGGTATATACCGCTGATCTAACATTTTATTCACCGCTCTCCTCAGTTTTTATTTACCATAAATTTGTCTCCCTAGGAATAGCAATTTTCCTTTTTAGAGCTTTTCTTCAACGAAGCGTGAAAAAGTCAATAACAAGTAGAAGAAGTATGCATTTCAGTAGACAACTGTATGAAATCTAAAAGAAAAGGAAAAGGTCTAAATATGGGCCTCCCTTTTTATGATTTCATTTTCGGAGGAAAAAAATTATTATATCAAGCACCTGCCTTTAAATTGCATATCTATGAAATATATACTTAAATGTAATAGCATGCTAAAGTATAGAAGGTCTCAATTTTTTTTTTAAAAAAAGGCAATTTTCAAAAAATGGTAAAATGATGTATTTCAAAATTGTAGTCTAAATATGGGCATCTAGTGGCAATATTACAAAAATCAATTAAAATTATAAAGAAACAGTCATTTATCGCTAAAACATTATAAAATTCATATTTATGAATAATCTGTTGTTTTGAAAATCACGCGGAATGGGAAAAATCGAAATTAAGAAAAACATCCAAATATTTGTTGAAAATGTGATCTCAACATTAGACCTCATGTCATAGCCCATATTTAGCCCTTCACGCTATTTTTCTTCTTCAATTTATTTTCGCTCTCTGTGGTACATATTTCACAAACAAATCATGGCATTATAAAAGCCCCCATTTGTGTTATGTACCGCTAATATCATAACATATACAAAGCTGACGAGAATTCAGAAAGCGCTGAGTTAAAACACACCTGCAAAAGGTTTTCTGATGTCGCAATTCTACAACAGCGTCCAAGGCCGAAACTAATCACCACTTTCTCTTGCGAATTGGCGCCGCAACCTTTGTCCTTGACAGATAACCAGTTCCAATATCCTCTGCCAGGCTGCAGCACCCGGGAGCGCTGATAACTCAAAAACCCATATTTAGACCTTCGCCCATATTTAGACCTTCTCCTCTAATGGAAAATAGTTGTGTAAGGTTTTCACTGGCGGATCGAATAGCAAGATCTCCCTGATGATATGATAATAATAATAATAATAATAATAATAAATTTGGAACAAAATTTGTTTATTTGATTAGTTTATAATAGTTGTTATTGTGTAATAATAACCATGATAATTATTATTGAAGATTTATCAATTGCTTGACTCATCTTCAAATATTTCTGTCGACTCATACTTGTTATAGATAAAACATTATCAGATATTTTACTGTTCGGTATGTTTGTTAAATAGCGTTAACCTCCATGGCTGAGTGGTAAACATAGTACGATGCCAGATGTCCCGGGTTCGAATCCAGACCTATACCGCGTCTGTTAAAACCTGTCCCGTTTCCCGCGCTAGCGATCTCTCAACAGTTACGGTGCCAATGAGAAACGAGAAAATAGTCGTCTGCTGGGCAGAGGGGAGCGAATGGAAACCAGAAGAGAGGCGCTGTTGCCATGTTGCGTATTTTAATTTGCTGCCTGTCTTCAGCTTTCCCCAGCACGGAGTTCACGCGGTCTGCAGCAGCAACGCAGCGTGGTTTATGCTAGAAAAGCCAGCGATTAGCTAGCGCGGGAAGCGGGACAGGTTGTAACAAACGAGGTATAAGCATGGGTGTTCTTCGTGGATGTTCCTTCATTAGTTTCATTATCGTCGTCGCGATTAGCCAAAAGTGGCAGGAAACCGACGCTAAATAACAAAAATTCAATCGTTCAAGCATCGTTAAAATTAGCCGTGAGGAAAAAGTGACTCCATAACAGGAAAACTAGAGATACAAGTAATCCCACGATTGGAATTTGTGCTTGTTATTGCAGATCCAGCATTCCACCATCGTTAAAGGTGAAGGCTGTCGACATCTGGTATTTTTCGTGCATAATGTTCGTGTTCTGTGCGTTGTTGGAGTACGCATGGGTATTGTATAAAATGCGTTACGCAGGAGACGCGGATGAAACGCAGAATTACACGCAAACGCACAAGACCTTTCAGTACCCATTTAGAATGTACCCTGTTGACAGGAATACGAGAGAGGTAAGTATTGTTTACAATATGGCTTTCATAAAACAAACAACCATCTTTTATGCATGGTATGCCATGACGATGGCTACCATGTATTAGACTTGATAAAACTTGCATGTCCCTATATATTCAAATTGTTATTCCAGAGAATATTGTGCAGAAGAAATCACATTTCTACCATAAATGGTTCCTAAGATATTTTGATTAACTTCCCCAATATGTTCTCGAAAAGCTTGTAAGAAAGCTACAATCAGGGTACGTAATTCTGGATGGACTTCCCCCACCAAAAGTTTCCGAGGGCAGTTTTTGTGTTAACAACAAAGGTAAGCAATTTATTTTGGCTTCAAATATACAGGGTGTTCATAAAGTCCCGGTAACATTACAAAAAAACATAGCTCGGAAACTACATGCAATAGGACAATGCTGTTGATTGCAAAATGAGCTACAACTCTCCACGTTTATATGCCATACATCTCAATGTGCGCCCCTCTAGTTTCTCTCAGAACATCAAGGCGGTAATCCACTTCTGCCCATATACGCCACAGTATATCACCAGTAACAGGATACTCTCCGTTATTCTTCTTCTGGACACAATCTTTGACATACTTTCTGAAGAAGAAATCCAAGGGTGTGATATCAGGAGAGCGCGGTGGCCAGGGAATACGTCCATCAAGGCCTATCCACCTGCCACGGAAATGCCTATCCAGAAGACCTCGAACATCCTTGGACCAATGAGGGGGTGCCCCATCTTGTTGAAAAAATATGGTTGGCATATAAACGTGGAGAGTTGTAGCTCAGTTTGCAATCAACAGCATTGTTCTAGTGCATGTAGTTTCCGACGTATGTTTTTTTGTAATGGTACCATGACTTTATGAACACCCTGTACTTTACTAAGAATAATAGTGAAAACACGCATAAAAGAAGGAAGGTTAATGTCTCTTTGTGTGTGTTTGTATCTCTTTCAAGAGACCAGATCTACACCGATAACAATAGATAAACAATAAATGTTTAACAAGAATACAAGACAAATATAAGTATGGAATCTAAGTGATTTATATTAATAGAAAGCCAAAACTGGTCAAAAATTATTAGTAATAAAACAATTGCAACTATTTTGTAATTTATTGACATTTTGAACCAATTCATAAAGGAATTTGTTTGCTATTTTATTAATACCTGATATAGGTAAATGTCTGTTATATCGGAGACACATTTCTAACGCATATTTTCAGTTTCAAATGGTTTATACTTACCAATTGTGTATTGCGGAACCTATTTCAAGGTGCCATTATGCTTTTTACACGAAAATAACTTCGATTTTTCACATTACGAGTAATTCTTTTGGGTCCTTTCTTCCGTTGCGGAACATACAATATGGCGCACACAGCTGTGGATCATCGCGCGTCGTGCTTGTGTTTTGTCGATTTGGAGTGGGCATGCAGTGTTGCAACCTTCTTAACCGAAAAATATCTACTTTCGTGTTCATTATGTAATCACAAACCATTGACGGATAGCCCCAAAAACCTTTCACGATAGCCCAAAAAACCATTGACGGATAGCCCCAAAAACCATTCACGATAGCCCCAAAAACCATTCACGATAGCCCCAAAAATCATTCACGTTTGCCCCACGAACCATTTCCGGCAATGTTAGGTTACGTTGGGTTAGGTTAGGTTGGGTTAGGTTAGGTAAGCGTAGTTAAAAAAATAAAAATAAAAAAATTCTGGTAAAAAAAGGCACCTTTGGAAACACTTCTTCCTCTCGCGAGACCGTGTGACTTTCGACACTCGCGCCATCAGCAGGTTCATAATGGAAACAACGGCATAATGTTGTCACTTCGCACAAAAGGCTACTTCATTACATCAAAAGTGCTTATTTTCTGTTGTGCAGCATTCCATAGTGACAAAATACCTCCACGAAGTTTGATAAATGCAACAGAAACTCATTTCCGTAAGTAGTTTCTCCTGTAAATTTGAAGAAAAGTGTCTCCGATATAACAGACATTTACCCTGATATATGTATAAAAGTAGCAAATTAATTGCTTTACATTTATTTAATAATACAATTTGCATTTCTTAACATGAATAATATGTATCAACAGTATCTAACACGTCAAGCTCAAGATAATCTATGTAGACTGTACTATGCATTGTTGTCATCTCTCTATCAAAAAGAGTAGTTGTTGAGAGTTCTGGCGAGGACTACGAAAAAAGTCTTGTCTCCATGTTTTGTAAAAGAAAACGAAGAATATACAGAAGTGAAGGAAGGAAATAGGAAGTTATTTTATTAAGAAGACAATACGCCCAACGCACGGACATAAAATGCAATTTTTGTATTGGCCTTTGGCTCTAAAATATTCGTATGTGATTTACATATATGTAATAAAAAACGTTTAAAATATGCATTTACACACGCAATATGCATAAATATCCGTGCCCTAGTAAGGACAAACTAGTAATCAAGCAGTTTTATAAGCCTTGAAACATTAATGACGTGGTAACAGTAATATTGTTTCTTTCAGGACAACGGAAAATGCTGCTGGAGCAAGAAAGTTAAGAACGGATTTCATCGAGCAATCTGCAGCAAGAAACGAACATCTCTGGATAAAATATCCATTATCCTATTCCCCCTCTGCTTTGTCATTATGAATCTAGTCTACTGGTTCCTCTACATCTCAGTCGTTCGTGTCGAGAAGTGTATCTATTAATGACTCCAAAGTTCACGTCACGAGTGTAAACCTCAACTTGCTTCCGAAAGCCTTGCTACTGGGGATGCTCAGTAGTGTTAGTAAGTTTCAGACGTGCGCACGAATGTCTAACTTGGCTGTGCGCACACGAGTGTTATGAAGCTGCGCGTTAACAACCGGCAGTTGTCTCTAGGAGCTGAGCATGCGCAGAGCACACAGCTCGCGTTAAAACTAGAATGTGGACCTTAAATTGTTTCAAACGTTTTAAGTTCACAGATAGCCTATTCGGAACTGGACCTCTAGTTTAAAATAGGATCCGAAGTACATTGTGCTTTCACAAGGTATCGAACCTGGACCCCCTTGATTACAAGAAACGACGTTACCACTACGCTATCGGGGAAGCCTTAGGATAGCTTTAGCAATTCATTTCAGCTTCCTAACTATGTGCCTACCATTAAGGTATAATTATGATGAAATCGTCAGATCTACCATCTACCGAAGAATTGAACTAAATAGGAGTGAAACTAGAAATATATTTTTCCACAGTTATATCTTATATTTTCAGTTCTTGTGTTTTGCCTAACAGAAACCAATTCAAATCGTATCATTGCAATAACAATATCAACAAAGTGTAGTATTTCAGGTATAATTATTAAAAGCCGCGGACCATTTTTATTAAAATAATATAATTTGTATTTGTACACATATAACTTCCATCTGTTCACAAACATTTCGCATGCTATTAAAATTAAGTTATAGTACTGAATATTGTTGAGGTTATAAAATAATTATTATTCTATACATTCTCATTGTCTACGGTGTATTCTCCAGGTTTGTAATAATTTTAGTGACATTTGGTGAGAAAATGGATTTTCCGTAATGAGTATTTGCTATGAATAGCAAGGAAGTGAAGCTACTCGTATTTAACGAATCTTCGAGTCAAGTGTGTTTGCATAGAAGCATATTATCTTGATAAATAAACCTACTTTCGTATCAGTACCTTCTTTGTTTTATTTCAATATCTTCAATAAAAGTTCAGACTTTGGGATATAGTTTTTATTTATTTATTTATTTATTTATTTATTATCCTGCGCAAAACAGGCATCTGCCCTTTTACAGTGCACAGTAAATGTCTTACATAGGATTTATACACATCAAAATAATATTTATACATGTTTCAGATATATAAAAAAAATACATATAGAGGTTATATATATATCGTCCTTAAACATTACCGTGGATAAGAAATTAATCAAACCTTACACAATTACATTCATATATGTACGGGGGGTATATATATGCACATAAAGAAGGTAAAAATAATAATAATAGTAATAATAATAATAATAATAATAATAAAAAAATAAAAAATAAGCAAGAATGTTGTCCATTAAATAGCGTTTATACTCAGAAAATTTAGCAAATATGTCCAAATGTACGCCCCTCTCTAACCATTCATTATGCAAGCTACACATTCTTCGCAGGGGAGCCATTTCTGCGGATTTTGTACGGGTGCGGGAAATTGCAAAGAGTTGCTTTCTTGATGGCAACTTTGGATGGGGGACATAGAAAGCTATTTTTGAAAGAAGATAGGAAGAATCCAATTTGTCGTTAAGAAGTTTGAAAAGAAAAAGGAGCTGATGTATGGTTCTTCTGTTTGCAAGGGAGGTAATGTGTAATTTAATTAGTAATTCGTTATAAGGTGTCATCTTTGGATATGCACCATCTATCCTAAAAACTATATAGCGAGTGAACTTATTTTCAACTTTTTCAATAAGATCTATTTGTTTACTGGTTTGTGGACTCCACACTATAGATGCGTATTCTAATTTGGACCTAACATATAGGTTAAATAATGATAACAACGCTTTATTTTCATTTAATTCTTTTGCAGTTCTCATAATGAACCCCAGTTTTCTATGCGCGTCATTAACAGTCTTTGTGATATGTAACTGAAACGATAATTTATCATCGAACACTACACCAAGATCTGTTATTGAGTTTGTCCTGTCTATTTGTGTTTGTGCTATTTCGTAGTTATAGTGTATTGGGGATTTCAATCGGGTAAATGTTAGGGCCCTGCATTTCTTATGGTTTAGATTAACTTTATTTGCTTTACACCATGCGTTGAGATTTTCGATATCCTCTTGTAATTTAATGGAATCTTCTTCATTGTGAATGCTCCTATAGAATTTTAAATCGTCAGCGAATAAGAGTTTCTCGGAATTTCTAAGCTGTTTTGGTAGGTCATTAATTAATATTAAATACAACAAGGGACCAAAATTACAGGACGGACTGTATACAGCTGAAATTTACATGAGGTATCAACTGTTATTTACAAGACAATCTCACGGCTGATCAAGTGAGCTTCATAACGCCATTTTTGTCATTTTAATGATGGCGCCTCCTCTACACACTTGCAAAAGTGAAGAGGAGTGGTTTATTTCCCTCTGCCAGCCAAAAACTTACAGAAATTTATCGGCAAATGATAATTCAATATCTGTGTGCATGCTTATCACACCAGCAAGTTTACTAATGGAGGAGAAAGTTCGACAATGGCTTCAGTTCGCAGGCAGATGGGTGGAACGGCCTTTACAGTGGCTCATAAGTGACTGCACGTGGAACCCAAAGACTTATTCTTCTTAAGGTATACAGGCACTATCTCAAACTTGGAAATATATGTAGATCAACAATAGGTCTGTGCTTACTTGTGCAACCCTACAGACAAAAATCTACCAGATAAGAAACAAAAGCAAATTAAGGTTTTCATTTGAACCTCCCTTGTAAGTTAATGAACAACGAGAAAATAAGAATAAAAATGACGATTCATATAAAAAATATGAACAAAGAGGATAAATGACAAGTAATGCATTCAGAATATTTAGAAATGCAAAACTGAAACACAAAGCGAATTTGGAGGGAAGGAATTCAAGCCGTCGTTAAGAAGCGAAAATAGGGCAACAATCAATATTGGAGGAACACTCTTCCTGATAACGTACTCGTATATATTTCATATAAAGCAAAAATAATCAACTGTTGAACGATAAGAATCCAATAATATATATATATATATATATATATATATATATATATATATATATATATATATATATATACACAGCGTGTCGCAAAACTCTTTCAACAACGCTTGGGTGCTGGTAGATATCATAAAAAACAAGTAACTTTTCCCTATAAAGTATACCTCGAAAGCGCTTAGTTTCTGCGCTATAAGCGCTTAAAATCTATCCTGTACGTATGCAACCCAACACAGCAAACGCTTGCTCTGACATAACTACCAGGGACGCGTGGCAGGGTTGACACTAGCGTTCCTCGTTAAGAGAGACGACTTGAAAACAACAACTTGGGAGTCTTGCCTGAGTGAAATCCAAAACATTAATGATACTTGCGATGTTGTATGAAGCATTGACAGTATTTATAAACTGACCAAGACAAATAATGGGCAGACTGAAATTCAAGATCGCTCATTCTAAAATATCTCCATAATTGATTGATTGATTTGGTTTATTTTAATTCGCTTTTCTGCCACCTTTGGCTAATCGCGAAGAATATTATGATATGATGAAATAACAAATGACACCAATGTCTAGGCCAGGATTTAAACCTGAGACACCTGGCGCCGTAGCGAGCTGTGTTAACCACATCACCACGGAGTGTTTCGTGTATCATGCAATATCAACAATTGCAAGGAACACGTAATCAGCAAGGCTAGGATGAATTTGTGGGATACAATTTATGATGTCTGCATAGTATCAATTACCAGAATTTTCCCAAGACATGCAAGAAGGTTCAATAGAGGTAAAGATAGCAATTACTTTTATAGTCCAAATATATCTTTGCCTAACAACCATCAGTCATCCCTCATGCTACCAATTCATAAGTGTTTGGACAGTAATGTGTATACTTCGGCACGAATCTAATCACATTGCAGTTCAAGCTATTGGAGCGAGAGCGCGGACCTCAATGAAATCTCGTTTACATAGATCAAGAAAGTCGATAGCTGTTAAGGTGACAGTTTTGCTATTTGGCCACACAGACTGGAAGAATATAGCAGCTGTGGAAATACCGAGAAACACCTAAGATAAAATCAGTATTGCCAGGTCAATATGCTTTAATCTTGAACACCTGCACTTGGTGACATCGTTGTTGCCATGCAATTGGACATTTCTTCGACTCTTGCATAGAGAACATGACTCTCCCCTATGAACTGATAATCAGGTATGTATTTTGCAAGGTTTGCGATTAAGGTTTTCAATTATTTAAAAAAACAGCAGTACTCACATAAATCGTCCCAGTCAGTGGAGCATCGCGGCGCGATAGAGAAGGGGAGAATGTGAGTGGGAGCAAAGTAGTGTGTGCTGCTGCAAACGGCTGGTAGCTAGTTTCGTTGCCCCCTCCATGTAATCCCATTCCCTCTCGCACTTACATTAGCTTGCTCTACAGACTCCTGGCTCAAAGTATAGATTCTTAAGGGGTTTCATATTATTATTATTATTATTATTATTATTATTATTATTATTATTATTATTATTAAAGTAGGGTTACAATTAAGCTTACAATTTTCTTTACATTGATTCTGAACTACAAAAACAGCTTTTTGCCCTACATGAATTAATATACAGTTATGCTATTTGTTTATAAGTATACATAAAATGGAATATTATAAATTTATATAATTGAAATATATAAGAAATAGAATAAAATAAACATTTTTGCAGCTACGTTATATGAAGGAGGCAATGAGGTAGATGAGATATAGAGGTATAGAGGAAAGTCACCAAAAGTGACATAGTACTCCTAAACCGACACACCCCTATTTCACAGCCGAGAAGTCCTGCCCCTTTGCGGCAACAGGGCAACTCTATTCTCGAGGCTGTCAAGTGTGAGACCAGCGAAACAAGTGTTCGTGACGGTTTTCTTTGTGTAGGGATAGATTTTTGTTTGGGGGTGATTTCAATACGTTTGCTTGTCTGTCCATAGTGCTATATTATTCATAGTGGAGGGATGATTAAAGTTCAATATTTTTAATCACGTTATTGTAGATAGAATAACGATTCCAAACATATATTAATTTTAGTTGTGAAGATGTGGTGTTTGTAGATTTCTTAGGTTGTTGTTGATGCCGTCGTTCACTAAACCGTTGCGCCAGATAAAGATGCCCTAAATGCTGAATGCATTTTTTGTGAAGGACTTTGTTCTTAGGATGCCAGTGGTGAATGTGTATCATGTGCAATTTTGGGCTCATGTTCAATGTGCAGATGCAGAACATGACCTGTACTCTGAGATTTCTGAAAATGACTTTATTTGTGTTGCCACTGAGGACTAAATAGGCCAAAGAAATTACATTTCCTTTCATGTTGATGAAAGGAATTGCTTTATTCTCTAATAGAAGCCATTAAAATATTACCACATACATTCATTTGTGTTGCTTTGTAATTTGATTCCTTATTTAAGCAGGTATGTCGGTTTAGGAACCCATTTTCTCAGATGGCATGATTGTACCTTTCGTAAAAGAAAAACCTATTTTGTGAAAGAAAATGGTGTTGTAATATATCTTGTTACTTGGGCATGGAATTGATGTTCACATTGATGCATCCCACTTCGGAAAATTCCTTCTCTGCTCTGTGTTAAGGTTAAAAAACAAAACGATATGTCGATATTGGTGACTTTCCTCCATGTTTCCAAACTATCCATACATATAGTCGTCAGCATTTGCGTAGATCGAACGGTGAACAAAATACGTATTTTCAGATGACCTTCGGTGGTCATGAGATTCTATACATCTTTCTTACACACACACACACACACACACACACACACACACACACACACACACACCTTCGTTCTTTCTTTGCTTCCTTCTTTCTCCTTATCTAGTTTTCACTTTCCCATTCTATCTCTCTAATTCCCTTGCCTCTCATTCTTCTCTATCTTTTGTTTATTGCTTGTCCAAATCATTGTCTCTCTTTCGTTCTCTTTTTCTCTCATTTTCCTCTGTCTGTCACTTTCTACCTCTTTTTTGTTAGAAAAATCTCGTGTAAGCTATTTAGGAAAATAGAATAAGGGTACTATCCACCTTAGGTACCGATTTCAAGGTGCAAACTATAATTACGTTTAAAATTATCTTAGTAATTGCATGTCCCGTATGCGCCAAAATATACAGTACTGAAATGAAAAGATGAACAAAAGTATAAGACATGTTACAATATAGTGACTGGTCTATATGCTACCCAAATAACAATCGTGCCTTTTGGGTTGCATAACTGTCAGGAAACCTAAGGTTAGGTTAGGTTAGGTTAGGGCATGTAGAGTGGACGATTGTCATTTGGGTTGCATATAGACCAGTCACCTTTTTCAAACTCGGTCCACCTTCACGACCGCTTCCGTATGAGCGGAAATAATGCTCAACTATGAATACTTTTTCCTCCGTCGAGATACCCATTTCCAACAACAACTGCACAACACAACTTCCTTTTCACTACTGCGAACACGTGCAGCAGGAGCTATGCCCCGTCGACAAACGCAACCACGTGTTCGAGATTCTCGAGTTTCACTACTGTATATTTTGTAGCATGCCGTATGTGTTTGTGTGTGTGTATTAGATATCCACATATTGGTCATTTTAAAAGTTTTAAAAACCTTGTAGCTGACGCGTTGTAAGCATATGGAACAAACTTTACAGGTGTTACAGCATTACTGCTTATGCTTCTTCATCATACACACACATATATACAGGGTGTTTCCGGGCTGATGATACAAACTTTGAAGGATGATGGAGAAGGGCACATGTATCAATTTGAGCTAAGGAACCCTGATCGAGAAACTACTTAGTCGAAAGTTATAATCGAAACTCGCTGTATGAAGATGTAATACTTTTATTACCTGCACAAGTTTCACAAGCTGCTACATCCACAACAGTTGTTCAAAGTGGCGTCCCTCAGCATCGCTGCAGGCAGGACATCGTCGCACAAAGTTTTGGCGTACCCAGGCAGCGAGAATTCTTGCGAGGAGATCCTCTACAGTCTCGCTTCCTGTGACATTGTTCGTACGACCCCGGGGCTGTTCCAACGGGTACGCCAGAACTTTGTGCGACGATGTCATGCCTGCAGTGAAGCCAGGGGACGCCACTTTGAACAACTGTTGTGAATGTAGAAGCTTGTGAAACTTGTGCAAGTAATAAAAGCATTACATCTTCACACACAGATTTTCGCTTATAACTTTCGACTAAGTCGTTTCCGGACCAAGGTTCCTTATCAGAAATTGATACATGTGCCCTTCTCCATCATCCCTCTAAGTTTGTATCATCAGCCCGGAAACACCCTGTATACTACGTATAAGTGTGTGATGAAAAAAATCACCCATACTGTAACATTTGCATTTTTGTTTACTTAACAGCGGAAGCATTCTGACCCTTGCAGCCATATTGGAAAACAGGTGTTCTGCATTCAACTATACTTTCCCACAAGACTATGACAAATTTACAGTGCCACCAGGGAAGGATGGTAAGCAAGATGGAGTGAATTATGTAGGTGTAGACATATAAATTACGAGTCAGGTTTAATAATTGTGGCCTTGTAGTTCATAAGAAGAGTTGGAACATAATTTGCAGAAGTTCGTGTCATCTTTTCATGTGTTTCAAATTGACTTTTTGGAGGGAAGGAGCAGAAAATCTCGGCCAATCCGATATTTAATATAATAATATTTGACCATGAGTACATATTATACAGTTCGCCACTCACCTGCCTCCTCATCCCCTTTAGGTCCAAATACTTTTCTAAAGATTTTATTTTCAAATACTCTAAATTTATGTGCAAGTATGGTGCCTGGAAAAATTAAACACACACATGCACAGCTTTGAGACAAGAAAAACTTTCGAATTTAAATTCTTATAATTTATGAAGCATAATAACAATGATATACGGTAGTTTGGATGGCAGTGAAATTTGATGGTTTTAAACCATCATTGTCCAGTCTACTTTTTACAGTGTATATACCATGGAGAACATCGAGATTGCATTATGTGAACGTGTATACAAATATCAGATGCTAATGTTCCTTCGCCACAAATAATATTGCTTTATTGTGGGGATTATGTGAAGAAATATCATATTAAAGCGGATTGGGTAGAGAAGAAGTAACGCGTTACATTACCCCCCTCCCCCCCAAAATCATTGGCTATTACGTAGCTTCTAATGTTGGTGTGGCCAATCGATGGACATGCAGAAACCGAGTTCACGTAGTTTCCACTTTCGCCGGTAGATGGACACAAAATGCAGACTTCCAACTGCGCTTAGGTTCTAGATACTGGTGTGTGCTCAAGTCATTGTCGATTACTTTATTGTATACGGATTGGTCACATATAGATAACACTGGGGAACAGTGAAATTGCGGCATAGTGTTTGAGAGCTAATTTAGGGCGATTTCATGCTGCTGAATAATGATATAATAATATATTTCCTGAATTGGCTCTAATTTATGAAATAAATGCAACTAAACCAAAATGGCGGAAACATAAGATATACATATAAATGAACTTCCAACAACAATTTAATATTCTTTTTGTGATTACAATCATTATTATAAAATAAATTCATATAGGCCTATGATCATAATAATTAAGAAAATATGTACACAATGAAGAAACAAACTATGTGAAACGTTTTCTATACGATTTCCTGCTGTTTGCTTTTTAAGACAATCCCTCTGTAAGCTCCAACAGTAATCGGCCATCATGTGGCGATCCCACCGTCCCTGGTACCTTTCTTCCATTATCCTTATATCCTGATGGAACAATATATTTCACATATATAGCAAAAACCATTTGGGTTATTGAAACACTTACTACGTGAGGAAGTCATATTTCCAATGTATTCACATTAAACGCATTTCGCTTAGTTATACTACAAAATTAACATTAAGAGATATATTGCCTAGCAATGCTTCATAAGTTGCCTAGCAACAATTTACAAATAAATAAATAAATAAATAAATAAGTTTCTTAATGGGAATTTCAGCCCATTATCAAATTTTGATATTACCGAGAAAAGCGTGAAGTAATTTTACCTCCTACATTTTCCATGGTGCGTTTATTTTTATAACTGGAGTCAATTCAACTGGACCAATCATACACTTGACAATCACAGCTGTTTTGTGTGCTGAAACTGTTATTAAACTTTATGCCACAAAATAAAATCTGTTTTTTGTTCCCCAGTGTAATTTATGAGGAAGGAGTCTATACGCATGGGCATGAAAATAGGCGGTTGGCGGACCTCTCTCCAGGACACTTTTGTGTCATCTGACCTTTGGAGCAAATACCGTAAATTTGTATCACATGGATTACAAAGACCAACTCTATACAACGAAATCTTTCATTTTCTTAATTCTCCGAGCACATGAGGTTGTGCTCCGACGTGGCAACAGCGCGAACTTCTGCCACCCGCCTAATTTTATTTCCTTGCGTTTAGGTGTTTGTTGTAGTTCTCAGTATTGCACAAACGCTTACTCACTTTAATTCCTATGTTCCTTAAATACGCTAACCGTCACAACTAGTGTTTCATTAAATGTGTGATTTTTCTGATTTCTCAGTTTAAAGAAATGTATATTTGCATTTTATATTTGTGGGTACCGCAGTGCCGATTGTAACTTATTGACAAAGAGGGGTGTATTTAAGAAGAAGATTATGGATTTTGTAAGTGTACGATAGCATAGTGTACGATAGCTCATTGGTGACGTATCGAAGACTCAATATACATGTGACTAAGGTATGATGGTATGCCATTGGCTAGGCTTCTGCGCTGGATGAGCGAGGAGTTTGGCGTGGCAGATCCTTGCCGACTGGGGGAGACGTAGGACTAACTGGACACAGGCTGAGTATACTGTATTTCCGTGTATCACCCTTTTGGGCCTGCATGGCCTGGTGGAATTTGCCTAACGTTAATATAATTATTTCGACTTCTTAAATGTGCTAGAGAAGGATTTTTTTAAGGGTAGACTGCTCCGTGTCATGGTGGCTGTGGGGGTTTTGGGCGGGGCTGCAGTTGACTCGTATAGCCGTTACTTACTGACTTTTGACGATTTAATTGGACGAACTGTTACAATTTAATGGGAAGATTAGATATGGTTATTTTTGTTGAGTAAACTAAAACGTTTTTCTTAGGTGTTTTGATTGGTTATGAATGAACCATGTGATGCATATATAAATTTGGAGAATATATTTACTGATATGATTTGAATGATAATTAACTTCCACTGCGCAGATAATATAATCCACGTCTCACTTCTTTATTATTTATAAAGGGGAAATAAGAGACGTACAGGATTATAAGTTTAAGCCTTCTCCCCACGAAATGTCTGGAACAAGAAACTTACGTTATCATTAGTTCCCGACTTATTCTATTATTATGACTGTTCTACAGTGGCGGCGATTGGGTTCCAAAACAGGGGGGAAAGGTGCCAAAATTGGGGGGTTTCCTTTTTAGATAAGGTTTAGCATAGTACCGGGGCAAAAGTGGCGAAAAGTGGGGGGCAAAGTGACCCCCTCTCGTCCCCTAATTGCCGCCACTGCTGTTAAACCTTGGTGGAAAAGTCCCCGCGCAGCTTTCCCTCCTTCCCATCAGCTCGGGCCATAAGGAAGCATGGTCCACTCTCCCCCTCCCCTCCTCGCGGGAGTACGGTGCACAGGAGTCGCGGGTCTGCGCAGGTTTCTTTGCTTGTGGTTCCACTTATGCAAGATGATTTCGCTCGAGCGCCAAATAGTTCTCACGGACGGCGCTAGATAGCGTACGGAATTGGCAGGCACAACGAGCGATATACACTCAAAGTCCAGTATTACACGTATAACCGTAATTTGTCTGTGGTAGTGGGTTTTCAAATATAGATCATGAGGTGAAAGACGCGGTGATATTGAAACTTAAGTGAACATAAGTTATCATCTCCATGTTAAAAGTAATTTAATCTATCTTACCAATATAAAGTTATTATGATAGTGTTATTTAAAAGAGATTTACAAGGGTTGGATAAAAAGTAATGGCAACACTGCTGTCCCGTGAAAGGGGTGAGTCACAGCGCCACAAGCGTTTCGTGGCTGATAAAGGAATGTCAGACGAGGAAGTATAGTGAGTGGGAGCGATTGTATGTTATTCAGTCAAAAACAGCAGTGCTCTGAAGCAGAGGACGAGAGTGCAAGCGCCCTAACAATATGTTTAGGCAAGAAGAACAACGTCTCTCAGGCAGACGGTCAACGCAGCCTACTACTGCACCTTCTTGCAACACCACCTTCGTCTCGCATTAAGAAGGAAGCGACGGCACGGTGTCCCATCATCCTGCTTGACAATGCAAGGTGTCACACTGCGAGCAATGTGACGGCGCTCCTGCATAACTGGTAGTGGGAGGTACTGGAACATCCGCCGTATTCACCGGTATGAGACCGTGTGATTACGACCGTTTTGTCAAAATGAAGGAACCACTGGGCGGGAAGCAGTACGACACGCGCGAAGCCATCATACGAGCTATGGGGCGGTCACTGCGGGACATCGACAAAGATGGACGCGCTGACGGTGTACGACGCCTTCCATACGTGTGGCAGAAGGTCGTAGAGATGAGGGGCGATTACATTGAAGGAATGTAACACGTGCTCCTCTGCCAATACAGTCAAGTACCAATTATACCAGTGTTGCCATTACTTTTTATCCAACCCTTGTACCAACGTTTCGGAGGCTACATCTGCCTCCGTCTTCAGGGTAGCGTGTCTAAATGGTTGCCTTGGAGGATTATTCTAGGTGGCCTAGGCTCCACCGCGTCCGTCGGTCAAAAGGACCTCTAGTATATACAAAGTTGCCAGGTAGGATTATCAGTGGCCAGGCTCCACTTCTTAAAATGACTACGTCAAGGTCACGATCAAGGCTTCGTGTGGCACCGTTAGGTGTCCACCTTGATCTCCGGGGACTGAACCGCCTCGGATTGCAACCATTTAGACACGCTGCCCTGAAGACGGAGGCAGATGTAGCCTCCGAAACGTTGGTAAATCTCTTTTAAATAACAGTGGTTAAAAGTCCAAAAAACTAGAATGAATAAATCACCACTGATTAGCTACAAAAAAATTATTATGATAGGTTTAATTCTCGAGTCTTGCTTTATGCAGGACCTACATCTTCTTCCTTTTGGCTGCCGATTGGATGAAGTTGTAGCTCTTAAAGTAATGATTGGGTAACTTTTGAAAAAGGGTTGAAACTGTCCATACAAACTGTCGTTCTCGATTCCAGCAAAGTATTGTCGAAACCAAAATTCTCTCTTCGGTAGAATCATAGCATTTGTTATGTACGCAAATTCCTGGACACCTGCCACTTTCAACGTCACATGTCTTTCTCCCACCCCTCTTCACTGTCATGTGTACTCAAGTCCACGTATTTTGCTTGTACTTATATTCCACGTAACAATAGACCCTAACGGTCGTCCTGTCGATATTATTAAAATGCTACTATTTGTCCAGTTTTATAGCAGTATAGGAGTTAGCTCGAAAGCCAAAGCGTCAAATATGTGGAATGCATTGTTCGGGGAGTTTTATGAACGGTTAAAGCTGTTCTCAAGAAGACTGGTTCTTCATCTTCTGATAAGTACTTGTACTTCTGGCATTCCTGAACTTCAGCATAGAACTAAGCCTCGCGTCAATCTAACTTAGCAGCAGGTTTTATGTATCAATCCGCGCGGGAACTGAGCACAGAATCTTCCGCGCCAGTCTTTCCTCAACCGCCGAGCTGCTTACATCGCAGACACTGAGGAAATCCGCAGTGTTGCCAACCGCACAACACACCAAAACTCGAATGCATGTCAAGCGGAATGTATTTTTGCTTCCTTTTGTCTCCTGAAACATAAAATTTTTAAAGTTATTTCTGCGCATAGATTATGTAATAAATGTGTCATACTTAATATAAATCGCCAAATATCTTCGAAACATAAGAGCATGCGTGTGTATTTAGAGCAAGAAAAAGCAAAGGAGCAAACAACGATAAACCGCCCTTGACAAATTATTGTTTTTTGTTTAGAAATAAATAAATTTATGAAAAACTTGGTTGCTTCGTTCGCAATACATCCGTTACTGTTAAGACAGATACATTTCAAATTATACCACCAAAACAAGCATGATTTGTTATTGGTGATATATACATTGGGGTGCATTGTCTGCTACTATTACTCTGTTTGGTTTCAAATTATGAATCACTTCTTTAAACCAGGATTCAAATCTTGGTTTGTCCATTTCTTGCTGATAATCCTTCCCCTTCTTTGAACGGAACAGTAAAAATGCGCCTTCAACAAAGCCTTCATTGCCGCCAGTGGGTGAAACAATAAGCCTCACCCTCCTCTTTTCTCGTCGGTTGCTTCAGTCCTGGCGGTGGTTTTGCACGGTGGTATCCTTCCACTTTTGATTCAATGTACCCCCCCCCCCCTTCTTGAATTGATGCATTTCTTGTCCAAATAATAAACATGTTTCTTCTCACGGCGATATCCTTTAATACCGCGGAGATTCTTTTGTCGTCAAACAACAAACAATTGTTTCCTCTTCCTAAACGCAAACCGCAAATCATTCAATACCCGTGACACTGTTCGTGCGCACACTGACGGAAAATCACCTCACGACCTATTTTATTTTTATGTTGTTTCCGTAAGGAGGAATATGCAGTTTAAAAAAACTTGATTGACTTTGAAGAGCTTTTCCTTTCGGATGATGTCCAAAATAGCACTCGGGTAAAACCACGCGCTGAACAGGAGACCTCGATTCAGCCATTCTCGCCGCTGTATAGCACGATTATGAATCACGATAAACATAGGGTTAAAATAGTGGGATGTGCAACACTGGTATCACGGATTTCACGCGCTCTGCAACGTATTCAGTCTCGATCGACTCACTCTTGATCTTCAGCGATTCTTCAGCGCAATACAAACTACAGTTGGCGAATCTGCGGATCCTAGTTCGTCTTCACAGTGATTGCAACCGATCAAGTCCATACCTGCTAATGGATGTATTATTTTGTCTGTATTTTACAAATTAAATAACTATTTTCTTGCAAGTATTCAGTTGTGTCAGAATAAAACCCTTCTCAGCGGAACTATATTCTTGCGCGCACGTTTGGATTTACATATGCGAATATTTGCTGCAAAGTTAGGGTATCCCTTATTGAACAACACTTTAGCAACCTTCCGTCCAGACGCCAGACAAGGAATGCCAACGAGGTTAGGTTAGACCTGTTAGGTTAGGTTCCATTAGAATAAATACAATAAAAAAATATTATTTAGGCTAAGAGAACTAATGCCCTCATCATACGGAACTGGATTTCCAGTAGGTATGCCCTAGTCTGCGCTGGACTGGCTACCAATTTGTTAGTTTTCGCCTCACACGATACTTATCAGCGTACTTGTCGATAGACTTTTGTTCCCATACGAGGGAAGTTGTAATGGCGGCCGCGTGAGATGTAAACAATGTATCACTTCACATTTTTAAAAGCCGATAACTATTCAACCGAGAGGAATAACGTTTCGTATAAAACGTTATTAGGTACAAAACAATGGCGCTGCTTAAATACATACTTTGCAACGTTTACTGTACACGCATGGAAGAACATTTTAGTTGTTTCAAATGTAAACACAGTGCACTCAGCATAGATGGTGTAACTCGACGCGCCTTTCATGCTGTATACGTTATACATTGCTGGAGTAACACTCGGAAACCACAGACAAAAGCGCTTCTTTGCACACGCACAGATTATCTTCACATGGCGAAACTTTGCTCTGATTGGCTGTTCCACAGAATCCAGTCGAGGAAAGCAAGTAGCAATTAGAACATGTCGTATTCCTCCAAACCAGTCAAGCAGTCAGCCATGCGGCTATGATTGCTACCTAGAAAGTTAGTTCAGGCCAACTAGGGCATTCCTACTAGAAATCCAGTTCCGTGTGATAGGGACTTAATCTAGCCTAACATGACAACGTAGGCATCTAGCCTAAAATTAAAAAGCTTACTCCCGTGACGTCAGAACACAAGGTTGCTAAAGTGTTTTGCAATAAGTGAGACCCGCAAAGTTAACGACGCACAGCTTACCATCAAAGTTTGATCAGAACGGACCAAAACACTATGTAGCTCATACCGAGATTGTAGTGAATAATACCTTTAGACAACGGGAGGTCATATTTAATTTATTGTTTAATATGTATAATTTAGTATGTGATGCATGCTATAAAAAATAATAACAATGACAAATACCTAAATAATTATAATACGTTAATAACAATAATTTTATAATTAGGCCTAACCGATTTTTCAGGAGGGGGTAAATTAACCTCGTTGGGACGTGGTCGAATGTCACCCTACTCGTTTTACTCAATAAAAGATTAAAACTTAACGTGTCACCATGTGAGCACCATTCTACATCTATGGCAATCTATGGCTTCAAGATAACCAATGTGCAAACGGTCAGCTGTTAAGTGTCTGTAAACATTTTTTTCTTACAATCACGCATAAAGTCGGTATGACATTCCGAATACAGTAGATATATTTATATTATTTGATAAATTAAAATAATTTAGATTTAGCGAATCTCTCGTGCTTGAATACTAACTGCATTTTCTTTCTGTTGCAGGAGATCCCCTGAATATAACCTTTAGTCTCTTTATCGAAAGAATTGTTGACATTGATACGAAGAACAACGTATGTTAATAATTCAACACTCTTTCGTTCATTAATTTGTGAATATTGTTTTAAATATTTGTACTAGCATTATTTTTCTTTCACTTTTGTTTCGTATTAGTTGAAGAAGAGGATCTATTTTAAGAGCATTCTATTAACAATTTTTGCAACTTATTATGAATGTAGAGTGTACATATTTCATGTCAGTTGTCAAGTGTAGGATCAACATATGACTGTAGTCGAAGCAATCAAAAGTCAAAAATGTTTTTGTAATTTAGGGAAAGAAAGGAAAGAGAATATTCTTGCAATCAAAAGTCAAAAATGTTTTTGTAATTTAGGGAAAGAAAGGAAATAGAATATTCTTGCAAAATAGATTGCAAGGCATTTAATATGGTTTTTATTATCTCGGAAGTTACGTTTTTAAGCACACATGTTATGTAAAATTATAATCCAATATATACCATAAATAAATATATATTGGACATGCACACATGTCACTCGTAAGGTAAGGTATAGTTTTCCGTGCAAATAGCATCTTGCCATGAAGACACATTTAGAGGACGTGTGGGTACTTCCCAACATATTCTCGATTTTGGCCATTTTGGAGATTATGTGATCAGCACCACGCTCCATCGGCCTTACACGCCAGGGTTGCCCCAGGTACCCATTGACTTGAGGCTGGGTGAGCCCCAGAGCCGCTTTATGTGGGGACAAGGTCGGAAAATCGAACCCAAGGAATCGAAACCGTGTCTCCCGTGTGGAAGTCAGACACCCATCCGACTTTAAAAAAAAGACACACATCATACTCATATCAAATAATCTCAAATCTCTTTTCATTCAGGACAGACGAACAGAAACATCCATGTCTTGCCGGGATTCTAATCCGGGACCCCTGGCGTCGTAGCGTGCTGTGCCAACCACTCCGCCACTGAGGTCGATATCGATTGACGTTGTTTAACACCTTCCTTGGTCTCTCATTACACCACGTTTGGTGGCAATTTTGTTTTTTAGAGTGTTTGTGTGTGTGTATCATGGCTATCCTGTCGCCTTGTAATGAAGGTTTCCCGGGTTCGATACTCGGTGGAGGCACATAGTGGTTCGGATGCTACTTTAAAATGTAGATCAGTAGTGCTTGACTACACTAACGTCAATTAGTGCATGGGTGGTAATTAATTTGCATATTATTAAGAACTAATTTGCATAATTTGAATAAATTTGCATATCATTAGAATAATTTATATTTATGTATCTGCATATCATTAAGAACTAATTTGCATAATTTGAATGAATTTGCATATTATCAATAATTAATTTGCATAATTGGAATAAATTTGCATATCATTAGAATACTTTACATTTATGTATCTGCATATTTATAACTTTTATGAATTTTTAATTATTTATTTTACGAAAAATATGTAAATAGAAGTTACGTTACGTTTAGTTTATGTTTTATAATAAAATAAATTTCTGCCTTGGTCAGCATATTGGTCAGCGTTTTTCATATTATGGAAACAAGGTTTAATGGTGTTAGAATTGGATATTTTCCGAGGCTGATGAGGAAAATTAACAACTGGAAGGACTTGAAGAGGAAAGAAATACGTAAAGAGGAACAAGAGAAGTTTCTGAAAAATGTTTGGAGAGATGCACAGTGCCTAAATGATTAAAAATAAGTAAGAAGGGAGTGGTTTCCACACCAGGAGATGGAATATATTGGTTCAGAAAATGTAAAAGAACTGATATGGAATGAAATAAGGGCAAGAAGAAATGAGATAAAAATAATAAAAAAGGACCTGACAAGAATTGAAAAAGCTATTGAAGATGGCCTCACCATTTTTACGAGAGAATACACATTTTACGAAATAAAAAGCTGGCAGGAGAAGTTTAGAGAGAAAATATAAATAAAGTTGAAGAAGAATTGAGAGGGACTAGGATGGAAAGAAGAAAGGAGAGAAGAGGAAGAAGAGGAGGATACCAGAAGAAGAGTTGTGGTAATAGGGAATATAGACCTAACAAAAGAAGAGGAAGCTTTTTTAAAACTAGGAAGAGGTTTAAAAGTTAAAGAAAGAAATGTAGATTATGAGGAAGTTATATATGACATTGAAGAAGCAGTGCTCCATATAAAAGAAGAACCAGAAAGAGACAAGATTAGAAGAAGAACAGCAGCCATACTGAAGAAAGAAATGGGAAAACAAGGAAAAGTAGATAATTTGAGTCAAAAAGAAAGGGAAGGGATGAAGAAAATCAAGACAAGAAGTGATGTGGTGATAGAGCAGGCAGATAAAGGAGGAGCAATTGTGGTGATGGAAAGAGAATGGTACGAGAGGAAGTATGAAGACCTAAAAGAGAACATATATGAGGAGATTTGTGGAACAGAAGAAGAACAAACTGTAAGAAAAAGGGCCATACAAGACTGTAGGTGGAGAGGATTCAAGAAGTGCATAAAGGAGACAGGAAGACTACCAAGATTGAAAGGCTATCCAAAGATACACAAAGAGGAGATAAAGTTGAGATCAGTAATGGACTGCAGAAACAGTATTTTGGAACCCTTGGAAAATAAATTAAAGAAAGTTATTGAAGTGTTAGTAACACAGCAAGAAAGGAGAGCAGTTAAGAACAGTGAACAAGTGGTGAACCTCTTAAAAGGACTTAAGTTGAATTAGATGAAGACGACAATGTTTAGCATAGACGTGAAAAGTATGTTCCCAAGCATCAAGAGTGGACACTTGGACATTGTTAAAAAGAGAATGGGACATGAAATAATAGGAGAATGGGGTAGTGAAAGGGGAAGTGAAGGCGCTGGAAACCAGTTGGAATAACGGTTACAGTATAATGGGGGATATAATAATGTTAATCAGTGAAGGACTGAATATAGGTTCTAGCCTAAGCCCAGTATTGGCTGAATTGGTTATGAATGAATGTGAAAAGAAGGAGGTAGAAAGAGGGGGCGACAAAATTATTCTTTTTTCAGATATGTGGACGATTGTTTTGGCATATGGAAGGGAACGAAGAGGCAGCTCGACATATTCGGCAAAGAAATACAAGATAAATAAAGAGGGATATTGTTGGAACTCGAAATAGAAGAAGAAGACAAGATAAGCTACCTAGATATATTGATGAAAAGGAAGAGAGGACAAGAAATCGAAACGGCTTGGCATCAGAAGAAGTGTGCAGCAGAGGTATTCTGCCACAAAAGAAGTGATGTGTGTGAGGAGACAAAAAAGAAATTTGATAAATAATATGGAGAACAAAATCAAGAAAATATGCACGAAAGAATATGAAAAAGAATTCAAAATATATAGCCTATGGAAACAGCTGGAAAAGAATGGCTACGAGAAGGAGGATAGACTGGACATAAACAGAAGAAGGAAGAAAGGTGGCAGGGGAGAATTAGAATAGATAGAAATAGAGAGGAGGTTTGGAATAAGGAGTATGAGGATGACCACAGAAAATGTAAGCAAAGTGCTTAGAAAAGCGGGCATTAAATCTTACAGGAAGGGAGGGAGAAAGATCTTAAGAATAGCGAAGAATGCAAACAAGAAAAAGGAAAACAGAGAAGAGCAAGAGGAAGTTATTATCTACGAAGTGAAATGTAAAGAATGTCAGTGTTTGTGTACATAGGATAAACAAAAAAGAGGTTGAAAGACTGGTTAAAACAACATAGGAGAGAGAGAAATGCGATATTTACACACACGAGAGAAACAGGACGTGACATACAGTGGGATGAGGCTAAGCAGATAGGAAGGAAGAAGAGAATATTAGTGAGAAAATGGTAGGAGGCCAAGGAAATAGAGAAGAAATTTGAAGAAGACACAATGAACTGGAATGGGAGACTAAAATTAAACAAAGAATGGAAGAAGGTGTTAGAAAGAGTGAAAAGGACAAGAGAGAAAGAGGAGAAAAGAAGGAAGAAGAATGAAGGAAAAAGAGCCTGAGATAAACCACATTCCAGATTGAAGAAAGAAATGTTTAGCAAAATCGCCTTACAGGTGAAAGTACAGTTGACAAAGGAAAGCCACCTGCTAGAATCTTCCACAACAACTTTTTAATACTCAGGAGGGGATTAATTTATATATATATATATATATATATATATATATATATATATATATATATATATATATATATATATATATCGTCCTGCATTGTACCTTGATACAATTGTACTTGGTGCAGAGTCTGAAGAATACCTTGCTAGAAGGTTGAAACGTTACGTTTAGTTTATGTTTTATAATAAAATAAATTTCTGCCTTGGTCAGCATATTGAGTTTCTCATATCATGGAAACAAGGCTTAATGGTGTTATAATTCACTATTTCCTTTTATCACGGGGTCTCGAACCTCGGACCCTTTGATTATTGATTTATGTGACTGTGTGTTTTTTTATCAAACTTTGACTTTATGTCAAATATTTTACAAGTTTTTATGTATTTTACTCAAATAACACAATTCTATGTATTTAAGCACCATTTTGTATTATATTTTAGACTCACAGATACATTTCTCAACCTTAAACTTATTATTTCACAAGTTTATGCTTATGTTTTTACGAAACTAACACAATTTCATCTATTGAGGCAACAATTTTTATTATATTTTAGACTCACAAATACATTTTTCCAACTTTTAACTTATTATTTTACAAGTTTATGTACCTAAAGTTTTCACTATTTATTTTTATCGCGGGGTGTTGAAGCTCGGTCCCTTTTATTATTGGTTTATATCCAGCAGAATGTTGGTTTAACTAGTGAATTTCTGTTACTCTGTGATTTTTAATATAATATTGAGTCTCTTTTTACCAAACTTTTATTTTATTTTATAAGTTTTTATGTATTTCTATTCTAACAACACAATTTAAACGATTCTAGCATGACTTTTTTATTTAACGGTGGAAGCGGCTCCGGCGCCTACCCAGCGTCGAATAACATGGGTACCTGGGGGAAACCCTGGGGGGTAAAGGCGGTCAGGGGCGTGATGCTGATCACATCACCCCCACTCACGACCGGATCAAGAAAGTGTGGGGCGTTACCCCCACACCCCCTATACGCCTTCATGGCGTGGTGCTATGCACAGGGGAACACTTTACTTTTACTTTTTTTTTATCTTTTAGTAATATTTTGGAAACAAAAAGTACTTTTTTCCAAATTTTACCGGATTATTGTACAAGTTCAGTATTTAGTCTGTTCAAGAAAGAGTTTTTATTACATTTTCGACACACAAAGTGTGTCTTGTCTAGTTTTGTTTGGTTATTTTTCAAGTTTATCCTAATTTTTACTCAAATAACACAATTTAACACATTCAGGCAAGATGTTTTATTATATTTTGGACTCACAAAGGGTGTTTTCTCAAGTATAACTTTCTATTTTACAAGTGTTTGTATTGTTTTTTTTTTATTTATTGCGTTTTGTATCTCATATTCAATAATTTTTAATTTAAAGTTTGGTTTTCTAAACACTAAAGAGAAAAGTAGTTTTACCTAGAAGTTATTTCATAGTTTACGGTTTTCATATTTCCACTATGCTATGTTTGGTTTCGTATTTCTATATTTATTTAGTCAGGTTATGCATGCTACGTAAGAAAGTTTGTTTATTTTAGAGTTTCAACGGTATTTCTTTACTGTTAGGGTTGGTAAAGTTTCCTAAATATATGAGGTAGGGCTCCATATATTTTTATTTTTGCATGTTTTTGATATGATATGATCAGCACCATGCTCCAAGTCTTTGTACCCCACGTTTCCATTTTATTGAGGCTTAGTGATTTCTAGAGCCTATTTATGTAGGAGAGAAGGCCTGAAAATTTTGTTCTCAGATAACACACAACCTTATGTCAGAGTATTTTAAACTACAATTCATATTTATTATGTGCCACTTGAATATCGCTGCTTGCTTAATTTTTATGTCCGTAACGTTCTTATTGTGTTTTTAGCTAAGATTTACTGGGTAAAGTTCACGAAATGTTTAACATTTCGACTATTTGCCCTTATACGAGGCCAAACTTTTACTGTAACGAAAATTATTGTGTCTCTATAAAGACTGAATTCACTTTACAGAGGGCTCCATAAGTGGACGTTTACCAACATTGTTTTTCTTCCTTTCTGTATAACCATTTAACAATATAATGACAAATCACAGGACTAGACGAACCTCACACTCGACTATATGAGCCTTAGGTTTAATTGCCAACCTTTTTTTCCCATGCTATATGAAATATTTACCCTTATAACCTTTTATCTCAGGGTACTTTTCAAGTATCACTGGGTTTTTTTGAGTGATAGATTTAATAGCAGGGGTTATATGTACCTGTTATATTATACGAATCTCTTTTTTTTACTACAATCACTCACTATATGTCCCTAAAATCCTCTTATTGATTAATCACACGAACGTTACAGAGGATTGTAGGAGCTAGAGCCTTATTAGCCTCCAAGAACCATTTATATGTTGTCTTGTAACTGTTTATTATTATAGATTGCATATTCATTTCGGATGCAAATGAAACAATTGATGTTGAAGTTAATTTTTATTTAATAATCAATTCAAGAATATATCAGATTTATATACATGAAAAGTAGTCTACCCAAAAGCGAAAGTCACATAGTCATTACGATTTAGCCGCTGCTGGAATTCCTCCATGAGGATTTCATGATGAGAGATACATTTTCGCCAGTGTTCAAAGTTGAGGCTGACTCCTCCGGTGGTCTTGCTGATTTCCACTGTTACTTTTTTTTCCGCAGCAATTGAAGGTAATAGAAAGTTCTCCGACTATGCACATGGTTTCCGACCTGTCTGGCACATTTGTATGTGTGGAGAGTGTTTCCACGTAACTTTTGTAGATTTCATCTGATCTGTAGACGCATTCCGGTACTCTATTCTATCTAAGATAATGTAATTTTGTGTCGGTGAAAGTACCTCGAATAACGGCATCCATGTTGTTATCAATGTTGTATCGGCTTTCTGGTTCCATGTTATGTCTTATGATGAATAAGTATAAAATAGTAAAATTACTAAACAAATTATTCCTTTTTGTTATTTAAAGGATGCCAAACAGTGTAGATCAGTTGTTATATTACACATTTAATCCATCATTTATCAAATATAGAGTCTAAATAAAATGAGAAACATAAAATCGGAAGACAGTAACAATATTTTTTAAAAAATACATTTTTACCTGACTTTGTTAATTAAATCCTAGTACATTTTCGCAAATTAAATTACCTATTTCTTTGGTATTTGTAGTATAGTCAAATAAAATGTTACTAAAACTTGGCTAGTATATGGTGCATTTACAGTAAATCTAAGACTTTTAGCATTATTTGTCCGTAACTGGATATAGTGTAACTTGTTAAGCTCGCCAAACACAAAATCTTCAACATATTGTGCTATGTAACCTCATTTTGAAAGCTAACTGCACTCTAGCGTTTCGACTTATACATAGTATAGGCCTCTATAGTGGTAAAATACGACCACTCTGTAAAATTTTGTAAATGTTGTCTCCTTCTCTGTCGATCCAGACCAAAAGTGTTCTCAAGTGTTTCAATATATTTCTTAACATAACTAACGTTTCAAAAAATAATACCTTGTGCCCAGATAGCTTAGTTGGTATAGCGTTAGGCTTTTAACCTAGGTTCCTCATATAAAAACCAGTGACCAAATTGATCCTAGCGTCTATGACCCTACTTGGGTTCATCCGCCAAGCCATCTGCTTCAAGTCTCCGATGCCCTGGTGGAGTCCGTTCAGGTTCTCGCCCACAAGTGCGTTCCCTCGCCGATCCAGCGAAGGTGAGAATAATAAAAGCAACCCCCTCTATATATACCCTCAGCTAAAACCTAGTTATTTTCATGCAACCACCAATAGTTCAGATCTATGTTTAGTGAATTTTGCCGTCTTAGGAATCAATAAGAATATACTTACACTGAAAAATCTGATTTTTTATAAGTTTAAAATATAGTTGGATTCTCAAAATATGTTTCCAACAATCGTTCCTGCTACATTTAGCACCTGATATTATATAAATCGAAGTCTAGTTAGTGTTGGGCTGTAAGTGCTTCTGGTGCATGTAGTTACTTCAAATAGCAAATGATGGCTTTATAGAAAAGTCAAACTGATTCTTTCTTTTGTAGGAACCATAAATTGGGGAAGATTTCTGTTGCTTTTGTAGTACTTTGTACATCTTTTGAAAAATTTGTATTTATACCCACCAAAATCACTGTAAGCATTGCAGTCTACTACAGAAACACATCATAAAACACAACATGGATCCAGAAAGCCGATACAACATTGATAACAACATGGATGCCGTTATTCGAGGTACTTTCACCGACACAAAATTACATTATCTTAGATAGAATAGAGTACCGGAATGGAAAACCAAAAATAGCATAGTGGAAATATGAAAACCGTAAACTATGAAATAACTTCTAGGTAAAACTACTTTTCTCTTTAGTGTTTAGAAAACCAAACTTTAAATTAAAAATTATTGAATATGAGATACAAAACGCAATAAATAAAAAAAAAGAATACAAACACTTGTAAAATAGAAAGTAAAACTTGAGAAAACACCCTTTGTGAGTCCAAAATATAATAAAACATCTTGCCTGAATGTGTTAAATTGTGTTATTTGAGTAAAAATTAGGATAAACTTGAAAAATAACCAAACAAAACTAGACAAGACACACTTTGTGTGTCGAAAATGTAATAAAAACTCTTTCTTGAACAGACTAAATACTGAACTTGTACAATAATCCGGTGAAATTTGGAAAAAAGTACTTTTTGTTTCCAAAATATTACTAAAAGTCATGCTAGAATCGTTTAAATTGTGTTGTTAGAATAGAAATACATAAAAACTTATAAAATAAAATAAAAGTTTGGTAAAAAGAGACTCAATATTATATTAAAAATCACAGAGTAACAGAAATTCACTAGTTAAACAAACATCCTGTTTGATATAAACCAATAATAAAAGGGACCGAGCTTCAACACCCCGCGATAAAAATAAATAGTGAAACCTTTAGGTACATAAACTTGTAAAATAATAAGTTAAAAGTTGGAAAAATGTATTTGTGAGTCTAAAATATAATAAAAATTGTTGCCTCAATAGATGAAATTGTGTTATTTTCGTAAAAACATAAGCATAAACTTGTAAAATAATACGTTTAAGGTTGAAAAATATCTCTGTGTGTCCAAAATACAATAAGAAATGTTGCCTAAAGAGATTGGGTATCCAAATATCTTTTTTGTGGCCTACTTTGACAGAAATATGTTCTAACATGCTAGCGTTCTACCCTAAAACCCAAGCTACAGCATCCCGAGCCCTGGGTCAACCATGAGCAGAATATTAATTGACTAAAAGCTGTTCTACAAGCGACCCGCAGTTTCACAGATTGCACCTTGACCGCGCATTTTTTGTTGCCTGGTTCAGTCCCTCCCTTGTCCTGTGCTACAGTGTTGCATACCTTTCACCTGTTCTTGCGTTCTGGTTAACCTTGAAAAAAGCCGGTTCTGAAAATCTACCGACGCGTTCTCTGATTGGTGAATCGAGTTCTTTCTTTGTTCTGGCGTTCGAACATCATTTGACCTTGACCGCACATCCCCCAAATTCCTTTGTCGTTTACCTGTGTGGAGTTCACATTTCGAAACAGTCTTCTGTCTGGCATCAGACTCAGCTCACATGTTGTACATAATTCGTCTCCGCTCAATGTCTTACATGACATTTATTATTATTCCTTAGTGCACTATAATTATTGCCGTTACATATTGTGGGTTCGAGTACCGGGATCGTCCTAAATCATAATTGGACCTTTACTATTACGCAATAGTGTTGAATAAACCCGAAACTCTTATTTTCAATATTATAAACATAAATTATTATCGTTTCATACATTATAGTAATTTACATAAAACCATATGCATAGCGTTTAGTTCCGCTAATTATCTTCTATTTACAGATTTTTCGTAAAATAAATAATTAAAAATTCATAAAAGTTATAAATATGCAGATACATAAATGTAAAGTATTCTAATGATATTCAAATTTATTCAAATTATGCAGATTAGTTCTTAATGATATGCAGATACATAAATATAAATCACTCTAATGATATGCAAATTTATTCTAATTATGCAAATTAGTTCTTAATTATATACAAATTAATTACCACCCATGCACTAATTGACGTTAGCGTATTCAACCACTACTTAGGTGTAGTCCCGATTAGCCTATCAGCGCGTAAAGTGGACTTAAGGGCTGTGGGGCTCACATTCAATCATGAAAGGTCTCAAATATTGACATGCAACTTTAGGTATTCACCAAATAAGAAAATTCTCGTTCAGTGCAGGGTCATTCCACATCAAATCAACGCAAAAAACTAAGATATTGACACCCACCAATTCCGATTTCGATGAAATTTGGTATACACCCTTCCTGTATGGTTGAAAGAAATCCTCTAAATCTTTTTCACTCTATATCAATTGGTTTTCATTTTACAACACTTTTGAAGTTAAATCAATGTATAGGATGTTTTTTTTAGCAGGTAAACAATGACATATTAGAGCTAAATTTTTTTTCAGATTAAACATGTACATCCAAAGTTTGAGCAGAAAATATTTGACACACAGCCGTACACACCTTTTCTTTCATAATAGCTACTAACGGGCTTACTATGCCATTCGAATGTTGCAATTAATTAATACGCACAATATTTGTAATTGCATGATAGTTCATTAAAAGTAAATAATTATAATTGTAACAGTAACGTAAATTTGGCTGTTTTATTATCATGTAGTATCAATTTTGAAATTTTTTACAGGTATCTCTTTATGCAGTAAATATCAAATTTTATTAGCTTCCCAAACAGATATTGGTTTGATTTCAGTTTTAAGTCAACTTTAAACACGGAAGGCTAATCGAGACTGGACCTACACATTATTAAAGTGGGATCTGAACCAGTATGTGCCTCTACTAAGTATCGAACCCGGGACCCCTGGATTACAAAACGTCGACGTAACCACTGCCATCGGGAAGGCTTTTCCAACCAGACATATATTTGGGGCCCAAATGTAGAGAAAAATGAGCATTTTCAAAGAGCTTTAACCCTTATTCGGACAAGCTATTTTAGTAACGTGCCTGGGCAAGTAGTGTCTGTCGGACACTGCAATGTTTTAAATGGATCTTGCCCTGCTAATGCAAAATTTTTATGTTTCATCGATGTGGAAACAACCGAGTAACATGATATTTAACCTATTCATCATTGTTATGTCCATAATTATTGTATTCATCATCATCATCATCGTAATTGCATGTTGTAATTTTTGCAGCATGGTATATGAAACATGTTAGGCCAGAAGGTAGTGTGACAAATTGTTTTATTTGCTCATATATTTTGCATTTTTTCGATATTATCGCTATTAATATTTTTATGTGATGTCTTATAAAATACTTTATTTTTGATTAAACATTTCTTAATACATATTCAAGTAATATTACAACTTTTGTTTGTACACTGTGTCCGACAGACACTGCTTGCCCGTTTACGTCAGTGAAATGAAAAATATTTTTTTACGCCTGGCCTACTTTATCAAACAAAGTCAAATATTGTAAAATGAGAAAAGAAAGAGAAACAAACAAAGTAAAAAAATATCACGTTCGCAGGAAGTATCGTTTGAAGTGTGACAAAAAATATAATCAACAGTGTATGATTGGCACTGGATGACCGGATAAGGGTTAACTCAATGCGGAAACCAGTAACAGAACTCAAATATTTTCTGCTGTAACTTTGCATGTACATATCTCCTCTAAAAAAATATACCTCTGATATTTTATTGCTTACCTACTAAAAAAATATCCTATACATTGATTTTCCTTCAAAATTGAATATCAGTCAGTTTTGACCCTAAATTACAGCCATTTGCATTAGATGTGGTGAAAAACATACGGAACATAAAATGTAGCCTGAAATGTATTGAAAACAATGTTTCTTACCCCAGATTTCAATAATTTTTCTTACCTGAGTTATCATAATTATCGCAACTGTCTGCATAGGCCAAAAATGTTGCAAGTGAAGAAACAAAAATGGCCGCCATTTTTAAAGGAAGTCTAGTTTTAGAAAAATAATGCCCGTTTTTGAACTACCCTTGTACAGGGGTTACAACGACAAACAAATGAAAATTTCTAACAATGGTCGAGCGACCAGTGCTGAACCATTTGGTACAGATTAACCCTGAAATGTTAGGCAATTTCCAAAAAAAAAGTAAAAATTTCGTTAGAAGGAATAAAAAACCAAAAATTTTATTTTTTGTAGAGAAAGAGCATGTCTTTGCAATGATTTTCAACATCAAAAGTTTTTGGTTCCATCATACTCACATGATGAAAACTCAGATTTTCGTAACCTAGTTTTCCCACCACAAAAATTAGGCTACAAACCCATTATTAGTATTTTTATAGGCATTTGTAAACTTTATGAGTGATTATGATTTTTTTCTGAAATCCTCATTATTTCATTGAACTTTGTGTAAAATTTCAAAGAGATCTGATGATTGCTTAAGGAGAAAAGAAATAAAATGTAAGCAAGGCTATCTTGTGTCGAGGGTCTCAAGAGTGACAGGCAACACTGATTTGATGACATTTCAAAGTGCTGTAAAATGAAAACCGTTAAAGATACAGTGAAAAAAATTTAGGGGGTTTCTTTCAACCATACAGGAACGGTGTATATCAAATTTCATTGAAATCGGACCTGGTGGGTGTCATGACCTCGTTGAAATGGCGTGGAATGACCCTGCACTGAATGGTCTGTTCTTTGTAATCCGCAGCTCGTCTCGGTCGACATGTGGTGCTACTTCTCATGGTTCGAGGAGCGACTCTCAATCACCAACGACTCCTCGGGGGTGGAGCACATCACCCTGAGGACGGGGCTGGAGGAGAGGTTCTGGAAGCCCACCCTTTTCGTCTGGTTGATGAAGGGCCTCACCGTTAGGAAGGGCGCCAGGGATTGCGTCAGGATGGTCGTCTACCGCAACAAGAAGTTGCTGCTCGCAATGGCGTAAGTCAAAGTTAAAGATAATTGATTGTGGGTACTTCAGCACACAGGCTATATTGCCCGTCACCAAGGACGTATTAGTGGGTGTAGGGGGTCCGGCTCCCCCGAAAGATTTACTACATATATACAAAAACTAAATAATGAAAATAATGGAATAATAAAATAACTAAAATTAAATGAAGAAATTATACTTGTTATTTAATCAAGGGTTATTATTGTCCTCCAAATTTATTGGAAAGAAAGGATTATATTGTGCTCATACGACTTTGAATGAAAGTAGAAGATTTATGCAAGATTTTTTACTACTTGCAACGTAACATTCATCCAGAAACTTTACTTTTCGTCAGCTGTATCTAACATCCTTCTCTTATATTCAATAAATATTCTATTCTTTATCTATTTGACATTAATTCCCTTGCCACGGCTTTTCTTTAATACAAATTTTACACTAAAGCTAGATAATTAATACGTGCTGTTATATCACTATTCTTATACCGTCCTTTTACCTATTCATGTAATAAAAATATATTATTAATTTGAATATTTTAATTAATTCAATTATAATTATTTTAGTTTAAACATTATTATTATTATTATTATTTAGACACACTTGGTTCGGACACCTGTCCGTCACACAGTACGGGTATATTCCCCATACTAAAAAAAGGGGGTCTCCCGATGGTGTAGTGGTAGCGTTGTCGGCTTGTCGAGGTGTCGCGGGTTCGTTACCCGATGGTTCGGATCCTACTGTAAACTGTAGGTCCGGTCCCGATTAGCCTTTCTGTGCATAAAGTGGACTTATAATAAAACCTCAGATTAACTAAAATTGGAGAACACACCCTAACAAGTCAAATAAACAATCTCTATCAAGAACTTAATTATTCAATTTTTAAAACTCATTCGTTCATTCATTGCTTAACATGAGCTAAAACTGTACTGTCTCCGAGGACAAAAATCTGTTTCCCTATTAAAAGCTGAGACTGTAAAGGGAACAGTCAGCACACAGATGGACACTCACAGGTCAACACAGCCCTACGGAGGATTATATTGGCCATAGGTCAAGACTGGGATTAAACGTCAACGAAATAACTGAAGAAAAGAATAAAGAGTGACTCATTCTGAAAACTTGACCTGGTTTAACGCAACAATTATCATTCATTTTATATTCCTTATACACTCCATGTACATTAATCATATGTAAGAGAAATCAAAACAAAGCAGAAGCCCGAAAACTTCAAATTTTGCGGCAATTTCCATATTTTTCACAAAATCTCCTTTTTTACCTAACATTGGACCCCGATATCACTGCACCGTTAATATAGCAGCATTGCCTCTGCTAAGCGCAGGAAGGAACGAGTAGTTTTCACCTGCCAACAGTGGAACTGACCACGTGGTTTTAAAATAGCCACTCGCTTCGATTTTACAAAGGCGTTTGATCTTGTTGACCGTGGTAATCTTCTGCTATAATCTTCAACACTGCACAATGCTCGGTGCAACACTGCCAAAGGAACGCGAGGTTAACTAAAGGATCGCGTTCGAAGCCACTGTACCCTCATACGCATGACAAAATTTCCCATCGGCCTACATGCGATGTATCCTTACTTTCCGGACACGCTTCGTATAGGCCTATACAAGGAGAAGCAGAGTTCACAGTACATTTTGAGTAGGAAATGACGATGATGCTGGCAACAGTGTCGTTATTCTGTGTATGGATTGCCATTTGCAGTAGGCTGTGCCTCAGTTGTTTGTTGTTACCCTAGAGTATAGAAGGTATAGACGGAGTGTGTGTGACGTCAGCTGAAGCCAAAATAGCTTGCGGCGGCCGCCATGTTTGGATGTGCCACCCGGCTGTTGCGTCTATTTGTTAACATTCAGCGAGAGGGAATTTCGTCGGGAAAATTAAGGCTGCTTGTTATGTTTCTAGAAACAATAACACGAAGCTCCTAGTAACTAGTTTTGGCGAAGAAACAAAGAGATTTAAACCTTTTTATGTACTGTGTTCATTTACCATATGTAATGCTACGTTAGTATACCAGAAAGAGTTTAATGAAATATCAATAGAATCAAAATAGGAGTTGCATTATAACTCCTACACTCGTAAATGCATCACAAAACAATATTATATAAAAATTTGAGCTATGTGCAAAGGTTTAACACGATTTACGCCACCTCAATAAGTAAACCTAATTCGAGACTTTACGTAGATTTCGGACTGAAACATCAGGCGATACGCGACTCTCGATAGGCGACAAAAGACAGGAGCTCGTTAATTCAATGGAAGCATTCAGACCGAAGCGACAGGCGACAAGCGATAAGTGTCTCTTGGCACTCAGAAATGAATGCGATTTTTTTAACCGAAACGACACGACAAACTGCACGTGTCGCTCGCGTGTCACTCGGACTGGGTCATTTTCCCAATACCATACATACATAGTATCGCTTCGGTGTGTTGCTCGAGCATCTGAGGTGAATATTTTGCTTTGGTGAGAATTCACACCAAAGCGACAGGCGACGCGTGTCGCTTGGGAACGAGCCATTAAACAGCAAGCGTTTCACACCATAGCGACATGACAAGCTACACCATCAGAAATAAATGAGACTTTCCGAACCGAAGCGACACGCCAAGCTGCACACATGCTATTTGGGAACGAGCCTATCAACAGCAACGTTTCACACCATTGAGGCGTGATAGGTCACACTAGCCTGCCTTCGATTGGTGAAATCCTTAAGCTACACATGCCGCGTGCTACATTTCGTTGTATAATCTCCTTAAAAGCAAGCATTCATCGCGCATGCGCTACAAAGAGACCGAGCGACACGATAAACGCTATTGGGAAAACAGACCAGTCTGAGAGACAGATGCAGTTTGCCGTGTCGCATCGGTTCGAAAAGTTGCATTGATTTCTGATGGTTCGCTTCCAAGCGGCACGTGTTGCTTGTCGCTTCGGTCTGAATAGAGATATTTCCTACCGAAACAACAAGGGATACCAGGATTTCACCAATGCAGGCTTGTGCGGCCTGTCTTTCCGCTAAGGCAGGTGTAAACGTTGGCTTGCTCGTTCCGACGCGACACGAGTGACGTGTACAATAGATCTCCATTATTTGAGGCCACAAGCGACACGGGCTCCTTCAGTCTGAAGCAAAAAAAAATAACCATGTATGCGGCACCAACAGACCGAGGCGACACGATGAACGGTATAAGAAAACGGCCCAGTCCAAGCGACACGTGCAGCTTGTCGTGTCGCTTCGGACCGGAAGGTCTCATTTATTTCTGATGGTTTCCAAGCGACACATCTCTCTTTTTCCATGTCCGAAGTCTCTCTTTGTTCGTTCAATGAATTTACATTCCACAAAGTTCTCAACACGTATAAACATTTGCAATAGTTACCTTTCTGAAACGTGCGAACGATTTTCGCTAATCCGATCATGTCACAATTTTGAATTTAAAATTTTATACATACCGTTAATAATAATACCAGTAATAAAATCGCAACAAAAATTCGTGTATCATATACGTAAATTTGTTGTAAGTATGTTTATTTGGGGACCTCTCGATTGCTTCTTTTTTTAAAGCATTTCTTGCCACTTTTATTGTTGCATCCGAAAGCTGCGCACAGAGGCATAGCTTCTTATTTATTATCTACTTGCAGTGTCACTGAAATGTACAGATAGTATGCACTATAAACGAACATTCCACGATCAGATCAATACTTCCACCACTGCAACAGCTGTAACTGTGGCACATCTCAAGATGGCGGTTTTACCTCACCCCCTTCCCCTCACGGCTTCATTCCCCTCGCCCCCAGAAAACAAGCTTGCGCCTTCTCTATTCCCTTCAACACTCTAAGGTTGTTGACCTGCGCAGTCTGCGACAGACATTTCCGTAGAGAGTGGTTTCCCGTGATGGTGGCCAGCTAAGTCTCCAGATTTCTCCTCTTTCGGCTTCGGTTTATGTTTGTTTCTTAAGCTAGCAGTATTCCAAACACGTCATACTATGATTTTGGAACTGAAGGATCGCGCAAGAGATGTCGTTACCAGCGTATCGACAATCATGTTGGAAGGAATAATGGACAGCGTTACGCCTCTTTAAGTGTCACGAGCCGGCGTTGAATGCTACATCAGCAAACATCAGCCAACTCGCCGGTGACGGGAGGTCCTTGTTTATCAGTGCTTAATTACCTTTGCATCCGGCTCGGGGGTGAACTTCCCCCTCGTTAAGTAAATCCTAAATATAGGGGCAGAAGCATTGATTATTCACCTCCTCACATATAAATACATCCTCTCGCAGGCAAGCAGTTTAAGCTGCCGAACGGCCTAAACGTAACATAAGCTTAACACCGACTGATGCGTGAAGAAAGGAGGCAACAGATCTGTTTCCGGCGTCTCAATGGGCGATAACCTTTAAGATAACCTGAAGACCTCTGCCACGGAAATTCCGCGATTCTGTACCGCTCGTTTCCCTGTAGTGGGCGTTACACCATTTGATGTCAATAGCAGTAGACAACAGAAGCTCTGTTACCGCATTTCCCCACGTTTCAGTTGGTGTTATGCTTTAGAAGAATGATTGGAGCACCACCATCTTCATTTGCCAGGAGTTTTATTCTTGGAGCGCCGCCATCCTCATTTGCCAGGAGTTCTATTCTTGGCGCACTAGCATCCTCATTTGCCAGGAGTTTTATTCTTGGAGCGCCGCCATCCTCATTTGCCAGGAGTTCCTTTCTTGGAGCACTGGCATCCTCATTTGCCAGGAGTTTTATTCTTGGCGCACTAGCATCCTCATTTGCCAGGAGTTTTATTCTTGGAGCGCCGCCATCCTCATTTGCCAGGAGTTCCTTTCTTGGAGCACTGGCATCCTCATTTGCCAGGAGTTTTATTCTTGGCGCAATAGCATCCACATTTGCCATGAGTTTTATTCTTGGAGCGCCGCCATCCTTATTTGCCGGGAGTTTTATTCTTGGAGCGCCGCCATCCTTATTTGCTGGGAGTTTTATTCTTGGAGCGCCGCCATCCTCATTTGCCAGGAGTTTTATTCTTGGAGCGCCGCCATCCTCATTTGCCAGGAGTTCCTTTCTTGGAGCGCCGCCATCCTCATTTGCCAGGAGTTCCTTTCTTGGAGCACTGGCATCCTCATTTGCCAGGAGTTTTATTCTTGGCGCACTAGCATCCACATTTGCCATGAGTTTTATTCTTGGAGCGCCGCCATCCTTATTTGCCGGGAGTTTTATTCTTGGAGCGCCGCCATCCTTATTTGCTGGGAGTTTTATTCTTGGAGCGCCGCCATCCTCATTTGCCAGGAGTTTTATTCTTGGAGCGCCGCCATCCTCATTTGCCAGGAGTTCCTTTCTTGGAGCGCCGCCATCCTCATTTGCCAGGAGTTCCTTTCTTGGAGCACTGGCATCCTCATTTGCCAGGAGTTTTATTCTTGGCGCACTAGCATCCACATTTGCCATGAGTTTTATTCTTGGAGCGCCGCCATCCTTATTTGCCGGGAGTTTTATTCTTGGAGCGCCGCCATCCTTATTTGCTGGGAGTTTTATTCTTGGAGCGCCGCCATCCTCATTTGCCAGGAGTTTTATTCTTGGAGCGCCGCCATCCTCATTTGCCCGGAGTTTTATTCTTGGAGCGCCGCCATCCTCATTTGCCAGGAGTTCCTTTCTTGGAGCACTGGCATCCTCATTTGCCAGGAGTTTTATTCTTGGCGCACTAGCATCCACATTTGCCATGAGTTTTATTCTTGGAGCGCCGCCATCCTTATTTGCCGGGAGTTTTATTCTTGGAGCGCCGCCATCCTCATTTGCCAGGAGTTCCTTTCTTGGAGCACTGGCATCCTCATTTGCCAGGAGTTTTATTCTTGGCGCACTAGCATCCACATTTGCCAGGAGTTTTATTCTTGGAGCGCCGCCATCCTTATTTGCCGGGAGTTTTATTCTTGGAGCGCCGCCATCCTCATTTGCCAGGAGTTCCTTTCTTGGAGCACTGGCATCCTCATTTGCCAGGAGTTTTATTCTTGGCGCACTAGCATCCACATTTGCCATGAGTTTTATTCTTGGAGCGCCGCCATCCTTATTTGCCGGGAGTTTTATTCTTGGAGCGCCGCCATCCTCATTTGCCAGGAGTTCCTTTCTTGGAGCACTGGCATCCTCATTTGCCAGGAGTTTTATTCTTGGCGCACTAGCATCCACATTTGCCATGAGTTTTATTCTTGGAGCGCCGCCATCCTTATTTGCCGGGAGTTTTATTCTTGGAGCGCCGCCATCCTCATTTGCCAGGAGTTCCTTTCTTGGAGCACTGGCATCCTCATTTGCCAGGAGTTTTATTCTTGGCGCACTAGCATCCTCATTTGCCGGGAGTTTTATTCTTGGAGCGCCGCCATCCTCATTTGCCAGGAGTTCCTTTCTTGGAGCACTGGCATCCTCATTTGCCAGGAGTTTTATTCTTGGCGCACTAGCATCCACATTTGCCATGAGTTTTATTCTTGGAGCGCCGCCATCCTTATTTGCCGGGAGTTTTATTCTTGGAGCGCCGCCATCCTCATTTGCCAGGAGTTCCTTTCTTGGAGCACTGGCATCCTCATTTGCCAGGAGTTTTATTCTTGGCGCACTAGCATCCTCATTTGCCGGGAGTTTTATTCTTGGAGCGCCGCCATCCTCATTTGCCAGGAGTTCCTTTCTTGGAGCACTGGCATCCTCATTTGCCAGGAGTTTTATTCTTGGCGCACTAGCATCCACATTTGCCATGAGTTTTATTCTTGGAGCGCCGCCATCCTTATTTGCCGGGAGTTTTATTCTTGGAGCGCCGCCATCCTCATTTGCCAGGAGTTCCTTTCTTGGAGCACTGGCATCCTCATTTGCCAGGAGTTTTATTCTTGGCGCACTAGCATCCACATTTGCCATGAGTTTTATTCTTGGAGCGCCGCCATCCTTATTTGCCGGGAGTTTTATTCTTGGAGCGCCGCCATCCTCATTTGCCAGGAGTTCCTTTCTTGGAGCACTGGCATCCTCATTTGCCAGGAGTTTTATTCTTGGCGCACTAGCATCCACATTTGCCATGAGTTTTATTCTTGGAGCGCCGCCATCCTTATTTGCCGGGAGTTTTATTCTTGGAGCGCCGCCATCCTTATTTGCTGGGAGTTTTATTCTTGGAGCGCCGCCATCCTCATTTGCCAGGAGTTTTATTCTTGGAGCGCCGCCATCCTCATTTGCCAGGAGTTCCTTTCTTGGAGCGCCGCCATCCTCATTTGCCAGGAGTTTTATTCTTGGCGCACTAGCATCCACATTTGCCATGAGTTTTATTCTTGGAGCGCCGCCATCCTTATTTGCCGGGAGTTTTATTCTTGGAGCGCCGCCATCCTCATTTGCCAGGAGTTCCTTTCTTGGAGCACTGGCATCCTCATTTGCCAGGAGTTTTATTCTTGGAGCGCCGCCATCCTCATTTGCCAGGAGTTCCTTTCTTGGAGCACTGGCATCCTCATTTGCCAGGAGTTTTATTCTTGGCGCACTAGCATCCACATTTGCCATGAGTTTTATTCTTGGAGCGCCGCCATCCTTATTTGCCGGGAGTTTTATTCTTGGAGCGCCGCCATCCTTATTTGCTGGGAGTTTTATTCTTGGAGCGCCGCCATCCTCATTTGCCAGGAGTTTTATTCTTGGAGCGCCGCCATCCTCATTTGCCAGGAGTTCCTTTCTTGGAGCGCCGCCATCCTCATTTGCCAGGAGTTTTATTCTTGGCGCACTAGCATCCACATTTGCCATGAGTTTTATTCTTGGAGCGCCGCCATCCTTATTTGCCGGGAGTTTTATTCTTGGAGCGCCGCCATCCTCATTTGCCAGGAGTTCCTTTCTTGGAGCACTGGCATCCTCATTTGCCAGGAGTTTTATTCTTGGCGCACTAGCATCCACATTTGCCATGAGTTTTATTCTTGGAGCGCCGCCATCCTTATTTGCCGGGAGTTTTATTCTTGGAGCGCCGCCATCCTCATTTGCCAGGAGTTCCTTTCTTGGAGCACTGGCATCCTCATTTGCCGGGAGTTTTATTCTTGGCGCACTAGCATCCACATTTGCCAGGAGTTTTATTCTTGGAGCGCCGCCATCCTTATTTGCCGGGAGTTTTATTCTTGGAGCGCCGCCATCCTCATTTGCCAGGAGTTCCTTTCTTGGAGCACTGGCATCCTCATTTGCCAGGAGTTTTATTCTTGGCGCACTAGCATCCACATTTGCCATGAGTTTTATTCTTGGAGCGCCGCCATCCTTATTTGCCGGGAGTTTTATTCTTGGAGCGCCGCCATCCTCATTTGCCAGGAGTTCCTTTCTTGGAGCACTGGCATCCTCATTTGCCAGGAGTTTTATTCTTGGCGCACTAGCATCCTCATTTGCCGGGAGTTTTATTCTTGGAGCGCCGCCATCCTCATTTGCCAGGAGTTCCTTTCTTGGAGCACTGGCATCCTCATTTGCCGGGAGTTTTATTCTTGGCGCACTAGCATCCACATTTGCCATGAGTTTTATTCTTGGAGCGCCGCCATCCTTATTTGCCGGGAGTTTTATTCTTGGAGCGCCGCCATCCTCATTTGCCAGGAGTTCCTTTCTTGGAGCACTGGCATTCTCATTTGCCAGGAGTTCCTTTCTTGGAGCACTGGCATCCTCATTTGCCAGGAGTTTTATTCTTGGCGCACTAGCATCCACATTTGCCGGGAGTTTTATTCTTGGAGCGCCGCCATCCTCATTTGCCAGGAGTTCCTTTCTTGGAGCACTGGCATCCTCATTTGCCAGGAGTTTTATTCTTGGCGCACTAGCATCCACATTTGCCATGAGTTTTATTCTTGGAGCGCCGCCATCCTTATTTGCCGGGAGTTTTATTCTTGGAGCGCCGCCATCCTCATTTGCCAGGAGTTCCTTTCTTGGAGCACTGGCATCCTCATTTGCCAGGAGTTTTATTCTTGGCGCACTAGCATCCACATTTGCCATGAGTTTTATTCTTGGAGCGCCGCCATCCTTATTTGCCGGGAGTTTTATTCTTGGAGCGCCGCCATCCTCATTTGCCAGGAGTTCCTTTCTTGGAGCACTGGCATCCTCATTTGCCAGGAGTTTTATTCTTGGCGCACTAGCATCCTCATTTGCCGGGAGTTTTATTCTTGGAGCGCCGCCATCCTCATTTGCCAGGAGTTCCTTTCTTGGAGCACTGGCATCCTCATTTGCCAGGAGTTTTATTCTTGGCGCACTAGCATCCACATTTGCCATGAGTTTTATTCTTGGAGCGCCGCCATCCTTATTTGCCGGGAGTTTTATTCTTGGAGCCCCGCCATCCTCATTTGCCAGGAGTTCCTTTCTTGGAGCACTGGCATCCTCATTTGCCAGGAGTTTTATTCTTGGCGCACTAGCATCCACATTTGCCATGAGTTTTATTCTTGGAGCGCCGCCATCCTTATTTGCCGGGAGTTTTATTCTTGGAGCGCCGCCATCCTTATTTGCTGGGAGTTTTATTCTTGGAGCGCCGCCATCCTCATTTGCCAGGAGTTTTATTCTTTGAGCGCCGCCATCCTTATTTGCCGGGAGTTTTATTCTTGGAGCGCCGCCATCCTCATTTGCCAGGAGTTCCTTTCTTGGAGCACTGGCATCCTCATTTGCCAGGAGTTTTATTCTTGGCGCACTAGCATCCACATTTGCCATGAGTTTTATTCTTGGAGCGCCGCCATCCTTATTTGCCGGGAGTTTTATTCTTGGAGCGCCGCCATCCTCATTTGCCAGGAGTTCCTTTCTTGGAGCACTGGCATCCTCATTTGCCAGGAGTTTTATTCTTGGCGCACTAGCATCCTCATTTGCCGGGAGTTTTATTCTTGGAGCGCCGCCATCCTCATTTGCCAGGAGTTCCTTTCTTGGAGCACTGGCATCCTCATTTGCCAGGAGTTTTATTCTTGGCGCACTAGCATCCACATTTGCCATGAGTTTTATTCTTGGAGCGCCGCCATCCTTATTTGCCGGGAGTTTTATTCTTGGAGCGCCGCCATCCTCATTTGCCAGGAGTTCCTTTCTTGGAGCACTGGCATCCTCATTTGCCAGGAGTTTTATTCCTGGCGCACTAGCATCCTCATTTGCCGGGAGTTTTATTCTTGGAGCGCCGCCATCCTCATTTGCCAGGAGTTCCTTTCTTGGAGCACTGGCATCCTCATTTGCCAGGAGTTTTATTCTTGGCGCACTAGCATCCACATTTGCCATGAGTTTTATTCTTGGAGCGCCGCCATCCTTATTTGCCGGGAGTTTTATTCTTGGAGCGCCGCCATCCTCATTTGCCAGGAGTTCCTTTCTTGGAGCACTGGCATCCTCATTTGCCAGGAGTTTTATTCTTGGCGCACTAGCATCCACATTTGCCATGAGTTTTATTCTTGGAGCGCCGCCATCCTTATTTGCCGGGAGTTTTATTCTTGGAGCGCCGCCATCCTCATTTGCCAGGAGTTCCTTTCTTGGAGCACTGGCATCCTCATTTGCCAGGAGTTTTATTCTTGGCGCACTAGCATCCACATTTGCCATGAGTTTTATTCTTGGAGCGCCGCCATCCTTATTTGCCGGGAGTTTTATTCTTGGAGCGCCGCCATCCTTATTTGCTGGGAGTTTTATTCTTGGAGCGCCGCCATCTTCATTTGCCAGGAGTTTTATTCTTGGAGCGCCGCCATCCTCATTTGCCAGGAGTTCCTTTCTTGGAGCGCCGCCATCCTCATTTGCCAGGAGTTTTATTCTTGGCGCACTAGCATCCACATTTGCCATGAGTTTTATTCTTGGAGCGCCGCCATCCTTATTTGCCGGGAGTTTTATTCTTGGAGCGCCGCCATCCTCATTTGCCAGGAGTTCCTTTCTTGGAGCACTGGCATCCTCATTTGCCAGGAGTTTTATTCTTGGAGCGCCGCCATCCTCATTTGCCAGGAGTTCCTTTCTTGGAGCACTGGCATCCTCATTTGCCAGGAGTTTTATTCTTGGCGCACTAGCATCCACATTTGCCATGAGTTTTATTCTTGGAGCGCCGCCATCCTTATTTGCCGGGAGTTTTATTCTTGGAGCGCCGCCATCCTTATTTGCTGGGAGTTTTATTCTTGGAGCGCCGCCATCCTCATTTGCCAGGAGTTTTATTCTTGGAGCGCCGCCATCCTCATTTGCCAGGAGTTCCTTTCTTGGAGCGCCGCCATCCTCATTTGCCAGGAGTTTTATTCTTGGCGCACTAGCATCCACATTTGCCATGAGTTTTATTCTTGGAGCGCCGCCATCCTTATTTGCCGGGAGTTTTATTCTTGGAGCGCCGCCATCCTCATTTGCCAGGAGTTCCTTTCTTGGAGCACTGGCATCCTCATTTGCCAGGAGTTTTATTCTTGGCGCACTAGCATCCACATTTGCCATGAGTTTTATTCTTGGAGCGCCGCCATCCTTATTTGCCGGGAGTTTTATTCTTGGAGCGCCGCCATCCTCATTTGCCAGGAGTTCCTTTCTTGGAGCACTGGCATCCTCATTTGCCAGGAGTTTTATTCTTGGCGCACTAGCATCCACATTTGCCATGAGTTTTATTCTTGGAGCGCCGCCATCCTTATTTGCCGGGAGTTTTATTCTTGGAGCGCCGCCATCCTCATTTGCCAGGAGTTCCTTTCTTGGAGCACTGGCATCCTCATTTGCCAGGAGTTTTATTCTTGGCGCACTAGCATCCACATTTGCCATGAGTTTTATTCTTGGAGCGCCGCCATCCTTATTTGCCGGGAGTTTTATTCTTGGAGCGCCGCCATCCTCATTTGCCAGGAGTTCCTTTCTTGGAGCACTGGCATCCTCATTTGCCAGGAGTTTTATTCTTGGCGCACTAGCATCCTCATTTGCCGGGAGTTTTATTCTTGGAGCGCCGCCATCCTCATTTGCCAGGAGTTCCTTTCTTGGAGCACTGGCATCCTCATTTGCCAGGAGTTTTATTCTTGGCGCACTAGCATCCACATTTGCCATGAGTTTTATTCTTGGAGCGCCGCCATCCTTATTTGCCGGGAGTTTTATTCTTGGAGCGCCGCCATCCTCATTTGCCAGGAGTTCCTTTCTTGGAGCACTGGCATTCTCATTTGCCAGGAGTTCCTTTCTTGGAGCACTGGCATCCTCATTTGCCAGGAGTTTTATTCTTGGCGCACTAGCATCCACATTTGCCGGGAGTTTTATTCTTGGAGCGCCGCCATCCTCATTTGCCAGGAGTTCCTTTCTTGGAGCACTGGCATCCTCATTTGCCAGGAGTTTTATTCTTGGCGCACTAGCATCCACATTTGCCATGAGTTTTATTCTTGGAGCGCCGCCATCCTTATTTGCCGGGAGTTTTATTCTTGGAGCGCCGCCATCCTCATTTGCCAGGAGTTCCTTTCTTGGAGCACTGGCATCCTCATTTGCCAGGAGTTTTATTCTTGGCGCACTAGCATCCACATTTGCCATGAGTTTTATTCTTGGAGCGCCGCCATCCTTATTTGCCGGGAGTTTTATTCTTGGAGCGCCGCCATCCTCATTTGCCAGGAGTTCCTTTCTTGGAGCACTGGCATCCTCATTTGCCAGGAGTTTTATTCTTGGCGCACTAGCATCCTCATTTGCCGGGAGTTTTATTCTTGGAGCGCCGCCATCCTCATTTGCCAGGAGTTCCTTTCTTGGAGCACTGGCATCCTCATTTGCCAGGAGTTTTATTCTTGGCGCACTAGCATCCACATTTGCCATGAGTTTTATTCTTGGAGCGCCGCCATCCTTATTTGCCGGGAGTTTTATTCTTGGAGCGCCGCCATCCTCATTTGCCAGGAGTTCCTTTCTTGGAGCACTGGCATTCTCATTTGCCAGGAGTTCCTTTCTTGGAGCACTGGCATCCTCATTTGCCAGGAGTTTTATTCTTGGCGCACTAGCATCCACATTTGCCGGGAGTTTTATTCTTGGAGCGCCGCCATCCTCATTTGCCAGGAGTTCCTTTCTTGGAGCACTGGCATCCTCATTTGCCAGGAGTTTTATTCTTGGCGCACTAGCATCCACATTTGCCATGAGTTTTATTCTTGGAGCGCCGCCATCCTTATTTGCCGGGAGTTTTATTCTTGGAGCGCCGCCATCCTCATTTGCCAGGAGTTCCTTTCTTGGAGCACTGGCATCCTCATTTGCCAGGAGTTTTATTCTTGGCGCACTAGCATCCACATTTGCCATGAGTTTTATTCTTGGAGCGCCGCCATCCTTATTTGCCGGGAGTTTTATTCTTGGAGCGCCGCCATCCTCATTTGCCAGGAGTTCCTTTCTTGGAGCACTGGCATCCTCATTTGCCAGGAGTTTTATTCTTGGCGCACTAGCATCCTCATTTGCCGGGAGTTTTATTCTTGGAGCGCCGCCATCCTCATTTGCCAGGAGTTCCTTTCTTGGAGCACTGGCATCCTCATTTGCCAGGAGTTTTATTCTTGGCGCACTAGCATCCACATTTGCCATGAGTTTTATTCTTGGAGCGCCGCCATCCTTATTTGCCGGGAGTTTTATTCTTGGAGCGCCGCCATCCTCATTTGCCAGGAGTTCCTTTCTTGGAGCACTGGCATCCTCATTTGCCAGGAGTTTTATTCTTGGCGCACTAGCATCCACATTTGCCAGGAGTTTTATTCTTGGAGCGCCGCCATCCTTATTTGCCGGGAGTTTTATTCTTGGAGCGCCGCCATCCTCATTTGCCAGGAGTTCCTTTCTTGGAGCACTGGCATCCTCATTTGCCAGGAGTTTTATTCTTGGCGCACTAGCATCCACATTTGCCATGAGTTTTATTCTTGGAGCGCCGCCATCCTTATTTGCCGGGAGTTTTATTCTTGGAGCGCCGCCATCCTCATTTGCCAGGAGTTCCTTTCTTGGAGCACTGGCATCCTCATTTGCCAGGAGTTTTATTCTTGGCGCACTAGCATCCACATTTGCCATGAATTTTATTCTTGGAGCGCCGCCATCCTTATTTGCCGGGAGTTTTATTCTTGGAGCGCCGCCATTCTCATTTGCCAGGAGTTCCTTTCTTGGAGCACTGGCATCCTCATTTGCCAGGAGTTTTATTCTTGGCGCACTAGCATCCACATTTGCCGGGAGTTTTATTCTTGGAGCGCCGCCATCCTTATTTGCCGGGAGTTTTATTCTTGGAGCGCCGCCATCCTCATTTGCCAGGAGTTCCTTTCTTGGAGCACTGGCATCCTCATTTGCCAGGAGTTTTATTCTTGGCGCACTAGCATCCTCATTTGCCGGGAGTTTTATTCTTGGAGCGCCGCCATCCTCATTTGCCAGGAGTTCCTTTCTTGGAGCACTGGCATCCTCATTTGCCAGGAGTTTTATTCTTGGCGCACTAGCATCCACATTTGCCATGAGTTTTATTCTTGGAGCGCCGCCATCCTTATTTGCCGGGAGTTTTATTCTTGGAGCGCCGCCATCCTCATTTGCCAGGAGTTCCTTTCTTGGAGCACTGGCATCCTCATTTGCCAGGAGTTTTATTCTTGGCGCACTAGAATCCACATTTGCCGGGAGTTTTATTCTTGGAGCGCCGCCATCCTTATTTGCCGGGAGTTTTATTCTTGGAGCGCCGCCATCCTCATTTGCCAGGAGTTCCTTTCTTGGAGCACTGGCATCCTCATTTGCCAGGAGTTTTATTCTTGGCGCACTAGCATCCTCATTTGCCGGGAGTTTTATTCTTGGAGCGCCGCCATCCTCATTTGCCAGGAGTTCCTTTCTTGGAGCACTGGCATCCTCATTTGCCAGGAGTTTTATTCTTGGCGCACTAGCATCCACATTTGCCATGAGTTTTATTCTTGGAGCGCCGCCATCCTTATTTGCCGGGAGTTTTATTCTTGGAGCGCCGCCATCCTCATTTGCCAGGAGTTCCTTTCTTGGAGCACTGGCATCCTCATTTGCCAGGAGTTTTATTCTTGGCGCACTAGCATCCACATTTGCCATGAGTTTTATTCTTGGAGCGCCGCCATCCTTATTTGCCGGGAGTTTTATTCTTGGAGCGCCGCCATCCTTATTTGCTGGGAGTTTTATTCTTGGAGCGCCGCCATCCTCATTTGCCAGGAGTTTTATTCTTGGAGCGCCACCATCCTCATTTGCCAGGAATTTTATTCTTGGAGCGCCGCCATCCTCATTTGCCAGGAGTTTTATTCTTGGAGCGCCGCCATCCTCATTTGACGGGAGTTTTATTTTTGAGCGCCGCCATCCTCATTTGCCAGGAGTTTTATTCTTGGAGCGCCGCCACCCTCATTTGCCGGGAGTTTTATTCTTGGAGCGCCGCCATCCTCATTTGCCGGGAGTTTTATTCAAACATTAACCGGTAAATGGCATTTCTTTGTGTAATTAGGTACTAAAGCCATTCAATGAAAATTACTTTGTCCACATATAATTGCGACTTTAAATTATGCTATATACGCTTGCACACCCTGTATCTGCCGTCAGAAATGTGTCAGTAGGAGCATCTTGTTTTACGGAGTAAATTTGTATTTAATTTCTATACGTTTTCAGTGTTACCGTGGAAACATCATGCGAGTTCGAGTTCAAGAATTTCCCATTCGATGTTCAGACTTGCCGCATAACAGCCATGTCATGTGAGTATATGAAAATATTAAAGAGAGTTTTGAAGCAATTTCTCGCAAGCATAAAGCTTGGTAGATAATGTACGAAATGCCAAGCAATGTACGTCATTAATTGTAAACATTCTGATAATTATGTTACAACAGTACGGCAAAATTTATAAAGTATAACATTAAAATTTGACTTGACTTTATACAAATGAAGATGTTTGAAGTACCCTCCGTAGAAATTATCTCAAGCAAGAACCAAATATGTGTAAATAGAATAATAGCAGGTTAATCTGAAGAAAGTTATTTGTGAATTAATAACTTACCGTTTCTTTAAAAGTTGAGCAAGTGATTCAATCTATAGGGTGGCGCATATTGTATCTACCAATTGGCAACCCTGTCGGAGCGCAGGTTCGCATGCGCAGAAGTTCCCCATGCTTAGGCAGCTGCAAGTCTCGCAATTAGTCCTTCATGGAACGTTGGCCGATTCAGACACTGCGACGAAGGCCCAGTCAGGATCGCCATCAACCAGTGCCAGAGCGTCACGTGATACGATGAGTCAGACAATATAGAGCCAATGGCAGCGTGCAGAAATAGAAGTCTTCAAATCGAAGGAGGCGGATTTTCTGGCGCCTCTACCGCCACGATTCGTGTCTGAAGCGGCCAACGTTCCATGGCAGACTATTTGCGAGACTTGCAGCTGCCTAATCCAATGTTGCCACAATCTGTAAGCACAATTTCCCTTTGCAAGGGGTAAAATTTCCCTTTTTCGCCCATTTTTTCCCTTCATCTAAAGAATTATTAATATTATTATTATTATTAATAATAATAATAATAATTAAATATTATCGTTGACCCATGTTCGTATGTATGTATAAAATGTTAATCAATTTAACTTTTAAATACTACGACGCCAGTGGTCCCGGGTTCGAATCCCAGCCTGGGCATGGCTGTTTGTGCGTGTCCATTCATAAACTTCATCATATCATCACTCATCCCCATCTTTGCAATTAGCCAAAAGTGGCAGAAAAGTGAAGCAAAATAAACCAAATCAATAAACAATAAAAATCAATAAATCAATAACTTTAAAGGTTTTTTTTTGGAGGATTTAGATTTTATTGCTAAACCAAACCCTTTTTTATCGTTTTAAGGTGAAAGCTAAAACTACGTTAAAGTTGGAAACTGAAGATTTCTTAAGTGAAAAGCAAAACACACAAACAGAGATTGCATTTAGGGAGGCCAATACCCCTTGTCTTCATCACGCCAGTGTCCAATGAAGACTGAAGTAAAGATAGGTTTGCGACAAAGATAACTTTATGGTTTGCACGTGGAGTGTTTGAAGCAAAATTCAGAGAACCGGGGAAAGCTTAAATAAACAATACCCTCAGACTCCCACTCCCATAAGGGTGAATGGCCAAAGATCTCCGGCCCCAAACGGTAGCCAGATGTGGGTCAACCCAAATTCCACCCTTCCTCTCAGAACAAAGTATACGACAAAATGTAAAAAATAATAAGTTCTCATTTTCAAAACTGGAATCTTTTATAGTGTTTAATATAATTAATATTTAGTCTGTCTTAAAATTTCCCTGAAAATTCGCTATTTTTCATCGAATTTCCCTTTTCACTTAAAATTAGCTCCAAATTTCCCTTCAAAAAGGGAAATTTCCCTTCATGTGGCAACACTGGCCTAAGCATGGGAAACTTCTGCACATGCGACAGGGTTGCCAACTTCTATTGGTAGATGCAATATGCGCCACCCGATACAAGAAAATATTACAATATTTGTCACTTGTATTCCTATGCACATCCAATGACATCGTGAATTGTACCGTTAGAACCTGCTTCTGAGGCGAATTGGGTCGAGGATCGTACTAGAAAAGGTTTCGAATCCTGGATATTTAATGGACTTTTTAAAAAATGATGCGGTATTTTGAGTTTGAATAGTTGCAGCTACATGGCCTCCACAACACACAATTTTTAATACGTGTTTATGTGTGTGTGTGCTTATGTAGAATGTGCATAGGCGTTTTGAAAACCGAAAACTGTCAAAAATAGTAATTAGTGGTCGGAATTTCGTTCATGTAATTGTTAAGGTATATACTATAGTTGCATTTCCAAACATAAAAAAAAAATCTCAATATTGATTAATAATATCGTTATAATTGATTGATTGATTTAGTTTATTTTACTTCGCGTTTTGTGCCTCTTGGCTAATTTGCGAAGATGGGGATGAGTGATGAAATGATGAAATGGATGAAAATGGACATTCACAAACAACCATACCCGACCGGGATTCGAACCCGGGACCCTTGGCGTCGCAGCGCGATGTGCTAACCACTCTGCAATATCAATTATAAAACACGTCTTAGTGTTATATATTTACACCACATTCATAATTTTCACAGTGTTGTTTTGCATTAACAATTCTCTCTGTGTGTAGAGGAAAAGGTCTAAATATGGGCCCCCCTTTTTATGTTGTCATATTCGGAGGAAATAAATTAATATATCAAGCACCTGCCTTTAAAATGCATATCTATGAAATATATACTTAAATGTAATAGAATGCTAAAGTATAGATGGTCTCTATTTTGTTTTTTTTTAAAAAAGCAATTTCCAGAAAATGGTAAAATGATGTATTTCACAATTGTGGTCTAAATATGGGCTACTAGTTGCAATATTACAAAAATCAATTAAAACTTTAAAAAATACTCATTTATCGCTAAATCATTATAAAATCCATTTTTTTCATAATCTGTTGTTTTGAAAATCACGCGGAATGGGAAAAATCGAAATTAAGAAAAACATCAAAATATTTGTTGGAAATGTGATCTCAACATTAGACCTCATGTCATAGCCCATATTTAGACCATCACGCAATTTTTCTTCTTCAATTTATTTTCGCTCTCTGTGGTACATATTTCACAAACAAATCATGACATTATAAAAGGACACATTTGTTTTATGTACCGCTAATATCATAACCTATACAAAGCAGATGAGAATTCAGAAAACGCTGAGTTAAAACATACCTGCAAAGAGTTTTCTGAGGTCGCAATTCTTTAACAGCATCCAAGGCCGAAACTAACCACCACTTTCTCTTCCGAATTGGCACCGCAACCTTTGTGCTTGACAGATAACCAGTTCCCATAGCCTCTGCCAGGCTGTAGCACCCAGGAGCGCTGATAATTCCAAAACCCATATTTAAACCTTCGCCCATATTTAGACCTTCTTCTCTAATAATGGCACTCAATATTGAGCATAGAAACAAATTGTCAATATTCGAATAGAAGAGAAAATAAAATAGCAAAATGCGTATTTCGAACGCTTTTTTTTAGAACATTTTTGTCAGACTACGTTCATATTTGGCCATTTTCTTCCTCAAGCCTGTTTAATTTTATAGGTTTTTTTTGTCTCAAGAACCAGTCAACAGAAAATTTAAAATTTTTACTTACGCAATGAGAAAGGGTGTTTCTAAAGAACTGCAATCATCTCAGTGAAAAATAATTAATTTTGCTCTCCAGACTTACTTTCACATTCTCGAACTTGAGATGAAATTTGAAATAATATTTATGTCGATGCCTTATGGGATCGGCATTTTGCTGTTCCTGGCCAAATATGAAGAATGAAATTAGTTGAAGTGCGTTGGCATACTTGACCATTTTTCACCCTCAAAGTATACGGGGAAATATTATCTTATCTAAAACCCTTACCCTTAGAGTTTTAAAAAAGGGGTGCAAAGAGCTGGTAAAGTGCGTTGGCATACTTGACCATTTTTCACCCTCAAAGTATACGGGGAAATATTCTCTTATCTAAAACCCTTACCCTTAGAGTTTTAAAAAAGGGGTGCAAAGAGCTGCTTCATAAAGGGTTAATAGTGGAAGATTACACAGAATCTCTCGAAAAACTAAAAACATTTGTCAAAAACGCAGTCATCATCTCTCAACATGGATGATACACACTTGGGAAGATTAATTATTTGTATTCCTGTCCAGATATTATTAGAATAATGAAATCAAGGAGACTTCGGTGGGCAGGCCATGTAGCACGAATGGGAGAGGAAAGAAGAGTTTACGGGATTTTTGTTGGGAAACCTGATGGTAAGAGACCTGCAGGAAGGTCAAGACGAAGATGGAGGGACAACGTTAAGATGGGCCTAAAGGAAATCGATAGGGATGGAAAAGAGTATATACAGGGTGTTTCCGGGCTGATGATACAAACTTTCAGGGATGATACAGAAGGACACATGTATCAATTTGAGATAAGGCACCCTGGTCCGGAAACGACTTAGTCGAAAGTTATAAGCGAAAATCGGTGTATGAAGATGTAATACTTTTATTACCTGCAGAAGTTTCACAAGCTGCTACATTCACAAAAGTTGTTCAAAGTGGCGTCCCCCAGCTTCGCTGCAGCCATGACATCGTCGCACAAAGTTCTGGCGTACACGTTGGAACAACCTCGGAGTCGTTCGAACAATGTCACATTCAGCGAGAATTCTTGCCAGGAGATCCTCTTCAGTCTCGACAGGTGTCTGGACAAAACTTTGTGCAACAATGTCCTGCCTGCAGTGAAGCTGGGGGACGCTACTTTGAACAACTGTTGTGAATGTAGCAGCTTGTGAAAATTGTACAGGTAATAAAAGTATTACATCTTCATACGCCGATTTTCGCTTATAACTTTCGACTAAGTCGTTTCCGGACCAAGGTTCCTTGTCTCAAATTGATACATCTGCCCTTCTCCATCATCCGTGAAAGTTTGTATCATCAGCCGGGAAACTTCCTGTAGATCTTGCTCAAGATAGGGACAGATGGAAGGCCTATGTTGCTGCAGCCATGAACCACCGGGTTTAAGAGTTAGTTAGTTAGAAAAGTAAAATCGGCACATTCGATAAGAATATGCCGAACACATTAAAGAACATTACATATACGACAGCCCTAAAAGAAAATGACCATTGTTGCGACGGTTGTCTCCAATTAGAAGCCGAGTAAAAATGACTGGAGGGAAGGCAGTAGAATTTACCTTAAATAGGCGTGAGGGACGTCAAATCGATTCTCACCTCTGTGGTACAAATCTCTAGCCATTGCCCTGTGGACTGTTAATCCTAAACATCGAACAATGCATTTCAGATCCAGACACCATGGATAAGCTGCGCCTCCAGTGGGCCTCCGAGGCAGCTATCAAGTTTGCTTCGTCTTCGAGAACGGACATGAGGACCCCCCAGTACATCCTCAACTTAGTGACGAAGCAGAAGCCATTACTTATGGTTTCCTTTCCGAGTAAGTGCTGATTTTTTAAGGTCACTCTTTTACCTTAACGTATATACGAGGGGAAGACAAAAGTCCGGAATTTTTTGACTACCCCCTCGAATTTAGTTTGCGACATATTGAAAGTCAACAGGAAGAATTTTGTTGAGTGTAGGACAGGAACGCCAGAGTCGTGATGCATGGTGGTTCGACAAAGAAAACCCGTCAGATTCTGCAACTATCACGTAGTCGCGCAATGGTAAGTATGTGACACGTTTGCCTTTTTCCTTGAAGCATTTACTTAAGTAAAATAAATCACAGATTGAAGTAAGACTTGAAGCTTTCCTGGCGACGAAAAATGATAAGATCCTTTCGGCCTATCGACCAGGCGAGTTGTGGAAATGATTTTTAGCTTTCGAGAGATAACGTCACCTTCATTTTCAGGGTACTTTTCCATAACTCATCTGGTTGATAGCCCGATAGAATACTTTTATCAACTCACAAATAGTTTCTTTAGGAATACACTGACGAGGGAGCCACAGAAATAATAATTCGTATTAATGGTATGAGTATCAATTTAGCAGATATTTAAAATGAATTAATATTCTTACAATAAATATTACTTATATATATGCACAAACAGTACATATTTTCAATAAAATGATACCAGATGTCAATAATTAAAGTTGGCGTACTCAGAGACCTCTGTCGCTGAAATCTGTTGCATAGTAAATAATATTCTTCTGATGAATCATTGATGCCGCTGCTTTACGCTTCCAAAGGGTCATTCATGTTGATTACGAGCACATTGAACACTTCTGTACTGACAAACTAAAAATAAAGTTCTGCATGTCAGATTTCTGGTGTTGTTATTCCATCGCCATTTTTCCACCTGGTGATGAAAATTCGAACTATTTTCTTTTTCATCAGCATTCGCTTCCCCATGGTCTCCATAGTTTCTATACCAAGTTTCACCGTCGTCCGGTGCTTTGAATGGGCTCCAGAGAGCTCGGAGTATAGGGAATTTAATTATGAGCGCCACATTTCCACCTGGTGGTGAAAATTCGAACTGTTTTCTTTTTCATCAGCATTCGCTTCCCTATAGTCTCCATAGTCTCTATACCAAGTTTCAGCGCAATCAGTTGCTTCGAAAGGTCTCCAGAGGGCTCTGAGTATAATATATATTAAATGTAACGTAATAAATAAGGAAGTGAGAGTGAAATTCTGCAAACATAGAGGAGAACACGAGAAATAGTGAGCGTTCCAATTTTTGCCATTTAGCGTCGAATTTCTGCCCTTTTTGTCTAATCGCGACGATGGTGATGAGTGATTGTATGATGGAACCGATGAAGAGACACACTGAAACAAATACGCATGCCGGGGTTCGAAACCGGCATCTTTAGCGCCGTGGCACGCCATACTAAACACTCCGCCACGGCTGATGAATAGCAAAACAAAAAACCAAAACCTATCAACGCAACTAGCGTTTGGTAATATTATGCAATGCATAAGAACATAACGGAAACTAAGTAATCTAGTCTCTAGAGTACTTACTACAGTAATCTTCAAGGCTCCATTACTGCAACGTTGTTCAAATATATTATTGATTTGCCCTAAATGTCCTTCGATTGACCTCATCCTCACTTGGTACATTTCTGCTAATCACGGACTCGCTACGCTAGGAATCCAAGATACACAGATTATAGAATAGCAAAAATCAAAGGCATTGGCTTAATACAAGTAAGACTGAAATGTTATAGCCTAAGTTTTTATACAGTGTGTCCGAAAACCCCTAGGTTTGAGTATCACAGAGAGCAATGTCAGCGTAATTTTAGTTTATTTATTTAGTACATACTATAGTTCTGTACTTACAAACACGAACTATGTATCCAGTGGATCTGTATGTCCTCCATCATGCTGTACACACAGATGTATGCGTCTCCATGTCCTCCTTGACATGTTGCGGAGCATCTGAGGAGTTATCTTTCGAAAGACTTCCTCAACACTTTCGCGCAATTCTTCATCTGTCCTGTGCCGACGACGAGAGACATGTGACTTGATTATTCCCCACAATGAGTTGTCTGGTGTTGTAAGGTCCGGGCTTCGTGGGGGCCATTTCAATGGGGATGGAGATGTTGGAGAACCACGCCGAATCCAGCGGCCTGGAAGTTGTTCATTAAGGAAATGACGCACCTGAAGAGCAAAATGGGCTGGAGCCTCATCCTGCTGTACCCACACACGATCCATGATTCCCTTCTCTTGCAACCGAGGTATTAACCACGTTTGCAACATGTGTAAATAAGAATGTCCATTCACATGTTCGTCAAAAAATATGGTCCGATGATGTCATCCCGGTCCATATCATAACATGAGGCGGGTTTCGTTCCACCTCTTCCACATAATGAGGATTTTTAGTTGCAGCACAACTAAAATTACAATGACATTGTTCTCTGTGATGCTCAAACCTAGGGGTACGGGAACTTATTTATTCGTGGGAACTGCCGCAAGTAGCGTTGTTTCTAGTGGCCTATTTCAGTATTGGAAGAAATTTATAATTTTATAATTCATCGTCTTTCTTGCGATGAAACTACTGATATAAATATTCAAGTTATAAGATAATAATATAAACGACGAAAACAATGTTACGAAGAGTTTAATTTTCTAGCAAAATAAACATGACGTTGGACGAAATTAATTTTCTTATGTATTAGAAATAACGAAAGTCACTTAGTGAAGGAGAATTCTTCTCTATGTGCTTTGAAGAAGTTATTCCCCACTTCGGTACGTTCAAGACTTGGCATTCCTTCTTCTCAATAGCAACGACAGCCAAATGAGGCAGCTGGCATCCAGCATCCTGTTTCGAACAAGGCTTTTCAAAGGTTTCCAACACGGAAAGGTTCTTTCACACGCTGCATTGGAAACTGGAATTGTTACAGAGAATACAACTAGAGTGTGATCCTTGTGAAATGTCAATATATACGCGTACTTTCCTAGGATTTCGAAGAAATCCATTGAAATACATTAAGTGGAAGACTCTCGTTCCCGGCTGAAGAGTTTTGGGCAAAATCTGCGGGAAATGTTATCACATAAATAAAAATCTGAGAAAGGTAACGGTTATCTCATAATTCAAGAAATATTCTGACCCTGGTGCACCCAAGGTTATTAGAAGTATAGATTGGGCCAATCCGTTGTTTACTCGTGATGACGAAACGACGGTAAGAGGTGAATTTATCCATGAAATGAATTCCAAATCAATGCGCTAGTGTTGCACTATGCAGATAGGAAACCATGCCAGAAACTGAACACACGAAATCCCGAGGCTCTGGAAATCTCAAATTCTACACGTCATTTTCACCTTAAGTGATTGTCTTTGCATTATCTGGAATGAAAACTAACAATTTCCCATAAGTTCCAGACACTTGCAATGTAGAAAACGTCAAGAATTAATATCGTTTTAAAATGACCATTCGGTATTTCTCGACTGCTCGGGACCCAGAAAAGTAGGGAAGTCATTTGCTGAAGTCGGGATCGGGACTGAATTTTTCTTTCCGATCCCGGTCCCGACTTTTCGAGATACCGCACACCACTTGTTATTATTATTTATTTTAGTTCAGCACATGATACATCTTCCAAGTACGTTGAACATAATATGCTGTGCATACCAGAAAAGAAAAGTTCAAATGAGCATTTATATACGCTATATTTACACTAGGCTATGCACTTGTATTTTTTCCTCAGTGCACAACATGTTTGTGCACGTTTATATTTTAACAAATGATGATACTTGCATTCCACTTATGTTTCTGACAAACTGTTAATTGTTATAAAATGTAAAATATATTCACATTCTCATCCTCTAATCATATATTTATGCCGTGCGTTAGTGGCTATCGTGTCTCCTTTTCCACAGCCTGTAGTACACATCCTCATCTAGACATTGTTCTTGTTCTGGTGTTTTGAGCCAGGGCTGGGTGCACCTCTCACTCTACCACTCCAACGTATGCTTGTGCTACACAATTACAGGCACCTATGGACCTTTTGTTTTACCTACCCACGATACAAATATATGTCCTGTTCCTTTCTCGCAATGTATTTTGTTTCATCTGACATCAGTGCGAATACTTTCTCCTCTTCTACTTCCTGGCTTATTTTGTTGACAATAAGTGTGGACATTACGCAGATAAATTGTTTTGAATCACACTTTGAGTGTAATTTGCATTTTAAGGTTTGTTACGTTCCCCGGATTATTCTCAATGGATCAACTTACGTTTATTCCTCGACGGCGAGAATGAGACTTATCAGCCTATTTTGAAGCCCACAGGTTGTGGGAAATCAGATAAGGATATGTTTACGTAAACCTTACTAACTCTCGCACACCAAAAATATATTTAGATGTCAGTTAATGTTAATTAAACTTCTTATTACAAACAAAATTGTATTAAGATCATAATAGTTCTTGACTACACAAATTAACACATTCACATTTCGAAAATCACTTCCATTATCCAGCAATATTCATAATATCTCTCTCCTAACAACCCACAATCAAATGTTTTAAGGTTAGTCCATAACCATACCAGACTACCCAATTGAACAAAACAAATTACGTCATCATAGATATTTCACATATTAAACACTTAAAATGATACAATAAGTGGGTGCGTATCAGGTTCAAGTTCAATACATTTCCTCTCATTTTGAAATTAACTTTAAGAGTATCGAAGAAATTCCCTTTGTTAAGGTTTACCTCAGACTTATCATCTCGAAAATCAAGTCCCTGAATAGTAAGAAACCGCGATGTAATCACAACAACTGACATGTAGTGTCGGCTTTCTTGGATCACATTTGGTCTCGGGTTCGATACACGGTTGAGGCACTCTTAACTGTATATTCAGTCCCGATTAGCCTTACTGTGCATAAAGTGGACTTTAAGCACCAAATCAACCAACCAAGCAAATCTTGAATCATCTTTGAATGTCTTTTACTAATTAGCATGTCACTAACGACCCACGATTAAAATTATTTGCCCGTACTACAGATGATGATATTTTGTGGTCCTCAGAATGTTAGTGATGTTCTAAAACCATCCCCATTCAACGCTTTTTTCCAGTTCTTAAAACTGGTTAAAACATAGGTTAATCGCGAACATTGCAGGACATAAATGAATGAGAAATCACCTATGCCCAGGTCTGCGCTCGAATCTTGAACGAAAGTCACACACGCACACATATACTAAAACAAATTAATATGTGTTAGTCAATTTGGCATTATAAGCAGCGAAAGTGATATCATGCAGAATACACCACTTGGAAAAGGTGAAAATTGTCATACTCTTAGAAATGAACTCTCTTATTATTCGATATTTCATTAACTTTGCCACGTCCTCTCACGTGAGCATCTACCAGCTTAGCACAGGGTAGAAACGATGAGATACCTCTGGGTACAGATCAGGATGACTAACACTACGAATATATGGAAAGAAACAATAGATTTGACCCACTACGGAGGGTACAATTCGTAATATATTCTTGAATAACATATACAAATACTTTGGAAATCTTTTCATACAATATATTTTCTTCTATTTTTTTTCTTATTAATTCCAGCCAATCTTCTTCTTTGGACTTCTTCTTCTTGTAATTACTAAGGCTTCTTCTTCTTATAATTACTAAAGCATCTTCTTTTTTGTCTTCTTCTTCTTGTAATTATTAAGGCTTCTTCTTCTTGTAATTACTAAAGCTTATTCTTCTTATAACTACTAATGCTTCTTCTTGTAATTACTAATACTTCTTCTTCTTGTAATTATTACATATTGTGTATTTTTCTTCTTTGTCGATCTTATCCAAATTGACGGAAATATTAAGAAAATCGATCTCCCAGACAAACAAAGAGAAAGGGGTTAGTTAAGATCGTCGCCTGGCCAGCGTTAACCTTAACTTGGAGCTGCAATAGATGCGCCTACCAAAAGTGCTTGGGTGCCTACCGTGAGATGGCGCTACACCTGGGAAAAACAACCCAAAAGCCGCACGAAACTCTCAGTTCGTGGGAACCGTAATAGACCCAGAATCGTAATTGCCATTCGACTTCTTTACTTTTATATAATGATCACTTATCCTATTACTGAATATTAATTACCCTTTCCACCTTATTTATATCCTGTTATTGTGCTAAGTTCATTTATTTCTTCCATTATAATTAGCAGTAATATCTACAATCATTATTTCACCACATCAGCGCTTTCCTTCTTCTCCTATCACAACGGCAGACGTCTTCTTGAGTGCTGCCATCTCTGGCCCACTTTTTAAACTGCTGTATGCATGATCAAATATATGCGTCGTTCTTTTTGCATGCTGCCATCTATGATCCTCTACCTCAAATAACAACAATGCAGTTTGTGTACGTGACAACTTCTGTGGGGGGGGGGGCGAAGTGTCTGAGTGGGGAGGCGCACCTTGCCCCCTCTGGCGTCGTCACTGCCTCTCATCCATTTATCTGTAATGTAAACTCACCTCTCATCCATTTATCTATACTGTGAACACACCTCTCATACATTTATCTATACTGTGAACTCACCTCTCATACATTTATCTATACTGTGAACTCACCTCTCATACATTTATCTGTAATGTAAACTCACCTCTCATCCATTTATCTATACTGTGAACTCACCTCTCATACATTTATCTATACTGTGAACACACCTCTCATACATTTATCTATACTGTGAACTCAACTCTCATCCATTTATCTATACTGTGAACTCACCTCTCATACATTTATCTATACTGTGAACACAACTCTCATACATTTATCTATACTGTGAACTCACCTCTCATACATTTATCTATACTGTGAACACACCTCTCATACATTTATCTATACTGTGAACTCACCTCTCATACATTTATATATACTGTGAACTCAACTCTCATCCATTTATCTATACTGTGAACTCACCTCTCATCCATTTATCTATACTGTGAACACAACTCTCATACATTTATCTATACTGTGAACTCACCTCTCATACATTTATCTATACTGTGAACACACCTCTCATACATTTATCTATACTGTGAACTCACCTCTCATACATTTATATATACTGTGAACACACCGCTCATCCATTTATATATACTGTGAACACACCTCTCATCTATTTTTCTATACTGTGAACTCACCTCTCATTCATTTATATATTCTGTTAACTCACCTCTCATTCATTTATCTATTCTGTGAACTCACCTCTCATTCATTTAACTGTACTGTAAACTCACCTCTCATCCATTTACCTGTACTGTGAACTCGCCCATCATCCTTTCATTAAACATTCTCATAAATTGTGATGAAGATCTGTCCTTTTCCCGCTCTGATCTCTCTTCTGAACAAACAAACAATTCCAAGTCTTCAATCTCTTCATCATCTACTGGTACATTGGAGAATATGCAGGAAACGTGAAATGAAATGATTCTGCACCTACCTATTTCTGCCTGTACCCTTGGCCATTCTTCGCCTGTGTTGTCACCATCCGCTTCCTCTTTCATCCATCCATTTTCCAACGCCCCATAATGTCATGAGGTCGGCCTCACCAACACACACGTTGCTGGTGAGGCAGAGCAGATCCGTCACCAGCCACTCCCGAGCTTTACATCGCGAACTTACTAAAACGGTCCCTTGTGGGACAATCATCAAACTACGGTTTTCAGAGCGAATACATTAGGATGAAACACAGCGAAGCTGTGGTAGCTGTAAGGAGAACACAGAACATTCACAGTGCAACTACGAGAGATTAAAAGGCAATGGTAGTTATCTTATCTTGGCTGCAGGCTCCTCTGGCTCCTGGGAAATTCTGAGGCGTGGATTCCTCTTTAAGGGCAAGATCCTACAATATAAAGTTTGCCTCTGTGAGAATACAATAAAGTAAATTATTACTAATTGCAGCAATAATCTCCACAATTCTAACAATAAACCAATAGAATTATAATATAATCAATAATACAGGATGTCTACCAAGATAACACATCCAAAATTCTAGACTTTTTTTAAACTTTTTTCTTGATATTTATTTAATCGCCCCCTACTTAGACATAGTTACGAAATTAAGAAAATATAGGGGAGAGTTGCCGAAATTGGACCGTTGCCTAAGTTGGACCGCCTTTGTTTTTGCCTATAGACGGGTTTTTGAAACAGGTGAGTTGGCACCACTGGTTGGTGTCAGTGCCATGTACAAATTACTGAATTGTCATAGAAACTAGAGACGTTCGACGAAGTAGGAGTACTGTTATTGTGTTTCCATTGTTCGTGTTGCAATTATTGTGCTTCGGATCTTAAGCTCTTGTGTAGACTAGGGGTAAGTAATCAAATGTCCTGTAGTATATTATAAAAGTGCCATTCATTAACCACTAACTACATGTGGTAAAACTATGATTTAGTTGCGTATGTTCGTGTACCGTCATATTTTTATTAACCGGGTATAATTGCCTAAGTTGGACCACCACGTGCTTCCGAAATTGGACCGTGGAAAGTATGGGCTGTGGACAGAGATAGAATTGCAAATGGCTATAGCAGCATACAATAATGGGGACTATGGCTTGAACGAGTGTAGTAGAAGGAATGGTTTGTTTGGTTTTACAGCTGACCGAATATTCAACGTCGATGGGTCAGGTTTCACTACAGTCCCGAAACGTCCTAAAAAAATTGTAGCAAAGAAAGCAAAATCACAGGTAGGTACGAACGTGGAGTAAATACCACAATGGTGTGTGCAGTGAGTGCTGTAGGTGTCTAGATACCGTAGACATACATACGTACATGCCTTTAGTGAGCGGTCCAACCTAAGCAACCTGTGGTCCAAGTTAAAAAACCTGTTGCCTATAATGTACCGATGTCACTACTTTCGTTTATGTACCCTATTATATTGGTTCCTGCATTTTTTGTTGAAATACATATATGAAGTGAAAGCTAATAGTTTGTTCTTCTCATACCTACAATTTCGTTCTTTTTCTGTGTCTTGTTTTTGATGCAGAAGCAAAATAGTACCAACTGGTCCAATTTAGGCGACTCTCCCCTATATTTTTATTCCATAAAAAAAACCTATCACAAGGCCTGAAGCTGTACTTTAACAAGAAATTTAGACTTGCTTTAATTATTATTAATGCATGTAAAAATTATTGCTTCAGATTTCATCCTGGATGAGGAATAGCCACATTATTTTGTTTAATATTTTACAAAATTTCACGCTTACAAGAATATAATTCATAAGACACAAAGTGAACAAATCTCAAGCACAACTCAATTCAATTTAAATTGCAAATATTCAATTGTATTAAATCCCACTTGTTGTTCAAGAAAACATTGATGCTGTGCAAAACCTAATACTGCAAGATCGTCATGTGACATACTGTGAGATTGAGGCAACCATAGGCATTAGTTCCACCAGCATATATAAAATATTACATGATCATTTAGCTGTGAGAAAGGTATGTTCTCGTTGGATCCCACACAATTTGACAAAAAAAAGAAGCAAACATTCTTGACCAAAAGCATAATTTCTTGACTTGCTTGACCTACCTGTTAATTTCTTGACTTTCTCTGGAGTTTATTGATTGGTAGACACCCAGATAATATGAATACTGGGATTCATGTATTCCAAAGTAACATAGATGATAATAGGAAGCTCACATAATAGCCAATTGTAAAAATGGGCATTTTCTGCGTTCTACTGGGTACACGATAAAATATTTAGTATATTTGGAACTTTCACTCAAAATTGTAATCTGAGGATTAATGTTAGATGGATTTGCATTAGTACTTTGCTTCTTTGCATGTTCTTTGCTGCTTTTATTTGAAAAAAAAATGATTTTTTTTCTCAAAATTTCTTGAGGGAGTGTTGCCTCACCCTCCCCTTCCACACACACATGTGTACGCCAGTGTTTAGAGTGATGAAGCTGATTAATTCAACTTTGTCCATCCTTAGAAGTTGTCTTTATGTTTAAGAGAAGTTTAAAAAGAATTTTATTTGAGGTAATTGTTATTTTCTGCATTTCTAACTTCTTTAAAAAAATATTATTAAAATTGCATAAGAAATGGTACATTGTTGTTATAGGCAGTTTTAGTTTAAATATTGTTAAATGTAAATAAAAGCATTAACTCTCTCTATAAAGCGAAAATTAGTTTTTTTTGCCTTTAGTAGAAAACAGCCAGTTCACAATTTTGAAATCCGTTTTTGGGGAGTTTCCCGTGGTCCGATTCTGTCTGATTTTGGATATGTTATTCACCAATAATTTCCAGTACTCTATCTGACACCCTGTAGAGAACATGTAGAAAATGTAGTACGCAATTCTATGCTCCTTGCAGGCAAGATGTCGGCGCTGGCCTTCTGCATCGTGATGCGCCGCCAGATCACCAGCTTCTTCCTCGAGATCTTCTTTCCCAGCGGCCTCTTCGTGGTGATGTCGTGGGGCAGCTTCCTCATCTCGCCGGAAGTGGTTCCTGGCAGGATGGTGCTCCTCGTCACCAACCTCCTCACTTTGGTCACCATGTTCGAAGCCATCAGGTAAGAACTGGAACTAACCGTTTACAGCGCCTGGTTGCCGCTGAACTCGGCATGAAAGCTCATTTCATTAGCGACCATTCTCGTTGAATCACTAAAACTGCCATGTTATCACGAACAATGCACGGTAAATTAAGAAGAATATGGGGTGGTGGTTTACCAATGGAGTTTCCCAACCCGGAACCTGGAGCCTCGTGAACATAGATATGCTTTCATTTCCTTAAGTGTTGACTGGCACTCGTACAGAAACAATTGTTGAAATATTTCCTATCTAAATGTTGGCCGCTGAAAGTCTGTTGATAAAATGCCTATACTGAAAGTGTTCGTCGCCAAATAATATACTGGTGAAATGTTTGAGTTGTTTTAAGTCACAGATAGGATAATCGAGCCTGGACCTACAGTTTAAAGTGGGATCAAAACCACCATGTGCCTCCACTAGGTTTCGAACCCGGGAACCACTGGACGCCTCCAGGATCGCTCAACATATTAGCAAATGTTGGCCTGCTACGTCACACAGTTTTATGTCTATTCCTGGGTGCAGAGTTGAGTAGCAGGGAGCAACGGCTGATAACAATTGACAATCATCCATGCTTTTCACACTGCATGTCAAACCTTACTGAAGGGGCAGTAAAGTTAACAAAGATATATAATATAGGTACTCACGTTTTCCGCGAACCTGTTTTAAGTAATTTTCTATTAATTGCGGTAGCATCTGCAACCATCCTCATTGGAATTCGTTGTGTCGTTGCTTGGCGTGTTTACCGCGTCTCTCATTCCCATAGTATGAAAGAGATATATATTTAAATTCAATTATATAAATAACTACGAACAAAGTTAAATATCGTATTTACAATTACTTAAACATTGATGCCTTTAACCAGAAGCCTTCTCTTTGTGCATTATACCCTTGAAACTATTCTGCTCCATGGTCCCTGTCATCCATCTTCCCACTAGCAGACGACTACACAACACCCAGATAGCAAGTGCGTCCATGGACCTTGCCACCTCGGCTTACTGCAAAGTGAGCGTTCCTGGAGGCGCCGATTGATTACAATGCGACAGAGTTACCACCGGGCTATCGGGGAGGCAATGCTGGTAAAATGTTGGCAGTTGAGAGGGTCAACTGCAAGCTTCAGTTTGAAATCAGTGTTGCCACAATCTGAGGGCACAATTTCCCTTTCAAAGGGGCAAGATTTCCCTTTTTGGACTATTTTTTTCCTTCACCTAAACAAATAGACTACTACTAATAATTATTATCATTATTAGCAGTGGTAGTAGTAGTAAAATTTCCGTTGGTCCATGTTCGTATGAATAAAAAATGTTACGCAAAGTTTTCACATACATGTCATCTTCATTGTTTTCTGGTCAGATGTCCCAGGTTTAAATCATGGTCAGGAATCCATTAAATCGTTAATTCTCATCGTTACAATTATCCGAAGATACAGAAAAGCGACGTACAATAAACTTAAGAGAAATATAAATAGATACAGGCTTATATTCAAGGGTGCAGAAATAGGAAGGATCAGAAAGAAATAAACATGTGAATATGAAACTGGAACTTAACATAAACTGTAATAATGTAAAATCAGAAGTCTTAAAATTTCCCTGAAATTGTGATATTTTTCATCGAAATTCCCTTTTCCCTTTTTGGCTAAAATTTCGGTCCGAATATCCCTGCAAAAGGGAAATTTCCCTTCATGTGGCAACACTGTTTGAAATGTGTACTGACAAGATGTTTGCTTTGAAATACGGACGAAAGGTATCTTTCAGAGGACGCACCCCTACTTCCCTGAGCATTAAGGCAGTAGACATCTGGCTGCTGTCCTGTATCATGTTCGTGTTCTGCGCCCTCGTGGAGTACGCTTTCATCCTTCTGGCCCTCAGGCAGAGGGAGACCAACCAAAGGAAGGAAGTGAAGACCGTCAAAGTACACCCGTCTGGGACAACCATGGAGACCATGCAGAAGGTACTTGATCAGATCACTCTGAGCATGTTCAATAACCAGTTAAAATTTTGTTTTGGGGAGTAGAGCCGTCCAAATCAGGTATACATAGTATGTACAGGGTTTGCCATTCTTTGACGACCCTTTCGATCCTCATTCTTGCCCAAAGTCATGAACGTGCCACAGTTGCCAGTCGAAAGTGTTATCATGTCTGTCACCACCCAAGTATTTTCCCATATAATTTAGATTTGGATTATACCACTAGGCCTCTACAATTATATATACACTACGGGCTGACAATTTGACTACCTTTACTAATTTAAAAAAATTAGCAGAATCTGAGGCGTATGTGGGATGTACCAAAAGTAAATAATTTATTGACGAAAGAACGACTAGAAATTTGTCGTATATAACATTAGTAACTTTAACAATATAAATTTTTCAACAAAAATATATATATATATGTCTGATTGACATTATTCATTCAACTTACAAATATTAACACACTTCATATGGGCCAAAATAAATGTACCGGAATTAGATTGTGTTCCCATTACGTATTAAGGTTGGTTCAATGATCTGCATTATTCTTGAGTGGAAAATATATTATTAATCAGCAATTTTGAATAGGGAAGTTATAAATCTAATTGAATACAAATTTTCATGATTAGTGGATGTCGGTCAACTCTGAAAGGACCATCTGCGTAATGGTAGCATTAAACATAACATAAATAAATAGTGCACAAATTAAACTAATTAACTAAATGAAGTAATATGAATCTAATATTAAACTTCAATATATTAATAATATACTACCAGTACACAGATGATGACTTCCACAGACCGATTCTACCAGTTCAAGGTAGAGCTACGAGTTGTGAACCCAACCGCTGCCAGAGTAAGAGAGAGAGAGAGAGAGAGAGAGAGAGAGAGAGAGAGAGAGCTTCGCAAGCCACGCGAGAGCCTTCCCTTTCCATAGTCACATGACCTAGTGACGTATTACTTCCCCAAAAAACGAAACAAACGAAATACGAATTACACACAATCTGACTCATGTTCCTTTGCGAGCGAGGAATAGTCTTGTCTTGTCACTTCTGTCTTGGGTAAAGCAGCCTGCTTCCCTCTGGGTATTGTCACTGCAGCACCCCTTGGGGGGGATAAAGACAGGATTTTGGAAAGATGTATGGCTGTGGTTTCCCGTAGATGGGAGGGGGCAAGGAAGACCGTCATACAATGTCCATGAGAATATTCATTTTTGAAAGATATTCAATCTTTTGGGAAATAAGGTAGGATAAGGTAGAAAGGTCCATGTGCCATGAAAGTACATAGGGGCATATATCAAGAGCGCATATTCTAGTCTACTAGACTATATGCGAAGCCTGAAGCCAAGAAATTAAATTCAGAAGAAAATTTGATTAGAAAATGTGCATAAAATTGCTCATTTCCATAAAAAGATGGTGATGTTCCTGGAAACCTGATTACTTAGGAGTTGGCAACATGTTCGGGCTTCATCAAGAAGTTGCAAAGTGTAAGTCCCACATATCCCCATTCTGACTATGCTGAGTGCAACTCCAACTGGCGGCTGGGAAACAGCGAATCAGCGATCAGTTGAATTTTCTTCGACTAAGATCGGGCATTTTCGAGTCACAAGGTACCGAGCGCTGGGTTCCGAAACAAATGAGCGCTGGGTTCACCACGTTGCCAAACGTTCCGTAAAGGGAGAAAGAGTGTTCTCGGTCAACACCAGAAATCAGCGGGTTCAACTGCACTCGTGGTTCTGCACGTTCAAGTTTCCGGAAGGACCACCCACAGGTCGGAATGCAGGCGGACACACAGTCATATAAAGGCAACTGGCAAAAACAGAAGTACGCTTGGCAACGTTGCTTCGGGAGAGCGATGTGATCCCTTCAGGCTTTACTTCGTATGATTTTGTTGACACCCATCGGACCACACGCACCCGGCAGTGACTGGGGGACAGGACGCGCCAGAAACAGCCATCAAGGTCAACCGCCAGTTGGAGTTGCATTCAGTATAGGAAAGGTGGAACAATATAATTACAGGAAAGGGTAAAAAATATAAATAAAATGAGCGCGTCTTCCTTACAACAGTGCGTCTAGCTACCTTGCCAGATAAAATAAATCCATTCGAACACTATGGTATTGTGAGATAGCCCAAGTTAAAGCCGAGCATACACCACTGGTACAGCCGCTTGCCCCACACACATATCACGGTCATGGTTGAGGTGATGAGACCATCCTTTGGTCACCTTCACCCCTCAGATTAACATTCATCCGCATATGCAGAGGCATTAAGTACACTCCCACCTGATATCATCAGTACCCTCAGCGATTGAAGTATTGCGATGTGGAGAGTAACGGGAAACCACAACACTATATTCTCTCCATGTAACCAAGCTCTTACAATGGCCTCTCGCTAGCAAAACATTCATCGGTGAAGATGGACTCCTGCTCGGATGTCGGGATGGCTGCTTACGACAACACATCGACCACAACGACTGCTGGAATGATTTGGTTTATTGTACTGCCACTTTTGGCTAATCGCGAACATGGGGATTTCGAATCGCACCTGGAGGCGAATATTACTGTGTCATGAAAATGGTGGTGTGCACACAGATCCTCTGGAGTAAATGGTGGTCACTGGTCTGATTTAATGGTATACCATCCTCTCATCATACGCATGCTGTTAAAATAACATTTTGGAGGTTTGTCTACAATTCAAATGGGGGTAATGGGACTTTTGGTACACGCTGTATATTGTTTTATACGAATTCTTATTTTACGTCATTATAACTAAATTTTAGTATGACTAAGGAACTATTCCAAGGAGAGGCTGCATTTCATATCCTTAAAATTTGATGACGCTAGGACTTGATAGAAATTTGTGCTCTACCAATACTATAAGTGAATTTCTTTCTTGGTTTAGCTTACTTACGTCGTCGATATTCTTTGTTGCAGGTGGGCAAGACAAGGAAATTCCGGCTGGTGATTGGTTGCTGGAAATCGAATTGGAGCATCATAGACAGCGTGTCACTGGTCCTCTTCCCAACGGCATTCGTTGTGTACAATGTTGCTTATTGGAGCACTTATATGAGCCGCAGAAATCACGGGATCACTAACTCAACGTGCAGTTAGGTTCGTCGTCATGAACTGGGAACAGATAACCGCTTTTTTTGGTCTTATTTGTACATTTCAGAGCTTCTACAGGGTGCGCCAAAAGCCTATGGTACTTTCGGATTGGTAATTTTAGAACTTAATTGTTGTTATTTTCAGAGATTGAGCTGAGATTTCTGAAATAAATATATAAAAGGCTAATCATACTTCTTCAAACAACGGTGGCTCAATTGTTCATTCTCAATGCAATGTACAGTCAACGGCAAAGACAATGGTAGGCAAATTGTCCACCGCTATTTTCATTGCTTCTTTATTCTACATCCTGTGTTGTTTTAAGGAATGAAACTATGTTGGTTCAAAGCAGGCATTGTTCTTATTGACGTCATTATTTCAATTCATTGTCATCACAATGTGTAATACAGACCAAATTAAAATCGTGGTGGACATTTCGCCAACTGTTTCTTTCGCAGTTGTGTGTACAATTAAGTTTCAATTCTAATAAAAATATAGAAATACAATTGGGGTTAAGTGTATGACCGTATATTCAGGGTATCTCAAAAATAATAGCGCAAACTGACACAGGTGAAAGTACACGATAATAGAAGCAAAAAAGTCTCAGTAAACATTGGTGTGCAAGCCGCCACTGACTTCATTGTTTGTAAACGTCGTCCTAGTTGGTAAAATGATAATAATGTGTGCGAATGTGTGGTTAGAAGCCGTCACTGATTGCATTTTGTAAACACCGAGTGTTTACTCCTTGCACATTCCGAGCAGTGGCGTGCCCAGGATTTTCGAAATGGAGGGGCTGATATGATCCATATTTTGGTGACGTCATAATTTCAAAATATGTCACTGATATATTTTTTTGTGAAAGAAAGCGTAATTAGTGATGTTATATGTAATATTGCACCTTGTTTGTAATGTATATCTTTTGTTTAATATTTATTGTATTTTATGCTCTATTATGAGTAGTTCAATGTATCTTTATATTTAAGAGAGTGCACTATGTGAATTTCTATTTCTAAACGTGTGTAGATGTCAATTTTGTTGGTAGCATCTTTTTGTAGATAGTAAGTGATTCATCTGAACTTCAATCTGTGTTCTTGAAATATAAAAGCGAGGATATCGCATAAGAAATAACACACATTCGCCACGGATCGTCGAAGATTTTTAACTTAAAAATAACTTCTCGGTGTTGTGCATACATCTTGGTATGATAGTTCGGGGCGCCTATGTAACCATAGGTATGCCGATGGCCATGCATTGAGTTAACGCGTTTTAGTTGAGTCAAGTCATCAACAGAGGGAAATCCTCCCCTTTGTACTAAGCCTGTTTGCATTATAATCGCGATAAATAAAGAATAAATCCTTTCGTTTTGTCTGCTGCAATTATGTGGTTTTATTTCTCTGTGCTGTGAAGCATTGTCTTTGCCTAACACTATCCCTGTACCTGAGAGGAGTCTGTGTACTTCACCGAGTCTCATCGTTCACCGCTGAGTATTACCGAGTTATTAATAATAAGAATAATAGGACGACATAGTACCAAATCTAATAATAATACGATTAATAATAAAACATAGAACGTGTCAGAGTTATGTATACTTTTTCTTGGTAGTGTGCCCTCATTTTGTCATATTTTCCTACCTTTGACGAACTTTCTTTTTAGGAATACTCGGCCAAAGAGAGGGTTATAACCCCCATCAAACCCCCTTGGATACGCCACTGGTTCCGAGGTTTGCTTTCTGTTTACAAAACAGGACATTTCCGAGAGGTGGCGTTGTAATCAAACAGCATTGATACAATCAGTACAGAGGATTGTACATAATTGTGACCAATTCCGAAATGAACCGGTGGTGTTCGAAAGCATTTTACCAACCAGGACTACGTTTACAAACAATGAATTCAGTGGCGGCTTTTAATCACACATTCGCGATTATCTCGAAAACGGCTCGTTTGCAGACCCATGTTTACTGAGAATTTTTTGATTCCATTATCGTGTACTTTTCCTGTGTCAGTTTGCGCTATTACTTAAGAGACACCCTGAGAAATAATGGTAAGGGTTCAACTTTCAGAAGCCCAAGGATAGTAACATTTTAATAGATATAGAGCGTTAATAATAATAGCGATAACAACTGATTGATGTTAATGCCTATATTTGTAAAAGGATACTACTATCACTAATTATTACTATTAACAATTTACGCACAGATAGGATAATCGGGACTGGACCTACAGTTTAAAGTTGGGTCCGAACCACTGTGCAATGTTCCTCCAACGGACATTGAACCCGGGACTCCTAGATTACAACGTTACAACTACACCACCGGTAAGGGTCTACATTTTCCTTTCAACGATGTAATTGTGTATATCAATGGGCACATATTAAGACCAACATTTTTATTATTAATCACGTTTATCGTAGGGGTGTATTCACAATTCTATTTTCAATTTTCGGAAAATCTATTAAAATTTGCCTGAATTTTCACTTTTGGAGACTACATATAAATAATTATTGTCATTTCAGTATATTTTTTCTGAAACATGCTTGGGTTATGAAGACAATAATATTATTGTAATTTAAGTGGCTATTAATTATAAATGAACCATAATTAAATTTTTCAAAATTAAATTATAATTAGCTTCTTCAAGTTGACACGGGCTTATGGTACTAATGTTACTAATTCCTAGTTATTAATAAAATGCCCTGAAAAGTGGACTAAGTTACCACTGCGTCTATATTGGACATTGTCTCAATAGATTTTGCACTAAGTGGTTAGTAATTTTCGCTAGAATTGTTGCAGTACTTTAGACCAATTTGTCTTTATTGTTAAGTTCGAGTCTGTCCAAGATTAAATGTTGCTCTGAACGATGTCATCCATAGAAAGCATTCTGCTAATTTGTAAACGCATATTGAAGTTCGGTAAGAGAAAGTATACAGATCGATACGCATTGTACTAGTGCAATACAAACCATGTCTGAATGCCCCGTCGCAAAGTGACGCTCTCGTTGCAATTGGCCACTTATAGAAACCGTGTATCGGCAAGTGCGCACAGTGGAACATGGCAGCCTCTTCAATGGACATCAATTTGCGTAATCGTCAAATAATTAGCCCCGCCAAGTAATATGGAAATAAAATACGAGGGCCGTGCAGAAAGTAGAGCACATGCTCATTACTTCTCCACATAGTCTGTCGTGGGGAAAAAGGTAAAACGCCATGAAGACGTATAGGGGGTGTAGTTTGGGCCCCCACAGTTTCTTGATCACGGCCCAAGGTGGGGGTGATGTGATCAGCACCACGCTCCTGGCCGGCTTTACCCCAGATTTTCCTCCAGGTACCCACGACGATGGGTGGGCGCCGGAGCGCTTGAACAGGTTCTCCCACGCCGGGATCCAACCCGGGTCTCCGGCATGGTAATCAGACGCCCTGTGCAGCAAGCAAACGAAAACGGAGGAGGGAAGCGACTGCAGCTCATTTGCAGCACCACGCACTCACTTTCTCCCCTTATCTACCGTTATGCGCGGCCTCGCTCCACAAATTCCCGAATCAGACTGTTGTTGAAAACTGTCCGTTTGATGAATCACCTCGCAACATATAACGTTTTATGCTTCTTTTGTCAAAGAAAGAGCTATGCCAATTTACAAGACAATCGACTGAATCCCTCTACCCTACTTGCCGTTATTTTTACACTTATCGGAATAGCAGTCAAGGTGAAAAGGAGCATGAAAAACTAATTCTCTGATACGATACATTTCCTCAATATTATCTACCTGCTTGTGGATCAATGGTCCCAGTTCTTGGCTAAGATAATCAGCAAAGAAACAAGCAACCATCAGATCCATAACAGGTTTCTAAGGTGTGTAACGAAACGTTAATTAGATACAATAACAACACAGCAACTGGTGTCAAGTGTCATGTCTCACCCCTAAGGTGATAATAGTAAACATTTGGTTCTTTTGAGGTGAACAGAAAAGAACCAGGAGTCAACCTTCCTCCCATGAATAACATGTTTATTGCATTCGATAGAGTTGCCCACAAATGTATTGATACTTTGCTTCGATTTGCTTCCCTCTTTTATCAACGTCTTCTTGTCTGTCGCAATCGATGTTGGTGGGAGAGAAAGATAAATGAGATATGTGTGACGTAGTCTGTTGGAATGCTGTACAGGAGGCATTCAAAATGGATCAAATAGCCACTAGCGGGGCGGGAGGGTTCAAAGGGGTTAGTCACCCCCATTCAAAATTGACAGTGCTCATTTGATTGTAGAAATAAGCCAAAACTACAGCAGATTTTAATTTGATTCCTTGTTTTTCTGCCACTTCTGGATAATCGCTACGATGAGGATGAAATTTATGAAGTTACACCAATGCCCAGGCCCGAATTCGAACCCGAGACCCCTCGCGTCGTAGCGCGCTGTGATAACCACTCCGCCACGAAAGCTGGCTAGACAATTTTGAAAATATTAAAAATGGCCAAAAATATGAATATATATAATCTTTAGTGGTGAAATTTCATTCATGCCCTTATTAATATTTCGTTAGTATAAAGTTACATTACTTTTTCAAGGTTGTGTCGCCCCAGTCGAATCTGGTCATACTTCCATTTGAAAATAGGGAGTGCAACATCTGCACGTGCATAAATTATCTATGACTTGCACAAGATTCGAATGTTAGGGAATTAATCTGCATTTCTTATAGATAACGAAGTTAATAATTATGTAAACGTTTTTGGCATTGGAAAAATTTTACAATCTTGATTATTTTATGTAAATATTGTAAAAATGTATGCATGATGTAATTATGTAAATCCATAGATAAGACTAAATGTCGACCAAGTTTCCTTGGTATTTTGTAAACAACCATTTAGTATAAAAAGGAACCCAATTTCTGTCTATTTCGGCTTTCTTACCCGATTGCTGGTATCACAAGTCTACCTCGTAGGGAGAACTGCCCGTTCCTTTGTGGACGCTGCAATTTGCTTGGGTTAGTTTCTCATAAACCTCCTGCTTCGGCTCTGGGTTCTTGCGATACCAAAAAGCAACCGTGAATAATTTTGGAATGGTTACCCGTTACAGATTTGCACTCAGATCTGCATCAGTTAACCTGAATCCAAGATTGCCAGTGGATAAGTGATATTGTATACCGTGCATAAACGATAATAAACCAGACTATTGGAAGAAAGTTCCATACCCTTCCATTTCTAACTTAAGAAAGGTATGAAATCCAACACCAGTGACCAAGTCAGGGCCTGCAATTTAGTTACCCTAATAGCTAACTGAGAAGTCCGATCAAGGGTAACTTAGCAACCCATCCTAGGCGCTAGAGGACCAGTGTAGGTGCGTGTCAAGGTAGAAAAGAGTTAAAACAACTCAAGAAATGTTTGCGAAATTTAATTACTTTTCCTAACTTCAATGTTATGCTTTACTACAAGCTATATAAACTTACATTTATATAAATTATTAACAAAATTACTGTTAAAAATGAATAAGAGTGAACTCTTTCTATTCGAACTTCAAGCGGACACGAGAAACGTTCGAATTTTCCAAAATTCCAATTAACAAAAACCTCGTCATTAAAGATGGTTTCAAGGGGAAGAAAGGGGCATCTGCGATGGCGCAGTGGTAGCGTCGTAGCCTTGTAATCAAGGGGCCCCGGGTTCGATACCCGGTGGAGGCACATGGTGGTTCGGATCCCACTTTAAACTGAAGGTCAAGTCCCAATTAGCCTTACTGTGCATAAAGTGGACTTAAAACACCAAATCAATCAAGGGGAATAAACTTCTGTTCGAATTACCGAGTAATTCCAGAGTTTAAGTTTTTTTCTAAGTCCACTTTGTGCACAGATAAGCTAATCGGGACTACAGTTTTAAGTAGGACCACTGTGTGTCTCCACCGAGTAACGAATCCGGAACACTTTCATTACAATGCGACGACATTGCCACTATGCCATCGGGAAGGCTTATAATTATTATTATTTTAATTATTAGCTTGCAACAACTATTATCATTGCTTACATTATTATTGATATATTAAACTAATCGATTTTGTGTCAACCACTTGACCTCCCCCCAATAAAATTACCTATGGATGGCCTTGATTGTGAAGAGGTGAAATAATAAACCACAACATATTATTCAAATGACAATAAAATTCTACTACACGAGTCGAAATCAATGAAAATTCTGAACAACAGCGTACCAGGGTAATTTAAACCTCCCACACAAATTAGAAACGGCGTTATTCGAAGCGAATACCGTATTATTTGCCTTCAAGTCGCGAAGGGAGCAACTGTTGGAGGTTACAAAGTATCTTTGATGATTTCTCGTGGCACGTTTTAACCAGCAAGGCGCAGCTTATTAACTTCCTGTCATCGGGAACGCAGAGAAGCAAAAATAAATATCGGCGGGAATCAGACATTTCTCAAACTCGTAAACTTAAAACAATTACCCGCGGAAAGATATTTATTGCTTGTCAAGTTTGCGTCACGCGCCCCTTCATCCGATAATCGAACAGCGACCACGTGAGGCGGTAGGTGTCCCTCGCAGCAAATCGAAGTTCCGGGAATGTGTGTGGCAGTGTCACTAGCTCAACGGCAGATGGCGGGTTTGGGTTCCGCTGCTTGATGGCACACGACGTCACTTGGGAGAATGGCTCGAATTACGCGGTAAGTACCTTGCATCCTCCGAAAGCTCTTTATGGTTGACAGCGCTACAGCACGACAATGCTCCAGCACACTTTTGCTTTCTAAATGCAGTGCAAGGTAGAACCAAGGTCGTCCGCAGGATTTATTCTTAGGAGGGCGATCTCATTTCATATCTTCCCTTTAAGATGTAGAAACTTATATTTTATCTATTATTGTTATTATTATTATTTTACAAATAGTAAAACTAAAATTAAATTGAAAATATCTTGACACTGTTGACACGTTCCTCCGTGACCTTGCGGCCTAAGGCACCTTGCTTTGGACGGCGACTGCGGGACGGCATGGGTTCGATCCTGGGTCCAGTCCCGGGAAATTTCGACCTGTGTATAGGGCCGGTCGCGGAGACCTACTATAACGGCTGGGGATACGTCGGGCTGACCACCCGGCTTTTCCAATACTACTGGTTGAAAATTTCCACGCTTAGAGGTGACGAAGGAAAGCGTGGGAGGGAGACCGGCAGTCGGTAGGTAAGCCAAGGCCCTTCATGGGCTGTAGCGCAAAGGATTAGTGAATTAATTAGTTGACAAGTTCAGACTTGAGTCAGTATTAAAATAGGAAGTCGATTTGTCTTGATTTTTCCATAAACATCGGTTGATTAATTGATTGGCTTCCTTTACTTGCTCTTTGTGCCACTTTTGGCTAATTTGCGAAGATGGGGATGAGTGATGATATGATGAAATTGATGAATGGACACTCTCAAACATCCATGCCCAGGACGGGATTCGAACGCGGGACCCCTGGCGTTGTAGCGCGATGTGCTAACCGCAAACATCCGATGAATAACAGATCTTTCTTCTTGTACTTCTTCACGATGCACAGATCCCGAAAAGTCGAGGAGAATTTCCGAAGGGTTGTATTTAAAAGTGGCCCATTCTTGGTATTTCCTGCACTATAGGTGTCTGCAGTATCTTGAAATTAAAACCTCTTATTCCAGAAGTGCAAAAACAATCCTTGACGGGGGAATAGTGTGTAGAATTCGAGATTTTCATTGCGCCGAGAAATGGTAGCCGGGCAATTGCGATGAACACAGTTAGAAGTAAAAGGGCGATTTTACAATTGCGATGACATTTTAAATCGTCTATAAATTGAAGGGTGATTTAACACCCCGTACAATACAATACCTCTTACAAAAGAATTATGTGAAATATTGATACTATCCGCTGGGAATTCGGTTCAATGGGCTTGAGCTAAAAGACACCTTTTGAAGTCACCAGTTTCCTCATGTGTGCGAATACACTTTAGTAGATGTTGACCCAGCCAAGCTCGGTCGCTATTTAATATTCGCAGTTTATTTGCACGGGTGTTAATTAATTTGTACGTACTTATAACTAATTTGCACGTACTTAGAACTAATTAGCATGTACTTAGAATACTTTACATTTATGTATTTGCTTAATTATAACTTTTATGAATATATAATTATTTATTTTATGAAAAATATGTATATAGAAGGTAATTAGAGGTACTAAACGGTATGCATATGGTTTTATATTCATTACTGCAAAGTATGTAATGTATCAATCGATAATAATTAATATTTATAATATTGAAAATAAGAGTTTATGGTTTATGAACCGCTATGAACGGTGGTAATGGTACGAAAGAAGACGGTCCCGGTACTCGAACCCGCGATATGCAACGGTAATAAATGGTTAGGCCTATAGTGTATACTACGTATGTAATAATGTATGTTATTATTGTATGAAAGACGCTGGTACGAGATGCCAGACAGGAGACTGTGAACTCCGCGCAGGTAGAGGAGAAAGGAATTTGGGGAGTGTGCGTTCAAGGTCAAATGACGTCACAACGTCAGAACAAAGAAAGATCCCGATTGACCAATCAGAGAACGCGTCGGTAGATTTTCAGAACCGGTTTTTCCAAGGTTAACCAGTATGCAATAACAGGGGAAAGCTATGCAATACTGTAGGGCAGGGGAGGGATTGATCCAGACAACAAAGGATGTCTGGAATGCGCAGCAAGGGTCAAATCTCTGAAGCTATGCGTCGCTTGTAGAACTGGTTTCCGCCGCCAATTAATATTCCGCTCAGTGCCCCAAGGCACAGGACGCTTTAGCGCAGGTTTTTTTTATCTGTACTATGAAGACGGAAGAGCTATCAGGGACGGGGCCTACAGTTTTCACCATTTGCTTTTATCACGGGGTAACGAACCTAGGACCCTTTGATTATTGATTTAGGTAGTAAATGTATGGTACTGTGTGCTATTTAACTTAATTTTGAGTTTATTTTTTACCAAACTTTGACTTTATGTCAAACATTTCACAGCTTATCCTTATTTTTACAAAAACAACACTATTTGTACTATTCAGGCAACATTTTTTATTAAATTTTGGACTCACAAAGACATTTTTTCAACTTTTAACTTGTTATTTTACAATTTTATACCTATTTTTAACCTAAATAACACTATTTATACTATTAAGGAAAGATTTTTAGTTATATTTTCGACACAAAAAGTGTGTGTTCTCAACTTTTATCTGTTTATTTCACAAGTTTAGGCTTATTTTTACCAAAATAACACAATTCAATCTGTTCAGGAAAGACTTTTAGTTACATTTTCGACACACTAAGTGTGTGTTCTCAACTTCTATCTGTTTATTAGGCTTATTATTACTCAAATAACACAATTTCAGCTGTTCAGGCAACATTTTTTATTAAATTTTGGACTCACAAAAAGACATTTTCTAAACTTTTAACTTATTATTTTACAACTTTATGTTAATTTTTTACCAAAATAACACTATTTATACTATTCAGGCAACATTTTTTATTAAATTTTGGACTCACAAAGATATTTTTACAACTTTTTAACTTATTATTTTACAATTTTATACCTATTTTTAACCTAAATAACACTATTTGTACTATTCAGGCAACATTTTTTATTAAATTTTGGACTCACAAAGACATTTTTTCAACTTTTATTATTATTTTACAATTTTATACCTATTTTTAACCTAAATAACACTATTTATACTATTAAGGAAAGATTTTTAGTTATATTTTCGACACACAAATGTGTGTTCTCAACTTTTATCTGTTTATTTCACAAGTTTAGGCTTATTTTTACCAAAATAACACAATTCAATCTGTTCAGGAAAGACTTTTAGTTACATTTTCGACACACTAAGTGTGTGTTCTCAACTTCTATCTGTTTATTAGGCTTATTATTACTCAAATAACACAATTTCAGCTGTTCAGGCAACATTTTTTATTAAATTTTGGACTCACAAAAAGACATTTTCTAAACTTTTAACTTATTATTTTACAACTTTATGTTAATTTTTTACCAAAATAACACTATTTATACTATTCAGGCAACATTTTTTATTAAATTTTGGACTCACAAAGTGTGTGTTCTCAACTTTTATCTGTTTATTTCACAAGTTTATTCTAATATTTACTCAAATAACACGATTTGAACGTGTTTTTTTATTACATTTTGGACACACACACACACTTACACAGACACACACACAAACATACACTTACACACACACACACACACATACACACACACACACACACACAGAGAGAGAGAGAGAGAGAGAGAGAGAGAGACAGAGAGAGATTTTTTTCCAAGTTTACAGGATTATTCTCCACGTTTACTCAAATAACACAATTCAAATGTGTTTTGAATTAAATTTTGTACACACGAAGTGTGTTTCGTCAAGTTTTACCCTTTATTTTTCAATTTTATGCTTATTTTATCAAAGTAAGACCTCTTAGTCTATTCAAGAAAGAGTTTTCAATTATATTTTGGATGCAAAAGTATGTTTTGGCAAGTTCTACCCTTTTATTTTACAAGTTTAGGCTTATTATTACTCAAATAACAACGAAAGTTTGTTTATTTTAGAGTTTGCTGAGTATTTTGTTACTGTTGTACTAGGTAAAAGTTTTCTAAATATATCAGATAGGGCTCTGTATATTTTTGTTTTTGCTATTTTGGAGATGATGCGATCAGCACCACTCTTCATCTGCTTTTTTTATTTTATGTACCATAATATTATTTTGAGGCTTAGTGAATTCTAGAGCCTATTTATGCAGGAGAGAGGGCTTGAAAATTTTGATCTCAGATAACCCACAACTATTTGTCAGAGTATTTTAAAGGATATTTTATACTTATTATGGGCCACTAGAATATCTAAGCTTGCTTAATTTTAATGCCTGTAACGCTGTTATTGTATTTCTAGCTAAGGCTTACTGGATAAAGTACACGAAATGTTTAACATTTCGACTATTTGCCTAATTTTTAGTGTAACGAAAATTATTGTGTGTCTATAAAGACTGAAATGCCTTTACCGAAGGGTCCACAACTGGACGCTTACCAACATTGTTTTTTTTTAAATATAACCATTTATCAATATATTGACAATTCACAGGACAAGACGAAGTTCACAGACGACTTACTATATGGACCATAGGTTCACTTGCTAAATGTTTTTTCTATGCTAGAAGAATAATTTAGCCTTATAACCTTTTTCAAGGTATTTTTTAAGTATTACTGGATTTTTTGGGTGCATCAACATTTGGGTTATTTTCATTTGGCTTATTATACGAGGCTACAATCACTATTTGAACACTGAAATTCTCTGATTGAAACTAAAAGCTTAGGCTGTAACTAGGGACTTAGTATGTATATCGACAATTTATAGGACAACACGAACCTTACAAAGGATTGTAGGTGACGTAGGACCACACGCCAGAGCTTTGTTAATCTGTAAGAAGCTCTTAGAGCTAATATTACGAGGAAATGAGGTTGATTTTTTACTGTTTCACAAGAATGCTATCTTTTATACACCCAATATTTGATTTTTCAAGTAACTACATGTACCAGAAGTACTTACTGGCCAACTCTAACTAGACTTCGACTTATTCTATATCAGGTGCTAAATTTATAAAGAACTATGATTGTGTATATTTCTGAGGAAGTAGGCAAAAGCAGATTACACGATTAAAGTATCTGAAAAACAGATTTTTCTATGTAAGTATATTTTTATTGACTGGATTATTTAACAGATCAAACAGGAAGACTGCAAAATTCATTAAATGTAGTTCTATCGTATAGGTGGTTTCAGAGATATAAAAAGAACAAATATAAGATTTCACTTTTTTTTGCTTCTGAGACTAATCGCGACGCTAAGGGTAAATGGCGAGGAAATGTAACGGAGGAGAAACACTCCCAAAAGTTATGGGCTGCATGTAAGTTAATACCACAGAGATATTACAGTAGGTGTAGGTTCTACCACCAGAACTTTTCTATTATAATAATACTGGTTATGCTGTACTGTTAGCTAAAGATGCTGATATTTGAGAAACTTAAAAGCTTATTTGCAAAATTTTAGATAAATAATAATCTGTTAGACTGTAAACATATTTTATATCCATTCTGCTAAAGATCCGATGACAAAATTTAAAAATTGTAATCGCCCAGACAGGGACTCGAACCCTGGACAGATAGGTTAAAAGCCTAATGCTATACCAACTAAGCTATCTGGGCACAAGGTATTTTTTTCTTGAAAAGTTAGTTATGTTAAGAAATATATTGAAACATTTGAGAACACTTTTGGTCTGGTTCGACAGAGAAGGAGACAACATTTCCAAATTTTTACAGACTGGGTGTATTTTTCCACTATAGAGGCCTTCACTATATGTAATTCGAAACGCTAAAGTTCAGCTAGCTTCCAAAATCCAAAATTGAGGTAAAGATTGTGTTTGGCGAGATTAACAAGTTACAATTATATCCAGTTACGGACAAATAAAGCTAAAACTCTCAGATTTACTGTACTAGCCAAGTTTTAGTAACATTTTCCTTCACTATAGTACTAATACCAAAGAAATAGGTATATTTTATTTATAATTTGACAAAATGTACTAGTATTTAATTCACAAAGTTAGGTAAAAAAACAGTATTTTAAAAAAATATTGTTGCTGCCTTCAAATTTTATGTTATTTAGCCACTAACAACTGGTTTACACTGTTTGACATCCTTTAAATAGCAAAAGAAGGAATTATTTGTTTAGTATTTTTACTACTTTATATTTATTTAAGAAAACAATTGTACAGTTTAACTTAATTTTTAACAAATTGTTACTAATTTATATATCAAAGTTATGTTATTTAGAGTGTTTGAAGGCGTATAAAGTTAATATTTGTACTTATCAGTGCAACTAACAATTATATTTTACACACAAAAGATAATGTTTACAGTTAAATCACTTGAATCAGAGAATAATATTTTACAGTAATTGATTCATTCAGCACTAGTCAGTACTTTTATGCATCAGAAAGTTTTCTTAATTTTCTATTATGCATGCTATTTTGTGCTATTCTTAAAATGTATTTCTAAGGCAAACTGGTTTAATTTTCTGCTTATAATGGAAAGTTGACATAGTTTTTGCACAATGCTTTGTACATTTGTTATATTCACTACTTACAATTCAAATATTATGCTTATTTAATGTATAACTAACTAACTCTCTAGCCTTCTTAAACCCGAAGGTTCATGGCTGCAGCAACACATGCCTCTCATCTGTTCCTGTCCTAAGCAAGATCTATATACTCCTTTCCATCCCTACCAATTTCCTTTAGGTCCATCTCTACATTATCCCTACATTTTGTTTTGGTCTTCCTATTGGTCTTTTACCATCAGGTTTCCCAACAAGAATCCTGTATATTTTTTTTCCTCTCCCATTTGTACCACATGATCTACACATCTAAGTCTTCTTGATTTAATTATTCTAATAATATCTGGACATGAATACAAATTATGTACTTCTAAATTATGTAATCTTCTCCACTCATCTGCCTCCTCATCTGTTTTAGGCCCAAATATTTTCCTAAGGATCTTATTTTCAAATACTCTCAATTTATGTTCCTAGCTTATACTGTAGTTATTATATCTTTTTCTATCAGCTTATTTTGAAATTAATATTATTAGGTATATTCTTTGATTTATAACTATATTGCTTTTTTTTATCAATTTATCTAAGAGTACACACAGACAAACACATGTGTACACACTTTTATGTACATAGATATGCCTTTTTTCAATATTTTAGTATGAAGATTGCACTTTAGCTATTCAAGCAAGGGTAGGAAAGGTAGGATTTCTGAGAATTTGTTGCAGGATTTTGTTGTCCAAGTATAGATGAGAACTGAGCTGAGAGACTGTTTTGAACCTTTTCATGAGAGTTTGCATGTGAACTGTATTCAAATTGACCACTATTGACTGTAGACTGGGACAATTTTCGAAAATTCTGACTGTAGGAAGCATTTTTGAGGAAAAGCGGGCAAGCAAAATTTTCTGAATGTATTTGATGTTCTGATTACGAATATTTTGTTTGCCACTCTCGATTTTGGTGTTATATGCTTCAAATCGCTGAAAGAACAAAATGGCGGCCATACGAAATGAGTTCCTATTAACTTTTGAAGGAGCAGAAACAAAATAGTGATCTTGGTGTCAAACATTATGTTCTTGGGTATGCTGAATCCAAATATTATGTTTTCTAATCTGAAATTTTAAGCTATGTGCTCCAAATCGCTAAGAAACAAAATGGCGGCAATACGAAATGAGGTCCTAATAACTTTTGAGGGAGCAGAAAGAAAATAGTGATCTTGGTGTCAAACATTGTTTTTGGGTATGCTGAATCCAAATATTATGTTTTCTAATCTGAAATTTTAAGCTATGTGCTCCAAATCGCTAAGAAACAAAATGGCGGCAATACGAAATGAGGTCCTAATAACTTTTGAGGGAGCAGAAAGAAAATAGTGATCTTGGTGGCAAACATTATGTTTTTGGGTATGCTGAATCCAAATATTATGTTTTCTAATCTGAAATTTTAAGCTATGTGCTCCAAATCGCTAAAAAACAAAATGGCGGCTATACGAAATGAGTTCCTATTAAGTTTGGAAGGAGCGGAAACAGAATAGTGATCTTGGTGTCAAACATTATGTTTTTGGGTATGCTGAATCCAAATATTATGTTTTCTAATCTGAAATTTTAAGCTGTTTGTTCCAAATCGCTAAAAAACAAAATAGCGGCTATGTGCATCAATGCAGTGTTTCGTATCCATACTTTTGAACTAGGAATAAAACAGTGTAACAGTAGGATTTTAATGCAGAAAAAAAGTATAGAACATTGCTAAAGTAAAGATGCAAAATAATAATATTATTCAAAGCATAAGACCATATTGAAATATTAACAGTACCAGTGTATGATAAATCCGCACGTTATCCTTATTCAACCTTATTTTGCCTACAAAAATAGTATAACATTTTTCTAGTCACGGATATTCATGCACTCCTTAGTGCCAGTATCTGTACATTTGCAAGCTGCAGTACATACAAACTGGCCTTTCCTGCAGGAACATGTAGCGGATATACAACCACCCAAACATCCACAGGTGACAACGTCGTAGCAGGGTTGTGGAATTGGTGGCAGCGATTGAAGTTTTGGAACGAGCTGTCCATCAACCATTTTCCATCCCAAGATAGTAGGTGGTGGTAACACAGGTTTTGGTAAGACCGACTGCCTCCACACCATGGCTTGATAGTGGGCCCGTTGTACATGTAACCGTAGAGCATCGGTAGTGGGTGGCAGTGCTTGGGGTGTTTTTCCTTTGCTGAACAGGTTTACTCTGGCTTCATCACAACTGCTTGCCTCCGGTTCATCATTCAACTTGCATATGAACTTCTCTGCCTTGTGTGCTGTTTCTCGTTTCAGTTCGTCAACATGAAGATTTAGTAGATCATTATTATTAGTGTTAAATATTTTCCATGCTGTCTTCTTACTGATCCCAGCAATGTAGGATACTGTGTCGCATCCTGTTATGGCGTGGAATGGGATGAGAGTTTCGAAGACAGGATCCGTAAATGAAAGCTTCCGCCTGACTTCATGTACTGGAATGCATTTTCTTTTCTTTTTTTTCTTTTTTTGATGTTCCTGCTCGCAACCACAATTTCGTACATCTAATGTTGTGAAATAACGCTACCAATTGCACTAATACATCTGCATCACGTGCTGAGACAACAATGTTATCAGCACCAGAATGAAGACAGTGAAGTACAATGCGCGTGTCCACCTCTTCGTGGTTTACCTGCAATCCTTCAATAGACAAATCACGATTGTTTGTCCGTACGTCATCCTCCTTGTGAAATCCACCGGAAACCACAAATATTTTGTCTTGAGGAGCATTGTCGATCAAATTATTAGAGAGAAAACAGGCCAAATCTTTTCTATTCTCTGAGTTAGCAAGAAAGTCACTGAATTCGTTGGGGATTGGCACGGATCCATTTTCTATTATTCTCCTTACTAAATGAGCATGTTTCAAGCGCCTATCCCTTGTTCCAGCCTTGATTGACGTTGCGTTATACCGATCAAAGTTGACATCAATCCTCTTAAAGCTTCTTCCCATAGAAAGAACAAGGTTAAGAAATACATCTGCCAGTTGACCAAAGTTTAAAACTCCTGCAGGTTTTCCAAGTGCAACAACTAATACTTCAGCATCTATTATAAGGCATGACGCAAACGGAATTGATATATCAGGTGGACAAATTACATCCTTGGTCATCACATCAGCTAGAATGGCTTTGTTTCCTGTTCTCAGACTTCCGTTTGTGTTTGTATTGGCAAGAGAGATTGGAATTGGCATTAGTTCATAACACAAAATGCGATTTAGATCCACATTATGACCTGCCTCATAGGCAGTGACGAGGCGCTGGAGAATATTCCTGTCAGTTTTCAAAATTGTTTCCTTGCCGCTTACTACCAATTTAACTTCATAGAGGGACTTAAAGGTCTTTGCATTTGACTTATGTAGAAGATCACTTAACTTAAATTGTGTGTGACTTTTACCAGGGGCCATCATCCTTTCCTTCACGAAGTTGTCTGGTTTTACCTGGCCCAGTGTTTCAGCTTTGAGGAGAGTATCTTGAATATCTGAAGTAGCTAAATCCTTTGTTTGTGGCAACGTTCTGGAGGAACTGATAACAAACATCTTAATGATGATGGCTCATAGGTGCAGGTCTTTTCAAATTTATAAGTGGATCCATGGTTCTATGTTTCTATTATTCTAAAATAAAGTAAAAAAAAATAAAAAATGTATCATGGGTTTAGTCATTTTTGTGGTTCTTTTGTTTAAAAAAGAGGAAACGAACTACAACAATTTTCAAACATGTCAGATTAGAAAACATAATATTCGGATTCAGCATACCCAAAAACATAATGTTCGACACCAAGATCACTATTTTGTTTCTGCTCCTTCAAAAGTTAATAGGAAGTCATTTCATATTGCCCCATTTTGTTTTTTTAGCGAATTGTAGCACATAGTTTAAAATTTCAGATTGGAAAACATAATATTTGGATACAGCATACCCAAAAACATAATGTTTGATACCAAGATCACTATTTTGTTTCTGCTTCTTCAAAAGTTAATAGAAACTCATTTCGTATTGCCGCCATTTTGTTTTTTAGCGATTTGGAGCACATAGCTTAATATTTCAGATTGGAAAACATAATATTTGGATTCAGCATACCCAAAAACATAATGTTTGATACCAAGATCACTATTTTGTTTCTGCTTCTTCAAAAGTTAATAGAAACTCATTTCGTATTGCCGCCATTTTGTTTTTTAGCGATTTGGAGCACATAGCTTAATATTTCAGATTGGAAAACATAATATTTGGATTCAGCATACCCAAAAACATAATGTTTGATACCAAGATCACTATTTTGTTTCTGCTTCTTCAAAAGTTAATAGGAACTCATTTCGTATTGCCGCCATTTTGTTTTTTAGCGATTTGGAACAAATAGTTTCATATTTCAGATTAGAAAACATAATATTTGGATTCAGCATACCCAAAAACATAATGTTTGACACCAAGATCACTATTTTGATTCTACTCCTTCAAAAGTTAATAGGAGCTCATTTCGTATGGCCGCCATTTTGTTTTTTAGCGATTTGAAGCAGATAACATCAAAATCGAGAGTGGCAAGCAAAATATTCGGAATCAGCACATCAATTACATTCAGAAAATGTTGTTTGCCCGCTTTTCCTCAAAAATGCTTCCCACACTTTTTACAGCCACATTTCTGAGAATTTGCACCAGGCTACTGTGCATGCTTCTAAGTTTTGCTGTTATTTTACATCAAGTCTGTGAGACTGCAGACAGTTTTCCCTTTTCAAGTAGTTTTTATTGATTGTATTTGTATATGTTTTGGGGACTTAGCAGTTTTATGTTATGAGGCAGTTTGTTGTAGAATATTTTTACCTGATTGCTTTGAGATATTGAGTGTCTGCTGTTTTACTTGTAATTATTTTCCTTCTTGTGTTTTGTATTTGACTATATTTTGTCCAAGTTCGTAGTATTTAGAATAATTGTTATTGACTTGTAGATGTAGGGAGTAATAATCCTTTGCAAGATGCCCTATACTTGTCTGAACATTATTCTTAGTGTTCACTTTTGAAGCCTTAGTATTCTGGTAGTATTATTAATGTAGAGGTAAATTAGGCTGAAATGTAGGCATTTTTCTGATAAATTAGACTCACTTAGTTGTTTCAGCAGGTAGAAGTTGCATGATGGTTTACTGCTGATGATGTTAATTTGTTCTTCTTATGTACTACGTATGATGTAGCTTATTTGAGTAATTGGAAATATACTACTGAAAAAAAGATTGCTTGTCTATCTTATTCCTATGTTGTTGAGTTTGTCCATAAGCAAGCCATGTTTTTACTCTATCCTATGCCTTGGAAGAATCTAGATATATTGTGTTTGCAGTTTTATGTTTCTCTAAGGTTTCAGCTATGTAGTTTTTTAAACTGTGCTATGGGTGTGACTATTGATTTCTCTTTCTGGATGCCACGTTGGTTTCTGTGTATTCCTCTTGCTGCTTAAATTTGACTTAGGTTGTTTGCTTTTTTTCTTAGATCTTTATTTGTATATTTGTTCAGCATTTGTTATTTTTTTAATTTTAATTACTTTAATTTTACATTAACTAACATATTTTACTTTAACAACAAAATAATTTACTCTAGTATAAAATCTTCTACTAACAAAAATGTACTATTATAACTTTTAATTTTAGAAAATTGTATTTTTAAAACTTTAACTTTGAAAAATTGATTTTTAATTACTTTAATTTTATATTAACTAACAAATTTTACATTAACAACAAAATAATTTGCCCTAGTATAAAAACTTCTACTAACAAAAATATACTATTATAACTTTTAATTTTAGAAAATTGTATTTTTAAAATTTTAACTTTGAAAAATTGAATTTTAACACACTTTGACTTTAACAATGTACTTTGAATTTTTTTATGTAAAATATCTAAGAAAAAAAGCAAACAACCTAAGTCAAATTCAAGCAGCAAGAGGAATACACAGAAACCAACGTGGCATCCAGAAAGAGAAATCAATAGTCACACCCATAGCACAGTTTAAAAAACTACATAGCTGAAACCTTAGAGAAACATAAAACTGCAAACACAATATATCTAGATTCTTCCAAGGCATAGGATAGAGTAAAAACATGGCTTGCTTATGGACAAACTCAACAACATAGGAATAAGATAGACAAGCAATCTTTTTTTCAGTAGTATATTTCCAATTACTCAAATGAGCTACATCATACGTAGTACATAAGAAGAGCAAATTTACATCATCAGCAGTAAACCGTCATGCTACTTCTACCTGCTGAAACAACTAAGTGAGTCTAATTTATCAGAAAAATGCCTACATTTCAGCCTAATTTACCTCTACATTAATAATACTACCAGAATACTAAGGCTTCAAAAGTGAACACTAAGAATAATGTTCAGACAAGTATAGGGCATCTTGCAAAGGATTATTACTCCCTACATCTACAAGTCAATAACAATTATTCTAAATACTACGAACTTGGACAAAATATAGTCAAATACAAAACACAAGAAGGAAAATAATTACAAGTAAAACAGCAGACACTCAATATCTCAAAGCAATCAGGTAAAAATATTCTACAACAAACTGCCTCATAACATAAAACTGCTAAGTCCCCAAAACATATACAAATACAATCAATAAAAACTACTTGAAAAGGGAAAACTGTCTGCAGTCTCACAGACTTGATGTAAAATAACAGCAAAACTTAGAAGCATGCACAGTCAATAGTGGTCAATTTGAATACAGTTCACATGCAAACTCTCATGAAAAGGTTCAAAACAGTCTCTCAGCTCAGTTCTCATCTATACTTGGACAACAAAATCCTGCAACAAATTCTCAGAAATCCTACCTTTCCTACCCTTGCTTGAATAGCTAAAGTGCAATCTTCATACTAAAATATTGAAAAAAGGCATATCTATGTACATAAAAGTGTGTACACATGTGTTTGTCTGTGTGTACTCTTAGATAAATTGATAAAAAAAAAGCAATATAGTTATAAATCAAAGAATCTACCTAATAATATTAATTTCAAAATAAGCTGATAGAAAAAGATATAATAACTACAGTATAAGCTAGGAACATAAATTGAGAGTATTTGAAAATAAGATCCTTAGGAAAATATTTGGGCCTAAAACAGATGAGGAGGCAGATGAGTGGAGAAGATTACATAATTTAGAAGTACATAATTTGTATTCATGTCCAGATATTATTAGAATAATTAAATCAAGAAGACTTAGATGTGTAGATCATGTGGTACAAATGGGAGAGGAAAAAAATATACAGGATTCTTGTTGGGAAACCTGATGGTAAGACCAATAGGAAGACCAAAACAAAATGTAGGGATAATGTAGAGATGGACCTAAAGGAAATTGGTAGGGATGGAAAGGAGTATATAGATCTTGCTTAGGACAGGAACAGATGAGAGGCATGTGTTGCTGCAGCCATGAACCTTCGGGTTTAAGAAGGCTAGAGAGTTAGTTAGTTATACATTAAATAAGCATAATATTTGAATTGTAAGTAGTGAATATAACAAATGTACAAAGCATTGTGCAAAAACTATGTCAACTTTCCATTATAAGCAGAAAATTAAACCAGTTTGCCTTAGAAATACATTTTAAGAATAGCACAAAATAGCATGCATAATAGAAAATTAAGAAAACTTTCTGATGCATAAAAGTACTGACTAGTGCTGAATGAATCAATTACTGTAAAATATTATTCTCTGATTCAAGTGATTTAACTGTAAACATTATCTTTTGTGTGTAAAATATAATTGTTAGTTGCACTGATAAGTACAAATATTAACTTTATACGCCTTCAAACACTCTAAATAACATAACTTTGATATATAAATTAGTAACAATTTGTTAAAAATTAAGTTAAACTGTACAATTGTTTTCTTAAATAAATATAAAGTAGTAAAAATACTAAACAAATAATTCCTTCTTTTGCTATTTAAAGGATGTCAAACAGTGTAAACCAGTTGTTAGTGGCTAAATAACATAAAATTTGAAGGCAGCAACAATATTTTTTTAAAATACTGTTTTTTTACCTAACTTTGTGAATTAAATACTAGTACATTTTGTCAAATTATAAATAAAATATACCTATTTCTTTGGTATTAGTACTATAGTGAAGGAAAATGTTACTAAAACTTGGCTAGTACAGTAAATCTGAGAGTTTTAGCTTTATTTGTCCGTAACTGGATATAATTGTAACTTGTTAATCTCGCCAAACACAATCTTTACCTCAATTTTGGATTTTGGAAGCTAGCTGAACTTTAGCGTTTCGAATTACATATAGTGAAGGCCTCTATAGTGGAAAAATACACCCAGTCTGTAAAAATTTGGAAATGTTGTCTCCTTCTCTGTCGAACCAGACCAAAAGTGTTCTCAAATGTTTCAATATATTTCTTAACATAACTAACTTTTCAAGAAAAAAATACCTTGTGCCCAGATAGCTTAGTTGGTATAGCATTAGGCTTTTAACCTATCTGTCCAGGGTTCGAGTCCCTGTCTGGGCGATTACAATTTTTAAATTTTGTCATCGGATCTTTAGCAGAATGGATATAAAATATGTTTACAGTCTAACAGATTATTATTTATCTAAAATTTTGCAAATAAGCTTTTAAGTTTCTCAAATATCAGCATCTTTAGCTAACAGTACAGCATAACCAGTATTATTATAATAGAAAAGTTCTGGTGGTAGAACCTACACCTACTGTAATATCTCTGTGGTATTAACTTACATGCAGCCCATAACTTTTGGGAGTGTTTCTCCTCCGTTACATTTCCTCGCCATTTACCCTTAGCGTCGCGATTAGCCTCAGAAGCAAAAAAAGTGAAATCTTATATTTGTTCTTTTTATATCTCTGAAACCACCTATACGATAGAACTACATTTAATGAATTTTGCAGTCTTCCTGTTTGATCTGTTAAATAATCCAGTCAATAAAAATATACTTACATAGAAAAATCTGTTTTTCAGATACTTTAATCGTGTAATCTGCTTTTGCCTACTTCCTCAGAAATATACACAATCATAGTTCTTTATAAATTTAGCACCTGATATAGAATAAGTCGAAGTCTAGTTAGAGTTGGCCAGTAAGTACTTCTGGTACATGTAGTTACTTGAAAAATCAAATATTGGGTGTATAAAAGATAGCATTCTTGTGAAACAGTAAAAAATCAACCTCATTTCCTCGTAATATTAGCTGCAAGAGCTTCTTACAGATTAACAAAGCTCTGGCGTGTGGTCCTACGTCACCTACAATCCTTTGTAAGGTTCGTGTTGTCCTATAAATTGTCGATATACATACTAAGTCCCTAGTTACAGCCTAAGCTTTTAGTTTCAATCAGAGAATTTCAGTGTTCAAATAGTGATTGTAGCCTCGTATAATAAGCCAAATGAAAAATAACCCAAATGTTGATGCACCCAAAAAATCCAGTAATACTTAAAAAATACCTTGAAAAAGGTTATAAGGCTAAATTATTCTTCTAGCATAGAAAAAACATTTAGCAAGTGAACCTATGGTCCATATAGTAAGTCGTCTGTGAACTTCGTCTTGTCCTGTGAATTGTCAATATATTGATAAATGGTTATATTTAAAAAAAAACAATGTTGGTAAGCGTCCAGTTGTGGACCCTTCGGTAAAGGCATTTCAGTCTTTATAGACACACAATAATTTTCGTTACACTAAAAATTAGGCAAATAGTCGAAATGTTAAACATTTCGTGTACTTTATCCAGTAAGCCTTAGCTAGAAATACAATAACAGCGTTACAGGCATTAAAATTAAGCAAGCTTAGATATTCTAGTGGCCCATAATAAGTATAAAATATCCTTTAAAATACTCTGACAAATAGTTGTGGGTTATCTGAGATCAAAATTTTCAAGCCCTCTCTCCTGCATAAATAGGCTCTAGAATTCACTAAGCCTCAAAATAATATTATGGTACATAAAATAAAAAAAGCAGATGAAGAGTGGTGCTGATCGCATCATCTCCAAAATAGCAAAAACAAAAATATACAGAGCCCTATCTGATATATTTAGAAAACTTTTTACCTAGTACAACAGTAACAAAATACTCAGCAAACTCTAAAATAAACAAACTTTCGTTGTTATTTGAGTAATAATAAGCCTAAACTTGTAAAATAAAAGGGTAGAACTTGCCAAAACATACTTTTGCATCCAAAATATAATTGAAAACTCTTTCTTGAATAGACTAAGAGGTCTTACTTTGATAAAATAAGCATAAAATTGAAAAATAAAGGGTAAAACTTGACGAAACACACTTCGTGTGTACAAAATTTAATTCAAAACACATTTGAATTGTGTTATTTGAGTAAACGTGGAGAATAATCCTGTAAACTTGGAAAAAAATCTCTCTCTGTCTCTCTCTCTCTCTCTCTCTCTCTCTCTCTGTGTGTGTGTGTGTGTGTATGTGTGTGTGTGTGTGTGTAAGTGTATGTTTGTGTGTGTGTCTGTGTAAGTGTGTGTGTGTGTCCAAAATGTAATAAAAAAACACGTTCAAATCGTGTTATTTGAGTAAATATTAGAATAAACTTGTGAAATAAACAGATAAAAGTTGAGAACACACACTTTGTGAGTCCAAAATTTAATAAAAAATGTTGCCTGAATAGTATAAATAGTGTTATTTTGGTAAAAAATTAACATAAAGTTGTAAAATAATAAGTTAAAAGTTTAGAAAATGTCTTTTTGTGAGTCCAAAATTTAATAAAAAATGTTGCCTGAACAGCTGAAATTGTGTTATTTGAGTAATAATAAGCCTAATAAACAGATAGAAGTTGAGAACACACACTTAGTGTGTCGAAAATGTAACTAAAAGTCTTTCCTGAACAGATTGAATTGTGTTATTTTGGTAAAAATAAGCCTAAACTTGTGAAATAAACAGATAAAAGTTGAGAACACACACTTTGTGTGTCTTGGTTTTGGTTTGAGTTTGGTTTGAGTTGGTGTTTTAAGTCCACTTCATGCACAGTAAGGCTAATCGGGACTGGACCTACAGTTTAAAGTGGGATCCGAACCACTTGTGCCTCCACCGGGTATCGAACCCGGGACCCCTTGATTACAAGGCAATGACGCTACCACTGCGCCATGGGGGAGACCCATACTTTGTGTGTCGAAAATATAACTAAAAATCTTTCCTTAATAGTATAAATAGTGTTATTTAGGTTAAAAATAGGTATAAAATTGTAAAATAATAAGTTAAAAGTTGAAAAATGTCTTTGTGAGTCCAAAATTTAATAAAAAATGTTGCCTGAATAGTACAAATAGTGTTATTTAGGTTAAAAATAGGTATAAAATTGTAAAATAATAAGTTAAAAAGTTGTAAAAATATCTTTGTGAGTCCAAAATTTAATAAAAAATGTTGCCTGAATAGTATAAATAGTGTTATTTTGGGAAAAAATTAACACAAAGTTGTAAAATAATAAGTTAAAAGTTTAGAAAATGTCTTTTTGTGAGTCCAAAATTTAATAAAAAATGTTGCCTGAACAGCTGAAATTGTGTTATTTGAGTAATAATAAGCCTAATAAACAGATAGAAGTTGAGAACACACACTTAGTGTGTCGAAAATGTAACTAAAAGTCTTTCCTGAACAGATTGAATTGTGTTATTTTGGTAAAAATAAGCCTAAACTTGTGAAATAAACAGATAAAAGTTGAGAACACACATTTGTGTGTCGAAAATATAACTAAAAATCTTTCCTTAATAGTATAAATAGTGTTATTTAGGTTAAAAATAGGTATAAAATTGTAAAATAACAAGTTAAAAGTTGAAAAAATATCTTTGTGAGTCCAAAATTTAATAAAAAATGTTGCCTGAATAGTACAAATAGTGTTATTTTTGTAAAAATAAGGATAAGCTGTGAAAATGTTTGACATAAAGTCAAAGTTTGGTAAAAAATAAACTCAAAATTAAGTTAAATAGCACACAGTACCATACATTTACTACCTAAATCAATAATCAAAGGGTCCTAGGTTCGTTACCCCGTGATAAAAGCAAATGGTGAAAACTGTAGGCCCCGTCCCTGATAGCTCTTCCGTCTTCATAGTACAGATAAAAAAAACCTGCGCTAAAGCGTCCTGTGCCTTGGGGCAACCCTGAGCGGAATATTAATTGGCGGCGGAAACCAGTTCTACAAGCGACGCATAGCTTCAGAGATTTTACCCTTGCTGCGCATTTCCAGACATCCTTTGTTGTCTGGTTGAATCCCTCCCCTGCCCTACAGTATTGCATAGCTTTCCCCTGTTATTGCGTACTGGTTAACCTTGGAAAAACCGGTTCTGAAAATCTACCGACGCGTTCTCTGATTGGTCAATCGGGATCTTTCTTTGTTCTGACGTTGTGACGTCATTTGACCTTGAACGCACACTCCCCAAATTCCTTTCTCCTCTACCTGCGCGGAGTTTACAGTCTCCTGTCTGGCATCTCGTACCAGCGTCTTTCATACAATAATAACATACATTATTACATACGTAGTATACACTATAGGCCTAACCATTTATTACCGTTGCATATCGCGGGTTCGAGTACCGGGACCGTCTTCTATCGTACCATTACCACCGTTCATAGCGGTTCATAAACCATAAACTCTTATTTTCAATATTATAAACATTAATTATTATCGATTGATACATTACATACTTTGCAGTAATGAATATAAAACCATATGCATACCGTTTAGTACCTCTAATTACCTTCTATATACATATTTTTCATAAAATAAATAATTATATATTCATAAAAGTTATAATTAAGCAAATACATAAATGTAAAGTATTCTAAGTACATGCTAATTAGTTCTAAGTACGTGCAAATTAGTTATAAGTACGTGCAAATTAATTAACACCCGTGCAAATAAACTGCGAATATTAAATAGCGACCGAGCTTGGCTGGGTCAACATCTACTCACTTTCAAAGTCTCATCGATTTTATTGTCACGCTTCTTCCTTTTCTGACCTTCTAGATCAGGGGTTTCCAACTGGCGGCCCGCGAAGTCAGTTTGCAAAATACATTAATTTTATGTATTTTTTTAAAAATACGTTCTATTTATGGACTTCCTTAAACAACTCGCGTTTCTAGCAGATATCACAGGACATATGAACGAACTGAACTTGAAAGTGCAGGGAAGAAACCAGCTGGTGTCAAATTTAATGGGAAACATAAATGGGTTTCGTAATAAACTGAAGATTTTCAACGCTAGTTTGGAGAGAAATAACCTGGTCCATTTTCCAAGCTGTCGGCGCCTAGCAGGAGATGAAGAAACACTGGACTTCTCTGAATTCAGTGCAAATATTAAAGAAATAATGGATGAGTTTGACTCCAGATTTAAAGATTTTGAAGAACTTAAGAGCAGCATCCAGATATTTAGCAATCCTCTTGGCGTTAACATCGAAGAACAAGAAGCTTCTCTCCAACTTGAATTGTGTCATTTGCAAGGCGATGTGTTCCTTCAAACTAGGCAAGAAAAGGGGCCAGAGTTTTTCAAATACCTTTCAAAGGAACGCTTTCCAAACCTTCGTAGTTTTGGGCAAAGAATGACATCGATGTTCGGCAGGACATACACGTGTGAAAGTGTTGTTTTTTTTTTCAATGAAGTTAATCAAGAACCGCTACAGAAGCCGACTGGCAGATTCTTCACTGCATCATCTTCCAAGACTTTCAAATACAGAAATTCAAGTGGACATTCCAACTTTAATAAAAGAAGCAGATCGGCCTCAATTTTCACATTGAACACTTAGGCTACTATGAAGGATTCTTATGTGAATGGTGTGTTTTTCATTTCTTTGAATTCATCCATAAGTATTGATTCTAATTATACAATTTTGACTTGTGATTCCATTGTTTTTATTGCCTCATTTTTAGAAATTTAGGTCATGCGTAGGTACTACATTTTCAGTTCAGTACTTACAGTTCTTGTAATTTTTAATCCCCCCCCCACCAAAAAAAAGAATGCGGCCCGCCAATAAACTGCTGGATATAATTTTGGCCCTCGGACCTTTTGAAGTTGCAAACCACTGTTCTAGATTAAGTTCAATCCGCATGTGCTTGATGTTGGTGTCTTCTGTTTGTCTCTTCAGGCTGGCCAGAAGATCATGAATTTTTCGATGCGTTCATCCAAGCCAGCATTTATTTTGTTGTTCCAACCTTCTACAGCATTATTAGTTCTGTGGCGCCTTTGGTTAGGTTAGGTTAGGTCCTGATCGTAGCAATTGTGCTACAATTCATTTGAAAAATGACCTTCACCGTGAAAATCATCGCAATTGTCCGTGACTTTGGCTTCATCGCAATTGTCCTAGATTCTCCAGAAATATCGAAAGTTTCCATCCCAAAAATTGATCGGGAAATGGCTATGTTTTTCAGTGCCAAACGTCTGGATTAAAAACGTTTCCCTTCTCAATCATATCCAGACCAAACATTTTCGTCCAGCGCAACCCTAGTTACGGCAGTCAACATGATAATGCCTCGGCTGGTAACTTTCTCTCATTTTGTTGGATATGGCAGTAATCCTCAAGGTGGAAAAAAAATCATGATTTTTATTTAAAAAAATCATTTTTGATGATTATTTTATTTAAATCAGATTTTTTTAAATTTAAATCGATTTTTATAATTATTTTTTATAGAAAGGCTTTTCCTGGTAAACGACTCTGTAAAATAGTTGAACAGTTTCATTAAAGCAAATAAAATATTATATGTAAATGTACATTTTTCTGTTTGTGATACTGTATATACGAACATACTATGGAAATGTTTGTTTAGTGTGTTTATGAAATTATAATAATTTTAGTAGCTTCTCTTCCAGTAAAAATAAAACATTCTAGATGTACTAAATAATTGTATTTATAGTCTTTGCGGCTGAATTTTGGCAATCAGCTGCATGTTTATTTACAGTTTGATGATAATGACACCAATTACCGTTTAACGTAATTATAGTGTTTCTCATGTTATTCTACGCAAACTGTTTGCTACTTTTTTCTATAAAAATTACTGAACATTAAATCAAGATAAATTTAAATGTGTGTACAGTCTGCATCTTACATTTCCTTTCGTATGAGCTTCACCCCATCAGCACATATCTTTTGTCTCCCTTCGTCTCCTTTGTTAGGGCCTAATAAACACTATTAAATGATTATGAGATTAATGTATTTTCACCAAAAGTGATTCGATTATCTACAAAGTCATTATGTACATTATTTAAAAATTATTTCTTCAAAACCACGTAACGACACAGAGTTCAAAAGCTTATGGCATACTTAGGTCACTCTATAAATCATCGCATTTACTTTCGACTGATGTTAAATTGCGTCTTATTCAAGCTCTCGTTCTTCCCATTTTCGATTACTGTGACGTTGTTTACGGTGTTAATTTAACAAAGAAGAATGCTAAAATTGCACAAAGAGCACAGAATTCTTGTATACGTTTTGCATTTAGCTTGAAACGAAGGGATCACATACTGCCTTACTTAAATGACGTTAATTGGCTAAATATGACACGACGCAGAAAACTACATCTGGCCTGCACCATATTCAAAATTCTGCAAACAAAAACACCCACATACTTATACGACAGACTCCAATTTAGACACGACATACACAACTACACGACTCGACACTCTAAGAAACTTAATCTGGACAGATTCTCAAAATCCCGATCCCTGTCATCCTTCAAAGCTGCTTCTGCATATTGTTGGAATGCGCTGCCACCAGATGTTACCTCGTGTGCGACATATAACAGCTTTAAAAGGGCAGTAACAAAAGTACTTCTACATGAGCAAGGACAAATCCTCAGTACACATGACTAGATTCAGCATGCTTACGTTGAAATCAAAACAAAAAATGAGCAGATTTGAACCCAAGATGAACATTTTGATGTGTGTGATTGAGAAAAATTGTTTTTATCTTCATCTTTTTATCTTATCTTTTTATCATTTTATATTTTTAGTGTGTTAATTACTGAAATAGTTAGAAGTGAAAATGTAATGGAATTTTTATGTTATAGTAGTAATTGTATTCTGTTTGTTTTAGTGTACTAGATATTGCAGGTTAAGTGGTAGAGCAGCCACAGGCTGAACTTCGCCCATGAATAAAGAAATTCTAATTCTAAAAAGAAATTCTAATTCTAAATCAGTGATTTTTTTTAAAAACAAATCACCTCATTTAAATCTTTATTTAAATGAATCCACCTAGGTAATGCCTACAGCCTGTAAGTCACAGGAAATCATGTAGGACTCCCCAATGGCGTCGCCGCCTTGTAATCAAGGGGTCCCGGGTTCGATACCCGGTGGAGGCACATCGGATCCCACTTTAAATTGTAGGTCCAGTCCCGATTAGCCTCACTGTGCATAAAGTGGACTTAAAACACCAAATCAATCAATCACAGAAAATAATATTATCTGCAACAAAAAAGGCCGCTCTAATTTCACAATTCAAATTGCATGCATCCCCTAAACCCCCCTCCTTTTGCTGGGGCCCTTAGGAATAATGTGCATAATCAGTTGCATATGGACCGCTGCGACGCCAATGATCGGGGTTCGAACCTCACCCTGGGCAGGGGTGTTCTTCGTGAATGTCCCTTCATGTCATCAAATCATTGGGAGCCGCGGCCTTGTAAGGGTGATCAAACGTTAGGCTTACCATACGTCCGGGATTAGCCCGGACAGTCCTGGTTTTTTAGTGCTGTCCGGGGTTTTGAGAATCTGAACATGAAAATAGCTACCGGTATTGAATATTCACGACCAATTTTTAAGCTGTTTCAAGATTATAACACCATTAAGCCTTGTTTCCATGATTATGAAAAACTAAATATGCTGACCAAGGCAGTAATTTATTATATTAAAAACATAAACTAACGTAACGTTTCAACCTTCTAGCAAGGTCTTCTTCAGACTCTGTATCAAGTACAAAAGTAACCAGATACAACACAAGGGCCTTATATATACACACAAACATTACTCCCTCCAGACTATTTAGAAAGTTGTTTGGAACTTTCTAGCAGATGACTTTCATTTGCCAACTTTACTTTCACCTAAAAGGCTAAACACAATTACTTCCATATAGAATGAGGTTGGGCTTTTAATCTCACGCTCTTTTCCCTTCATTTTTCTTCCTTCTCCTCTCCTCTTTCTCTCTTGTCCTTTCCACTCTTTCCAACATCTTCTTCCATTCTTTGTTTAACTTCAGTCCCCCATTCCAGTTCATTGTGTCTTCTTCACCTTTCTTCTCTATTTCCTTGGCTTCCTTCCATTTTCTCACTAGCATTCTCTTCTCCCTTCCTATCTGCTTAGCCTCATCCCACTCTATGTCATGTCCTGTTTCTCTCGTGTGTTTAAATATCGCATTTCTCTCTCTCTTAAGTCGTACACCATCCCTATGTTGCTTCAACCTGTCTTTCAGCCTTTTTTTCGGTTCTCCTATGTACACACTCTGACATTCTTTACATTTCACTTCGTAGATAATCCCTTCCTCTTCCTCTTCTCTGTTTTCCTTTTTCTGTTTCTGTTTCAAGAGACTGATATTTCATGTACCAACATTTCTAAAGTGGTTGAGTTTGCTATGCCTTAGCCTGGAACATCTGCTCCAGTTGAGAGAGTATTTTCAATTATGGGGAATATTTGGTCAGCAGAAAGAGGTAGACTTCTAGTATCCACTGTTAAACATCTGCTGAATGTTAAAATTAATTCAGAACTTTCATGTTGTGAATTTTATGATGTTATTGAAACAAACTAGCCATATCTGAAAAAAGTCATGTCTGGTGAAAAGTTCAACTGAGTCAACTAAGAGATAATGCTACCTAGAAGAGAGAGGCTTCCTAAACATCAGAAAATGTATTATTCAATTGAACATTTGAAAATTGATTGATTGATTTTAGAAAATAATGTTAATATTTTTTCTTGTACAATTTATAGTTTAATGTTCCAATAAAATGTTAAGGCTTTTAAGTAATTTCAATTTATTTTTGTAAAAGAAACCAACTGAAATTCAGCAGTAACGAGTTGATCGCGAATATGTCCTGGGTTGGACCCAAAAAAATATGGTAAGCCTACCAAACGTCCTCTTTTATCCGGACATATCCTTCTTTTCAGGTAACTGTGCAACGTCCCGGCGGATATTTTAGATATGGGTAAATGTCTTCCTTTATTTTGGAAAGAATATAGCACCGAACATAGCAAATGTGCTTCACAGAGAACTCATAACGATCATCACTAGAGACCGGATGTTAGGCAAAATGCCTATTCTTTCCTGTTAGAGATATGATGAAAACGAATGTTGCGAAGGCCAGGGAAAAGGGATTAGCTTCATTTAAAGGCAATTTAATTTTGCCTATTTTGCCTATTTTGCCTATTTCATACGATATTGCCTATATTATTTCATAAATGCCAGATATTGCCTATTTTAGGCATTTTCTTTAAAATTGGGTCATGACTGAACTCTGTGCATACAATTTCCTGTTACCGGGATAAGTTTCCGATGCTTCCAAGAAATTTAAAAATAACAGTTAGCGAGTTATTGCAGCTAATAAGGACTTGGACAAATTAAGGGCAATTCAACAAGTTCTGAAAGGTGAAAATATACAAACTGAGTTAGATCCACATGTTCTCGCGTGCTTTATGTATGTTCCGGTAACATCTGTGGAGGTTGAAAGATCTTTTTCAATTCTAAAAAATGTTTTGTCCGATCGCAGACATAACTCGTCGGTTGATCACCTGAAGAAATACCTTGTTGTGATGTGCAACGTCAATTAGTTCTTCTTATTCAGAGACTGCCAACCCGTACAGTACAAACTTGAAATGCATTTAAACAGTTTCTTAGTTTGAACTGCTGTGTGGAATATATAGTGTAAAATTTTTAACTGAAATAACCCTGTGTGCAGTCATAAAGTGTATATTTAAATAATTTGCGTACTGGTGGGAAGTAGCCAACAATTTATTTTGTCAGACTATTGTGTGTAGCCATTATGCAATGGAAAATTTTGGGCTGACGTGAATCCTGTTTGCAGTGATTTATTAAGTACAATATTGGACTGCTGTCTCTAATGATGAGCTCCTGGTTTATTTTAAGCAACTATAAAGAATGTACAGGTATGTTTCTATATTTTTTTAAACACCTATTTCTTTTTGTATGTCTCTCTTCATTATTTTGAGTTAAATTTCATTGCCTTTTTTATTGCCTATTTGTATTTCAATGCCTATTTTACTGCCTATTTTGAAAATTATAAGTGCTTATTTGCCTGCCTATTTTATATGTTTTTAGTGCCTAAACATCCGGTCTCTAATCATCACTTACGGCATATCACTTTGGACGCGTTAAGTATTCGAGCAATTCTCGCCTAGCATCTGGAAACTGTACCCGAACACATTGCCCGACTGAGTTATTCATATTGTTCTACGTAATACGTTGCTTCGACGTCCGAGAGCGCGTCCCAGACTGCTGTGTCCTGCGTAGTTCCTTTTCGATTGATTCATTGAGTGATTTGATTTATTTTACTTCGGTTTTCTGCCTCTTTTGGCTAATCACGAAGATGAGGATGAGTGATAATATGATGAGAATGATGAAGGGACACTCTCAGGACTCATGGAGATAGCGGACGTCGGTCAGTTCTTTCTCAAGTCATACATACACAATGCAGAAACTGTAGTGACAATTTTCAATATTAAGTATTATTTACTTCGAACCTAAAGCGTAAATTTAACAATGATCTGGCAATAAATTATCCTCTTTTTAAAGGATGTAAAAAACAAATATGAGTAAAGTGTATGGTAGTTCTCACTTTTCCCTAATGTTAAAGGAGTGATATTAATGTTAGTGAAATTAAAATCATATCCCTTGTCCCAATCTAAACTACCTAAAATTTTAACTCGTTCTTTTTTAATACTTATGGGGACATTTCATTCTACGAGGGCGGGCTGAAAAGTAATGCCTGCTACTTTTTTGTGACGATGTAAAGACATTTTGGATTTTGAGCAACCATGCATTGTACTCTTCAGACTTTCCCCCTTCTCCATTCCAAGTTTCAAACTTCTATCACCAGGGGTTGCTGAACTAGAGCGAGGAAAATGACAGCATGTTACCATACTATATCGGTGCACCTGAAACTGCGTGTGGTGACAGAGTTTCTAACTGCAGAAAATGTGTCTCCCAATTGACATTCATCAGATAATGAAGGCTTTTTATGGCAATGAATGTGTAACGTCAGTACTGTTGATGTTTCATGCTCACAATGAAAACCCCTGCCGAAGAACCCTCAACTCTCAAGAAGTCCTTTGTCATACACGTTGAGAGTTCCTTCATTATCTGATGAATGTCAATTGGTTGACACATTTTCAGCAGTTAGAAACTCTGTCACCACACGCAGTTTCAGGTGCACCGACATAGTATAGTTACATGCTGCCATTTTCCTCGCTCTACTTCAGCAACCCCTGGTGATAGAAGTTTGAAACTTGGAATGGAGAAGCGGGAAAGTCTGAAGAGTACAATGCATGGCTGCTCAAAATCCATAATGTCTGTACACCGTCACAAAAAAATAGCAGGCAATACTTTTCAGCCCGCCCTCGTAATATCCAAGGATTGGAAAAGGAGCAAAATTCTGTCCTTCAAATAATAGATATTCTTAGTTATGATTGTCATGTGTTGAATAATACATTAGAAGATTGCTTTCCTTCCTTAATGGTAAGACGATACCATTCAAAAATATCTGAGAAGTATTTGCTAGCAAAGTGTTGCGATTCTTTTATATTGATCAAATTATGAATAATGGAAAATGTATTCTCATTTTTTTGCGGTGTCCTCCTTTTTCGCCATCCTCTGTCCTCTTTTTTGAATGTGTGTGTCTGGTCACCCTACAAGCGGCTTTGGGGCTCACCCAGCCTTGATTAAATGGGTACTTGGGGGCAACCCTGGGGGTTAAAGGCGGCTCCAATATGGCCGAAATCGATAGAATATATGTACCCCATCTCCACATCCCCCTATATACAGAGTGTCCCAAAATAGTTTTTACACTCTTTGAATGTTAATAACAGAGAAACTATTAAAGATAACTTGACTGGACTTTTGTATTTGAAGCTGCAATATCTACATTGTGTGCGTGTGTGTAGGCATTCTGTTCTTTTTAGTTCCATCACAGCCCACCAGGCGGTAGGCATTAGTGTACCCAAAGTGGCAGAGGTGAGTAATGTAAGAAGTGTCAAATAACCATCCAGATCTGCTAATTTGACACCGTTAGACTTCTATCTCTGGGAAACTGAAGAACGATGAGTACCCCACAACGCCATGGTCACTGGATGACATGAAACATGCGATTGACACTACCTGTGCTTCCCTTCCTGTGGAAACCATATCTGCTGTTTGTTGATTTGTCGATCTGTTCTATAGCACTGCAGACAAAGTATTGCTGACAATGAACATCTATAACTTTAAGGTATGTGACACGCAAGAAAGTTCATGCTTGCCATTGTTAGTGTTCCCATTATTAACGTTGAAAAAGTGTGAACACTATTTTGGGACACTCTGTATATGTCCTATATATGGCATGATGCAAACCTATTTTACCTTCATCAAATCATTACTCATAAAGCGAAGTAAAATAAACCAAATCAATCAATCTTTATCGACAGTAGCTGTACATGATTATTACGCTACATTCGACTCGTCAGAAATGGGCGTGGCTTCATTAAATTCCAACTCTGCCGTTTTACTGAAATAAACAACCTGTCTGCTCTCAACACGTTTTACAAAGGTTTCGTTTCACCTACAGCTGTACCAACCGGTGTCCATTCACAGCTCCTGTTTCCCTGCTGGCTGCTTCGGGGTGGAGGGATTTTAAAGTTGCCGCTTCTTGCCCAAGCAGTAGGCCTAATTGGTTATTTGACCGTGAGTTCCTTCGTAGGTAAACGCGGCAACAGAGGGTCAATGTCATAAAGGTGGTCCCCGCGCCGGCTGAGACGCCGGCTCCACTGTAGGATTGAATACTGCTACCCGATCTAAATTTATTCCTGGTCAATGTTCTTCACTGTCATAATCCACAAAACACTTGCGAAAGTCCATCCTTCTGAAAACGTTGAATATCCCAACTCCTCGCGAGAGACAAAAGCTGACAACATCACAAGTGACCGCCTTCTGCAGGAAATAACCTTACGAGTGCAGCCCCGCTCAACAAGAAGAACTCAGCTTTTCGCTTCTCAGAAGCCAAGATTATGCCTCATCCAGCGTTTCGTCCTCCACAGACTACCCAGCCAATACAATAATTTAGCAAATCAAATTGACATTTTTGAAAATCAGACATGCTTTAACATTATTATTATTTTCTTGAAACCAAAATACGTAATGAAGTATATATATTTGGGTTGAAGACCGCAAAAAAAAAAAAAAAGTAGTTCTTAGTATATCGTGATCTAAATTCGACACAGCTACGCAAAAAGCCGAATTGTCGTAAAGGAAATGCCTTTACAGATTCGTGTCATTACCTGATATTGCGACGTACAAAAGTGCTTGAATAGTACATAGCAACAATAGCATACACCACACAAAGCGGCAAACAACTGCGAAGGGAAGATTAGAATCAAGGAATCTTCTTCAGTTCTAAATGAAACCCGTTATCTACTCTGTGATCGGGAATACAAAATTGCTTCCTACGTCAGCTTCTGTCGCTGTGGAGTATGATAGGCTGACATTTATAAATGTGTTTCCAACTTCTTTCTGTGAGCTCGTTCAGCTTCGTCCGTGGTAGAGTGGTTAGCACCACGCTCTACAATGCCAGAGGTCCGCGTTCGAATCTCGGCCTGGGCATGAATATTCTTCATCATTATTTTCGCGATTATTCAAACGTGACAGAATAGTGAAGTAAAATGAATGAATGTATCTTTCAACTTAACTTACGAGTAGCGATGAAGCGCACATTGCCTTGATAATTCGAGTAAGGATGAGTAAGATCAGGTCAGTAGGCAGGATGTTCACCTGTCATCCTTAAGGGTATCGTAACGTCAGATCCGGTTTCGCCCGAACTTTTACACGGAAGAAAACGGCAGGACAAACAACGCCATGTAAACAAGTGCGGGCAGTCACAGCGGTGTCGAGCTATTCTGTCGTGCAAAGCCAATTTCACCGACCATCAAAAGGAACCATATTGTTTCATTCTTTTCTGCCGAATTCGCCAGACGTGTAGTGCCAAGTACCGTTTATATTCGACTTCTTGCGTTGTTTTGGAGACTGTAGTGAACTATTGACTCGGTTTACAAACGTAAACCATTTCATCCCAACCTCGCTGTAATCTATCAATACCCACGCCACGTTTAAAAGACACCTCAGTCAATTCCTGTTGGAACAGCAACGGAATCAAAACTTGACAAGGGACCAGAAAGGAAATGTTTTACTTCCTTTGGTTATTTAAATCAGTTTTTCTCTTTAATAGTATTATTATTATTATCATAAAATAATGCCACTACTAGTATTATATGCAACTTCCGTGGTGTTTATATTATTGTCACTTTTTATTAATTCTACAGTAGACTCGCGATTAACCGAGGCTCCAGGTTAACCGAGCGAGCGGTTGGAAAACATCGCGCTTCATAACTCACCACCCTGTTTGTTTACTAGTAAGTTGGAGTGAAGTCACCGTCCGCGCTGCACATGTTCGTTACATTGTCGGTGTATCCGATTGTTACGGTGGTGTTTAAATCTGTGTATAGGCCTATTCTAAGCGGGAAAAGTAATCTTCTCATTGATGTTGTACTAGTAATAAATAATTACTATACAGTTATAAGTGTTGTTTCGTCATTTACGACCTATTAGCACATTATCTCCGTATTATCCGAGTTTTTCAGTATCCGAGGTAGTCTCGGTCCCAGTTAGCTCGGATAATCAGTCTCGATCCCAATTAGCTCGGATAATCGCGAGTCTACTGTATATGTATATTTTTAATGAATTGTCATTCTTTTTTAAAAATTCTCTGTCACTTTCCTATGAACAAGGGTTGGTTGTAAGAGTGGTCAAATAGGCCGAAACACGACTGCTTTAATAAATACGATTATTATTAATATTATTATTATTATTATTATTATTATTATTATTATTACAAAGATATATCAATTAAGAACTATCACAATCGAGATCCAGGAGATTTTTGTTTATTTTTATTTTTTTTAATACTGGGGGTGTTGCAACGCGAATTTTCTTTTAATCCCTACGTTCGCGACAGGAAGAATTCAACATTTTCCGACTATATCCGAAAATTCTCTGGATGAGAAATATTCTAAACTTCCCGACACTAGAAATCTCGTATTCTACACACTATTCCAATCTCAAATTCTTGTATTTGCATCACTGGAGAAAAATAAATTGCTAAATCCAAGAAATTTTTGACACTTAGAGAACCACTTTTTAAACAAATTCACTTCGAATGTGTGGGCCCGATATGTCCTTCGGGTAGTATTTTGAGCAACTCTGGCATGCAGTATATGTCCTAATCCCACATTTTCGTTTCTGTCGATATATCCCTTGGTTGAGAACTGAAAACAGCCGATTTCGGCATCGGTACTACCGACGCGGTCGAGATCAGGAATCAAAACGCGCTACTTTCTGGGCACCCTGCATCATAAACGGCCTTTCCCGGCGCAAAGTCGGACAAATGGGATTTACATGATCTAAAGAAAAACAGATGACGTTGCATTACGGGTGAATTTCTCCCTTAAATAATAAATTAATTGGTCATATTACTGTAAATTTTCTACATATCTATTTTTCTAATTTGTAGTAGAATTGTTGATTTTTAAAAAAAAATTGTAAGCACAACAATTACAGTTCTTATTTAGCCGAGAAGCAAGGTATATAAATGAATTAATTCTGCCATTTTTAATCCAAAATGGCGGCTAAACACCAAAATGGTTGCTAGACAACTCTAGTGATGATGATAATGATAAAATTTGGAATGGCATATTTGGGACATAGGCTTCTGTTTGTTTTTGTTTTTGTTTTTTTCCGTGAGGCATTGGGGATGGATAACTGAACATATGTTGGAGCAGGTAGGACACAGCTTTACGACATGCCCATGGCATATAAACTGGAGAAACGACAACCTCTCAAAGAAATGTATTCAATAGTCACAGCTTGGTAAAGTTTGGGGCGAATCCATCGCTACATTCGTATTTGCCGCTGCTGCATTGAAAAAATTACCTTCACGCAAGCAGCCGTGGCGCCCCAACGAAACTACTTATGAATTCGAAACTATGCAGGTCTCCATGTGGGATAGATATGCACAAACTGAAGAAGTTTCATCAAAATTGAAGAGGGGTCGATCAAGGACCACCTAGGCCACTTGGCATGGAATGACCCACTTCCAACGAGGTTGATTCTACTCGAGTATATATTTGGTAATGTTGACTAGAGAGCAACTCACGACAAGAGCCACGTTTTGTCGTGGAAGCAAGGGGCATTGGCTCCAAAACTTATGAATAAATTAGAAATAGTCTACCAAAACAAAATATTAAATTATTTATGGAAAACCATAGGCGTGCGCAGACCCTCTGATTAAGGGAGGGGGCAAAAGCATTGATGAAAGTTCAGTCGGAGATAGAAAACCTGGTATGTTATTGTATTGATTGGTACTAAACAGGGGTGTATATAGTGTAGAGATATGGTGATTGAAAGTACGAGAAAACCTCGTCAAGAGACTATTTATGCTTGTTCATTAACTGGAATTGTCCGACCGCCGAGCAATCTCAAGAATGTACACGCATCGTTATTTCCTCAGAGCTTTGACTGAGAGGTAAATACGTGGATCTAACATGTATTATAAAAGCTAGCTCGTCCAATGGCTCGCTCTCTTTTTTACTTTATGTCGAATTGAACTCTAACAAGGTGTACGAAGTTTACGTGAGCCAAGGGTCGCGGTACCGAACCGCGGCATCAGTCACAATAACGTCAGCTGGGAGCATTTGGACACAGATACATCCGTCTACCAGGTATGAACAAGAGTGAATAGTCCAAATCAAACATCCATATCTCCTTTCCCTTAGTCGGAGCAGGTTAGATTACAAGTGTTTTAAGCTCTACCTAAATGTGTCATTTTCGCATCCATGTGACCAGGGGCGCCGACTTGTCAAAATTATTGGGGGGGCTCTGATCCCTCCCTTTTTGAAAAATAAAAATTACGTCTTCGTATAGCAGTTTTTAAGCAGCTATTATATTCCTCATGCAAATGAAATGTAACATGAAAAACGTGTGTCTGCTCATTTGTTTTTTAGATAAAAATTAACATTTTTATTTAAAAGTAGGCTATGTATTAACATTGAGAGGCCAACATAAGTTTTATGCCGGCCTCGGTAGCTGAGAGTGTTGTGTGGTCGTCTCAACTTGCTTTGATCCGGAGGTCTCGGGTTCGAGTACCGGCGAGGGCATGTTTGTGTTTTAATGTCCGCAACAGACTTGTAAAGAAAGGACATGTGACAGGTGCAAAGAACCTTAGTGTTGATGTACCCATAAAAATAGCGAATATTTACAATATTTAAGTTTTATTTAATTATTTACATAAATGCTAACACAAATCGCAGGCAAATAGTTTTACTTTTTTGTTCTTGCTACAATATTTTACTTCTTAAATTTAATTTTGCAATAATAAATAAACACATAGCACGCCGTGGTTTAGCAATAATGCCTTTGATCATAGCCGTTCCCGCTTTCACAATACAGACTTTTCATAAGCTTTCCTTGCGTACTTTACTGCAAGCCAGTGTTAAATAAACTCAAAGACTTTAGAATTATTTTCCCCTTATTCTTTGGATTAGAGGAAGAGATTTCGAGGATAACTAAATATCGTACATATCAATATTGTCTGAAAGTCGTGTTTACGACCTCAAATTGTTCATAATTCACTAAACAACATACTGGTACATATCACCTCGTTATTTTGAATTTGAATTTAAAATTGTGGGAGCGTCAGCACTTAGGCTATTTTTCTCCCGTCACATTATACGGGGGCCAGCCCCTTATCATTACAAAAAACAACTCTAACGTTACATAACTAAAAATCTTAAAATCTTCTGACTTCTGTTAAAAGCTGAGGCTGTAAACGGGCACTCAGCACACACAAGGACAAGAAACAGGACAACACACACAAAATTATACTGGCCACAGTGCCAGTCGCCAGAGCCTAGTTAGTCTTTAGTCCAGGGTGCACTACGTGAAAGTGAGGTTGACTTCCGGGCGCCTACGTGGAAGGTACCCCTTACACCCCTGTTATTTTGAAACTCTTTAGTAAAAATGTTAACAATACTCATAATTATATACTTAGTATATAGTAATAAGTCATGTGTTTTGCTGTCTCCTTTCATAGCCCCCCAAATTTGATGGTCTAGAACATTTCAAATGTGTATTTAAAGTTAAGTTCATGTTGCATAATTCAGAGTAAACTTTACAAGAGAAGCAAAATAATACATTAGATCCTCTTAAGCAAAATTATTTGAGGGGCTCTGCCCCCACATCATTAACATTGGGGGGGGGGCTCGAGCCCCCACAAGCCCCATGGAGTCGGCGCCTATGCTTGTGACCTCAGATCCCTGGTAAAAGGAGATTACAACAATAGTGTGTGTCCGGACCCATCGAAAATCATTCTATTAGAAGACTTCCAATTTCCGTGGCACTGTTCCCCTCCCCTTTATTTTCCCTGTGGTTCAGAGTAATGTACATATAAACATAATTTCCTACAGCAGATTCAAAATTTATTCATTCCCAACGTGTGACCAATTTATTCTGCGACCACATAGGTATAACACAACTAGGCTAACGAATAAAATGCAGTTGTCGCCTTGTAATTCAAGGAGTCCCGGGTTCGATACCTGGTGGAGGCACATTGTGTGTGAAGTGGTTCGGATCCCACTTTAAACTGTAGGTCCAGTCTCGATTAGCCTATCTGTGCATAACGTGAACTTAAAAACATCAATTCAAACTCTTAATAACAAGTAATTTGCTGAAGAACGAAGTGAGAGAGTCCAATTACATAGGAAATAAATCCGCCGTAGTTGCTGGGAACTTTCGTCGGCAAGAAAATACTTGAAAAAGCTTTAGGCCTGTCAATTGACTCAACTCCTTCCTAACCGACTATAGAGGGAATTCGACTGCGATTGACACAACAATCAGAATTGGCCTTGTTGATTCACAAATGCTTGTTTGCTGCAGGCGAGCATTTTTATGTACCATGTGAGCACAGCTATTTGGCCCCTGGACATCGCGAGAACTGGCGTTTCCTCTGGGAGCGACCCGAAGGGGGAAGGTCATTGTGATAATTTCGATTTGCGTGACTTCTACCCTCGCCCTTGGCAAATACAACGCTTTTATCCTCGTAGCGAAGCTGCACTGTCCGAAAGATAGCGCATCTCCCCGAAATGCATATTTACAAAACCCATATGAAAATCGCAACCGCGTGTGTGTGCGGCTAATGGCAACAGCCAATAGCATACGGTTCTTGCATGAAGAAACGGTCCATCAACTGATCCTTTGATAAGGTGTTCGGAGCACAGTAGGGTTTAGTAATCTCGTGGTTGTTTGGCGCTACAAGTATCTTGGTTCGTAGAATCGAATGCTGGTCAGTATTTTATAATATTTTTAATGGATTAATGCGGGTAATAATTTTACGTTTTTCTTTTGTTTTTTTTTTGAACTGACGCTGTTCGTGATTTTGTCATACCTCCATGGAGGGATGCTTAACACAGCGCGCTACGATGCCAAGGGTTACGGGTTCGAATCCTGGCCTGGGCATGGATGTTTATTTATTTATTTCTTGTTTTGGATGGCGACGTTAAGGGACAAGCCTTTTCTTCTACTTAACCATCTCTACTATACATTTTATAAATTGATTTTTATAGCTAACTGTTTGTGAAATATATATAAAAAGTACAAACATTAAGATACCAAAAAATGAAATATATAAAAACTAAGAACATTAAGATACAAAAAAACAAGAAAAAATGAAAGAAAAACACGCAAAAAACATAAAAAATAAAAACAGAAAAATACATATACACTAAGAAAAGTAAAAAAAATGCACACACACAACAAACATAGTCAAATTACAGAAAAAGTTGGTAGGTGTTGGTCCTACAAGTTTCCACGAAGGTTTAATTTTATTTCCCTTTTCAGTACTGGTAAGTTGACTCCAGAAGATGATTTCTTAATTTTGAGTTGAATTGGCCGAGGGAAGAAGAGTGAGTGTTCATTCATCAATTTCATCATATCATCACTCATCCCAATCTTTGCAAATTAGCCAAAAATGGCACAAAAAGCAAAGTAAAATAAAGCAAATCAATGAATCAATCGAATCCCGGTCTGAGAATGGGTGTTTGTGAGTGTAACTTCATCAATTTCATCGCTCATCCTCATCTTCGAGATTAGCCAAAAGTGGCAGAAAAGAAGTAAAATAAACCAATCAAGTCACACCGGGACTTTCGATTTTTTTCAGAATAACCGAACACAGTTGGACATCTAGAAAGGACCCCTCTCAAAAACATCAAACGCAGGATAAACATGGCAAAATGAGGACTTGATTCATTGACTGATTTGTTGTTTTAAGTCCACTTTATGCACAGGAAGGCTAATAGGGACTGGACCTACAGTTTAAAGTGACCACTGTTGTACCCGTATTTCCATACGTGCACAATATTATCAATATCTACATATATCATTTTTCTTCTATCTTTATTATTATTATCGAACATTCAGCACGTTTCCAAATCCCCGTCAGTTTGAGAGAAGCCAAGCAAAGGTCATTTGCCTTGCCCAGAAAAGGCGACGGCTATATTTACGCTTTCTCTCCCAGAAGCCCCTTTGTCTCCCCAACCTGAAATATTTCCATTGTTCCCTGCAACCAACCCCCTCCTCCGCGTCAGCCAATAGAAAGTGGACATGGACAAAAACTCCTTACCCAACGGTGAATTTTGGCGGTTCAGTGTGCGTCTATAAGCTAGACAGAGGACATCGGTGTTGAGAATGCAAGTGAAGAATCGGTGTTGAGAATTCAGGTGACAAGTGTGTGTCTAGGAATAGTACAGAAAAGTCGGTGTCATGAAGAGTCTGCGTTATGAAGCTAGTGTCCGTCAATGCTGAGAGCATAGCATTTAACCCTTGATTTACGATGAACGGGATAGTTTTCGTCACAAGATAAACTATTATATATGTAACTGGTCAGTGTACAGAAGACAGATGTGAACTGTGACGTGTGCTTCGGCGGCCTGATATATATGTAGGAATCGTCACCGGAGGGCAGTGTGATTGACACCACGGACAGTTGGGACAACCAGGTTCCCTAACGACAGACAATGGAGACATCAATACACAACGCCAGGACATCAGTGTAAGTGTGACCGGAACTGAAATTAAGGTGTGGACTTGCTATTCTCATATCATGTAGAAATTCTTAACATAATACATATTCATATATCACAGTCCATCAATCAAATCGCTATAATTTCATACGCAACCCCATCCTTTTCCCCCATCTCAATAGTATTTTTTTATTGTTTATGTGCACCGTGCAGGTACAGCCGGGCATCGAACCATGGACGGCTTGGTCCCCAACCGCCTCTTGTTCGGCTTCAACCAAGCGGCCCAGGGGGAAAAGAGCTAGACTGTACGGCCACACTGTGCAATGTGCCTCCATCGGGTATCGAACCCGGGCAAAATCAGGACTACTAAGAAAAGTATACGTACCCCTTACCCCCACCCTTTCCTTCCGAAAATCCTGGGAACGCCACTGCCAGAAAATATGAAATTCTAAAGAAACTCTGTGCTGACTTTCAGCATTGCAATAGTTTCTGAAAGGTTGGTTCATTTTCTAACTATAATAAATGGCCCAAAATATTCGTCTCACGTAATTATCCTTATTCTGCTGAACGTTACTCGAAATGAACGTCCATTTCGGCGTTGAGATAACGACAAAGTTAATGGTTAAAAACTTCCAACTTTAGTGTACAAGGTGATTGATTTGATCGATTGATTGATTTATTTTCCTTCGCAGTTCTGCAACTTTTTCGCTAATCGCGGAGATGAGGATGAAAGGACAATCACAAACGCACAAGGACAGCACGCAAAATGTCAGTGGTAGCGTCATCGCCTTGTAATCAAGGGGTCCCGGGTTCGATACCCGGTGTAGTCACATAGTGGTTCGGATCACACTTCAAATTGGTAGGTCCAGTCCCGATTAGCCTTACTGTGCATAAAGTAGACTTAAAACAACAACATCAATGAAATCAATCCTCGCAAAATGTACATTCCGTTCAAGTTGCGTATTGTTTCATGCCAATACGAAACTTGGACCGGATTTAAAAATGATCCCGAAAAAGGTTCCTGGACCGGATTTAAATTGATCCGGAAAAAAATGTTCCTGGACCGGAATTAAATTCATTCGGAAGAAAAGTTCCTGGACCGGATTTAGATTCATTCGGAAAAAATGTTCCTGGACCGGATTTAAATTCATTCGAAAAGAAGGTTCCTAGACCGGAATTAATTTCATTCGGAAAAATGTTCCTGGACTGGATTTAAATTCATTCGGAAAAATGTTCCTGGACCGGAATTAAATTCATTCGGAAAAATGTTCCTGGACCGGAATTAAATTCATTCGGAAAAATGTTCCTGGACCGCATTTAAATTCATTCGGAAAAATGTTCCTGGACAGGATTTAAATTTATTCGGAAAAGAGGTTCCTGGACTGAATTGAAATACTTTGCAAATAAAAATGTTCTTTACGGTCCAGACCCCATTTACGCTTTCTGATTTTCTCTCCTGGACCGGAATGGAATTTATTTAATATCCATGGACCTTCAACAAGCTTGCCTTACACCCCGTGATGGATTCGATTACAGGTAGAAACTACAGGAAGAATTACCGATATTCAAACATCATTCAAACGATGCTACTGGTGGACTCGACGCACGTAAAGAAGCATGGCTGGCATAGATTTCTCGTTTACACACAAAACATTGAACAGACATAAGAGCGAAATCCGAAGAAAATACGTTAATAAGAGACCCAAGGGAAGGTAATCTCAATATTACCTACGAGAAAGCTCAAGAAACGAGCGCGATTTATTAATTGTGTATTCGGCTTCGTCGCCATGGAGAACGGGCGGGAAAATTATATCCCTCACATGTTAACGACCGTTGCAAGCCAGGCGCCCTCACGACAAGATGGATCTATGATGATTAAAAAGATTATTGAAGCATAACTCATTATTCTTATAATGTATTGATCTTGCCATTACTGAAAGGACTGTTGATTGTACCGTAGAGACTCTTGTAAAAGATATCGACTTGGAATCAAGGAGCTTCAAGTTCGATTCCCAGAAGGATGTGAATTATAGGGGGTGCCACCATTGACAATAAATACTCTCATTTATAACCCAGATATTTCGCAAGTGTGATCTTCTGTACGAATGAAATATTTCTTTGTTTTCAAACGTCTCATAGGACTCTCCGTACTGGTAGCCTCATAGCCTTGTAATCAAGGGGTCCCGGGTTCGATACCCGCTAGAGACACATGGTGGTTCGGATCCCAGTTTAAACTGTAGGCCCAGTTCCGATTAGCCTACCTGTGCATAAGTGACGCTACAACACCGGGGAGTCCCGGGTTAGAACCCTGACCTGAATATGAGTGTTCTTTGTGAATGTTCCTACATCAGTTTCTTCATATCATCACGCATCCTCATCGTCGCGATTAGCCAATCATAAAGTGGACTTTAAACTCAAAAACATAAACAATAGTCTGTTGCAGTACGGCCATTGACCATAGGCGTTCTCACGGGGGGGTGGAATTTCCCCCCTAATCATGGACGTCCGCAGATATTTTCCAGGAAGGGACTAGCAAGGTATTTTTCCAGGGGACTAAACGAGGAATATTGCCCTCAATATAGTGTTGCCGTCTCAGAAAGACACCACTTGATAAAACATTAAAATGCTGATCAAGGCAAAATTTATTGTATAAAAATAATCACTAAAAACGTAACGTTTCCACCCTCTAACAGGGTCTTCTTCAGACGAAGATTCACAATAAATTGATGAAAGATCCTACCATCATCTTATATATACACTCCCAGAACAGGGTCCATACACAAAACAACATGAATGTACCAGTTCTTATCAGAGAACATTTCCTGTCAGGAATTCCTGAGTGAGGAACCTCCTGACAGGTAATTGACACTACCTGACAGGTACCTGATGAGAGTGTGTGTCTTCAATTCCTCAATGTCTGGATTTGGACAGATTCCTTATCTCCAGGACTCCTTCCCTCCTCTTCTCTTTCTTCCTTATTCTTCCTTCTTCTCTCGTCTGGAGAAGACCAAACAGGCTAAACAGTGACACCACTTGAGTTTGAAATTATCACGTTCCTGCATCCCCATTATAATAATTAAAAATAATGTCAATTACTGTGACTGAGATCAAATTATATGTGTGAAATTTTTAGGTTGGCATTCATTTTTCAAGGAGAGGTGAGGCCATCCTTGCCCCTCCTTCCGGACGTCCATGCCCTGTATACTTTCACTAAGTGTAGAGAGAATCTTATCGCCGTTATTGAATGATATTATACTATCAAATAAAATGCAGTATTTTAAGGCCTATGAAAGTTCCAAGCCACTACAAGCGAGGGGTGTGTATTATTTCGTTAATTCCTACGTAATTGAACTATATAATACGCATAAAATTATACCAAGGAGGTTTTCGGTGGGTCCGGGTAACAGGGCCGTATCAAGGTTTGTGGAGGCCCCTGGGAAGAATGTTTTGTGGGACCCCCCATTTTTTATTATTTTTAACTAGTAGCTTTATTAGCTCAATATTTCAACCACCAATTTTCAGCAGTTGAAATGGTAGACCTGATTTTAGAATCAGTAGTCATTCACAATCGAACATATCGCAGATATGTTTGCAGGGAGAATAGCGCAGTAAAATAAAGTTACAGGACGAAAATTGTAGCGCTATAACAGCAGTAGAATTCTGGGTCTAAATGTCTACAGTATATTATGAAGAGTGAACACCGTAACTACAATATATAGTAAATACTAAGGGGGTTCAGACGGAAACAGAGAACTGATCAGTAGACTGTACTTACGTACATAATTTATTATAAATGATATTATTTACAATTAAGAGTAAATATGTCACAACATATGCACGGTCCATCTACTGGACAACTACCGACAGGTTCATTTTGGAAATTGTAGTAACTACACTTTCTTCAAGAAAATTCCCAAAGGCTTAACACTTATAGTAGACACACTTTTCTTGCCTTTTTCGCCGAAAATTCATCTACTATATCATCGAAGTCCAATTCACGAAGAAGTTCATGTTCAATGCTTAATAAACAAAGATTGGATAAGCGATCCTGTCCCATGGCAGCACGAAGCCTGTTTTCACTAATTTCATTTTTGAGAAAGATCTTTCTCCTCTGCAGTTAAGACAAAATACATTCTAAAGAGAATTTCGACAAAATCCGATAACTGAGTCTTAACTTAGATATTGATTGATTGTTGAAAGTTATTTTGGTGCGTCACAGAGTCCTAACTTATGTCTTATGAGGGAACATATATATATATAAACCGCCATATCCTTTTGCGTAATATGCTAGTAAAAAACATTAAACAAGGAAAGAACATACGTTTGTACTTGCCTTAAAAGTCCTCAATACTATGTGAAGTAAGCCGTCTAGTTACGAACACGTCAGTACTCAACAATAAAACGTAAATCACACACTGTTGAAAAAAGTACTCAATTGCCGAAAGGAAACAGTCACCTCATTCCGCCGTCCGTTAGCTTATGTTAACGCGGTTCACAAAAGCGCTGCTTAAAGTTAGGTGTCCCGTAATTCAGTGATGCACCAAGAGAGAGCGCTAGTATCTCCACAAATCTTTTCCCTATAAAAACTCACATTTCTAATACGATGTTATTAACGAAAAAAAGTTACGTACTTTGTAGGAGTATTTATTATCTTCATCGTATCTGAGAATTGATTGTTTGAATAAGTGTGCCTTATTTCCACAACACAGCCAAATCAATCCATGGTATAAAGTATACTGAGCTTCAGATATCTACAAACAGATCGACTGAGAGCTGTGCTACAATTTGATTCAGAAGAGTGTAGACATATGACAATATTGCAGTTTTTTTTAAAAAAAATACAACTTCTTATGTAATTTTTCACAAGCATAACCCCCTGGTTAATTTTTTTTTAGTGGAGGCCCTTCACAGCTTCCTTTTGGTGGGGCCCCGGGGCAATTGCCCCAGTTACCCATAGGTTAATCCGGCCCCGCTGGGTACACACTATATACGCCCCTGTTTCGTAAATATCAATACAGTAAACAATGAGATGGACTTAGGCATTTCTTTCCAGACTGATCTTTCATCACCTTTTTTGCCTAGAGGCGGCAACTTCCTAAAATTTGGGGGGAGGATAATATTGACTATTTTTTAACATATAATGTACTTACTTCAAAGCGCTGGCATTTCATTAATAAGGTCCCTTGAGTAAAATCCGCACATGAAAAATACCCCTCGCTAAGTTATTTTATTTCTAATATAATCCACTGACTCCGAGGAAGCCCAGACTCTTAGTAACTTCTTCGAAACAACGTACCACCAACAAATCACAGTATACTACAAACGAGTTCTCATTCGTGAATTACTTTATTTATTATAAATTCTTAGTAATTCATTTAGATGATTTGAATTTAAGTACTAAATTATTGTCACTAAATTAAACATGGAATGTAATTTTCTTAAGCATAATTGGGATTTTTTACTCTCTTTAATACAATGAACAATGGCCAAGTCTTTGGTTTTACTTGATTTTTGAAACCAATAAAAATTAGTGATTTTGTGCTGCCATCTATGAATGAAGATTACAAACGCAATTTGATTGTCAATCAAGGAAAGGAGCATCTAAAATTAACATTGTTAGTAGTAGTGTAATTGGTGGTATTACTGGGACAAGAAATGATGAGGTCTTGCTTGTACTAAAATTAGGTCAAAATGCCTATAAAAATTTATTGCTCAAGTGTCCTCCTCTATCAAATTTAAGATTTTTGTACAAGAAAAGTTTTTCAGAAAGGATGAGGTATTTTTGACTGAATATAAATACTTAAAACTAAGGCAAAAAAAATGTCTATAAAAATCTTATTGCTACTGTGTATATAACCTACGATTTTTGTAAAAAAGCTTCCGAGAAAGGATGACTCTTTTTTTAGATTAATTTGGCTACAGCTGTATCTGTCAGATTGTTATTCATAAGCTTGTTAAGAATATATCTCTTTCGACACTTCTTATATCGCTGTATTTTGTTAGGTATAGGTTGACAACAGAGCCATCTATGTATAAATGTTTGAAGAGTTTACATATCAGTTAGTATTGTGAGAGTGGTTGAAGAGTATAGATATGTTGTTGCAGTACTCTGTTTGGTTTCGCGTGGGTATTTTTATTTGTTGAGTCCCCCAGTTTGGTAGATATAGCAGCGCGTAGGTATTTTTATTTTGGGTGCATTTTAATATTACCTACGCTGGCTCGGTCACTAGCTTACCACTACCCTGTGGGTATTTTTATTTTGGGTGTATTTTAATATTACCTACGCTGGCTCGGTCACTAGCTTACCACTACCCTGTGGGTATTTTTATTTGTTGAATCTTTTCACATGGCATTAGGTCATTATCCTACACGCACATCACGACATGTCCTTGCAGACATGCAATTGTACCAGGTTAGTGACTCTGTAAGTCACTGCTTCTGTGGATCAATACTTATTCTATTTTCGTGCGTGTAGGCTATTCGTTTTCACAACTTGTCATTTATCAAGTATAGAATTTTGATTTGAACCCCAAGAAATTGTATATAATAAACCTAGGATAAAAAAATACCTACACACTAAATATATACACTAAGTAAACAAAACATATTGCTAAACCTAATTGATATTTTATATTAAATATAGAGTTTTAATTTAAACCCCAAGAAATCTTATATAATAAACTATTAATAATAAAAAATATTAACATATTAAATATACAAAGCATATTATTAAACACAATTAATATTTTATATTAAGTATAAAGTTTTAATTTAAACCTCAAAAAATATCTTATATAATAAATTAATAACAAAAATGCCAAATCAGAAATATTGTAATAAATGCAATAAAAATATATCTATCTCTAATTGGGCTAGGCACCAAAAGAATTGTAATCCAGACAAATGTAGAACACCTACAATAATATGCCCAAATTGCCATAGAAAATATAACATGAAATATTTCTTATATACACATAAAAATATTTGTTATGTACAACCATCTACATCTTCATCTGGTCTAAAAAGAAAACTTGAAACACCTATTAATCATAAACCAGCAAAGCAGTTCTGCTATACACCTATTCATAGCAGTTTTAATGGTCAACTAAAGAATTACCGTTTTGTATCAGAGCCAAAATGTGATATTAAGAATTTTTTGAACAATATAAATTCTGATGTGCAGAATATTCTAAATAAACAAAATAGCTCCTATAAATTATCTTTCAAATTATTTACACAATATAAGAAACCAAATGGAACAAAATTTATACACCCCCACATAACAGAAACTGTAGCTATATATTCAAATACAAATTTAGACAAAATAATAAGCAGGTTAATAGAGCAATTGAATATTAAACATTCTGAGTTTGCTGCTAAAGAATCAGGATGGAGTTTATGTGGAACTCCACACAAGTTATATATTAATATTTCTAAATGTAGCCCATTACAAGGTTCTACATATGTGCCATTACCTGCCAATATTAAAAACAAAAAAGCTGTGCTTAACCTAGAAAATAATGATCAGAAATGCTTTCTGTGGTGTATTTTAGCTGCTTTGCATTCAGTTTTAAATCATCCTGAGAGAATAACTTATTATAAACAATATGAACATGATTTTGATGACGCAATGGAGGGCTTAGAATATCCAATGTCTGTTCAGAATATTGATAAATTTGAAAAAAAGGCCAGAGATATCAATGGTAAACCATTATCTATTAATGTATTTATTTGTTCTACTGGCGCTGGGAATTGCTTGATAGAACCTCTCAGAATTAGTACACTTGATGATAATTTTGCTGTTCCGATTGATTTGCTTTTAATTGAAGGAGATAGCACATACCATTATACTTTGATACGCAATCTTGAAGCTTTAGTAAGAAAACAACTAGACAAATCTAATACAATATACAAGTTGTGCCGAAGATGTTTAACTGTATTTGATGGTCGAAAAATGGTGAATGGGGTTCGTGAAGAGAATGTAGAAATTGCTAAAAACAAGTTAGTTGAACATTTAAAATATTGTGGAAACCATAAACCTGTTCATATGGTGATGCCTAATCCAAATGAAAATGCTAAATTCCAAAAATTTGAAGCTTTGTTGGAACACCCAGCATATATAGTTTGTGATTTTGAATCAAACCTCAAACCTCTTGCATTCTGCAGTCCAGATCCTGATGAATCTTCAAGTACATCATACCAATTACATGAATCTTCTAGTTTTTGCTATATAGTTATACGGGATGGTGTTGCTAGTAAACCACAATTATACATGCGACCAAATGCTATCAAAGAATTTGCACATAGAATAGAAAATGAGTGCTATGACATAGCATCTAATATCTTATTAAAATCAAAACCTATGATGCCTTTAACAGAAGAACAGATTCAAAATTTCAACAATACAGAAAAATGTCCGGTATGTGATTTTAAATTTTCAGATACAAATATTAAGGTGAAACACCATTCCAATACAAATGGTAAATTCTTAATAGCTCTGTGTAATAGTTGTAATATTAAGATCCAGAGACCAAAATTTGTCCCGATATTTTGCCATGGTGCATCTAATTATGATTTTCATCATCTGATCAGGTACGAGGGGTTTGACAAGCAGAATTTAAATATTTTAGCAGAAAATGATGAGAAATATATAGCTATTAGCAAAATAATTAAAGTTAATGGTGTTCCTATTCACTTAAGATTTCTTGATTCATACAGAATTTTGTCGGCTAGCTTGGCTACTCTGGCCAGTCAATTATCTGATAATCAATTTAAAATTACATGTACTATGTTTCCAAATCAGGACTTGAAATTAATTAGGCGAAAAGGTGTATACCCATATGACTATGTTACAGATTTTTTTAAATTTGATGAGTGTACTCTGCCACCAAAACAAGCATTCTACAGTAAACTCAAGGCATCCGAAATCACTGATGAAGATTAATTATCACCATGCCAAGTTGATGTGGGACAACTTAAAATGCCAGACATTTGGTGAATATCATAAAGCATACTTAAAACTTGATGCGACTCTCTTAGCCGATATACTTCAGGCATTTAGAAAATCTTCAATGGAAAATTATAAGCTGGATCCAATGTATTTCTATAGTGCTCCAGGCCTAGCATGGTCAGCAATGTTTTTGAATACTAAAATGCAATTGAATTTAATCCAAGATCAAGATATGTATCTCTTTATGGAACAATGTATAAGAGGAGGCATGGTGCAATGTTCTCAGAGATATGCTAGAGCAAATAACAAATATATTCCCAATTATGATCCAGCACTGCCATCAAATTTTATACTTTATGTGGATGCAAACAGCTTGTATGGTTATGCTATGATGGATAAACTGCCATATGCAGGGCTTGAGTGGGTTGAAAATTTCAATATTGAAAATCTTCAGGATTTTGATGACAGTAACTATGGCCTGTTCTTAGAAGTTGATCTGACCATTCCTGATGATTTACACATCAAGTTCTCTGATCTGCCCCCCAATTTCTGAGGTTGAGTGTTCAACTAACTCTAAACAAAAGAAGCTAATGATGACTCTAAAACCAAAACAGGGTTATGTAATATATTACAAAAACCTCCAGTTCCTGATGCATCACGGTGTTCGAGTGACCAATGTTGGCAAAGTTTTGAGGTTTAGGCACTCAAGATGGTTAAAGCCATATATTGATACGAACACCGAGCTTCGAACATCTGCAGTAAGCCAATTTGATAAAACTTTGTTTAAATTAATGGTCAATTCAGTGTATGGCAAAACTATAGAAAATGTTAGAAAACATACTGATGTTAAATTAGTTACCGACCCCAGCCGAAGCAAAAAATTAGTGGCAAAACCTAATTTCAATTATAGACGAATTTATGATGAGAATATGACACTTTTTAATATGAAAAAAAATTAAGTTTGATAAACCTATTTATGTAGGAGCTGTGATATTAGAATTGGCCAAATTACACATGTTAAAACTCTATTATGATGTGTTGAAACCTTTTTATAGTAATAGTATAAAATTGATGTACATGGACACAGATAGTTTTATTCTTGATATTCAAACAGAAGATGTTTATAAAGATACATCACATCCTGAATTAATTAAATATTTTGATACTAGTGAACATTCAAAAATGCAACCCCACAACAAAAAGGTGCCTGGCAACTTAAAAGATGAGACCCTTGGCGATGTTATTGTAGGATTTGCTGGGTTAAGAGCTAAAATGTATAGTTTTAAAACATGTAGTGGTGCTGTTGCCAAAAAAGCCAAGGGCATTGGTAGAGATACTGTAGATAAAGAGCTTGAATTTGAAGATTATGAAGATTGTCTCAAATCACAGAATTTAATCAGAACATCAGAAAACAGAATCCAGAGTGTGGATCACTTGTTAACTACTATTAATGTAAGAAAAATAGCTCTGGACCCACATGATGATAAGAGATGCATTTTATCATGTGACATACATACTCTACCATGGGGGCATTGTGATTTGAGAAGTGGCAATCAATGCCCAATCACAGAGCATGATTTAAAATAAATAAAACATGCCAATGAATTTATTTGGATTAAAAAAACAAGCTATTATGGACTTGCCAACACCAGCACCTTCTCCTGATATAAAATCTAAACTAAGTGGTTTGTTAATTATTCATCTAAATAGCATACTTACAGATGTTGATGATAAAACAGGTAAAACATTATACATATTTAACAATAACTTAAACTATTACCAATTACCTATAGGTGGTCAATTACAATTTATTACAACTCCCGAGGGTGATGTCAAAGTTTCAGTAGGGAGAAATATTTATAGAATTAAGTACTCAAACATGATTTCTGGCACTGTATATACTGTTTCTGCCGGTGATTGCTTATATATTGAAGTCCCGGGATACAATGACAAGCTTATACCTTTTTTATAGAATTAAGAATTAGATATTTTATAATAAATAACCACTAAAACAAAAAAAATGCCTAATGATATATTTGGCCATACAAGGCATGAACATCACAGTGATGAGATTCTGATGCTTGACGTCAGAGTTAAAAAATTAAGAAGTGATTTACAAGCTTTACAAACCACACTCAATGCTAGTCTTCAACTAGAAATTACTAATTTACAATCACAATGCATGGACCCTCTTCTTAAAATTGATTCAGAACTCAAATTATTGCTTCAAAAATATGCTGACTTGGCAACATTGGATAATTTTCAAAGTTTAGAGGAAGCTGTAGCAGCTCTTCAAGCCAAATTAAAAACTCAGGCTACCAACTCTGAACAATTGAAACAACAACTAGAAGAGCAGATTGGTAGTGTCCAAACACAGCTCCAAACAATTGTCAAAAGCATAAAGTCACAAGAAGATTTTGATCTAGTAATTTCCACTCTAAAAGAACAGATTCAATCACTACAGATACCTAATCTGGACCCCTTGAACAATGCCATAGCCGAGGTTAAAGAAAAAATTGAGACACTTGAAACTTTTATGAACAACCTACCATCTTCTGATGCTCTAAGTGCTATAACTCGTAGTGTTGCCAACATCAAACTACAACTTGAAACATATGAAGATTTTGGAAAAATTCAGAGTACCATAACCCACCTTGAAGGTACCATAGCAGCAGTACAAAATGATCTGACAAATGTACAAGAAACTCTAGAATCTCGCTTGCCTGGTATTGTAGATACTCTTGTCAGTGTCCAGCAACAGATAACCAAACTTGAAAACCTCAACACTGAATCTGAGCTATCTCATTTTCATCATTTCATCGATGATATCCAAACAAAACTTGAAATTTTACAACAATCAACACCTACTCAGGCAGGCATAGCTCTTCTCCAAGATGCTATGCGTAGTGTGGTTGATGCTTCTGAATTAAATATTGTGAAATTAGCACTTGAGTCTTTGCAGAATACTGTAGCAAATCTACCTACATCACAGGAACTTAAAAATATTAAGAGAGCAGTAAATCGCATATTGAAATCAGAAGATATCAAGAATATCCAGACAGAGATCAAGCGGCTTACTCAGACAGTGGCCACTCTACCAACTAATCAACATATTAATGAACTGCATGCCCTGTTTGAGGATATCAGAAGACAAGTTCATGATCTTACAACTCAAAGTTCAAAATTAGCTGTTGTTGAAAATCTACAGCAAATTGTAGCCAACATCAAGCAACAGCTAGGAACCATGGAATCCAACCAAGCAAATGCTCTGTCTGTTTTTGCTACGCAGCTTCAAGAGATTGAGCAACAATACAAAAAACTTGCTGTTGACATAAAAATCAAGCCAGGCCACGATGATGTTGTTAGGACTATTAATGAGCACCTTGGATCTGTAATGAGTAGATTGCTTACAGCAGAAAAAGAAATAACTGGCCTAATCGAGAATCCTAAGCATACAGTAATTCTTGAATTGTACAGTATCCCCAACAAAGAATATGATTCACCATTTACACCAGGTGGTAAACTATATATGTTATCCCCTGCACAATTTTATTACCAGTTTTTTGTTGGAGGCATACTTAGACCAATCAAGATCAAATATTGGTTACAACCACAGGCACACCACTACCCTACTTTATCAATAACTAATGCTGACAACAAACCAAAGGTCACCAGTGTAGAGTTAGAAGATTTTACAGACCCCAATACATTAGAGACAGCTTATGCTGAAGATGATGGTTCTCTTGAATTTAATATACAAATAGGAGACAAATTATATTTAGAAAATCCTGTAGTATCAGCTGCTGAACACCCTATAGTTGCAATATTCTTGTTTACATACTATGTCTAGACAAATTATTGTTGATGAATTACACAAACCAGCTAGACATAACTATAAGCCACTACCAGTAGTCACAAAAGGCATAGATGATTTATGGCAGTCTGACTTGGTTGAGATGGCCCCTCATGGGAGACAGCTGAAAAACTTAGACAAGACCAACAAAGGATACAAGTATATACTTACTGTCATAGACACATTTTCAAAATTTGCCTGGGCTATGCCACTCAAATCTAAGACTGGAAAATGTGTTACAGAAGCCTTCAGTACAATTATTAATCAGAGTGGAAGATCACCACGCTATCTACAAACAGATAATGGCAAAGAATTCTATAATTTGGTGTTCCAACAATTTATTAAAAGCCAGTCAATAAAACATTACTCGAGTTACAGTGATCTCAAGGCCTCTATTGTAGAAAGATTCAACAGAACTCTAAAAAATCATATGTATAAACAATTTACCCTTCAAGGTAATTATAAATGGCTTACTATCCTACCAGAACTTCTAGATAGATATAATAATTCAGTTCACACCACAATCAACATGAAACCCTCTGAAGTAACTTCATCTGATGAGCAGAAATTGATCAGCACTGTTTACTATCCTAGATACCAGCCAACAACTAGAAAAGCTAAATACAAGGTTGGTGATCAAGTAAGAATTAGCAAATATAAGCACTTATTCAAAAGAGGTTTTACCAGAAACTGGAGTACTGAATTATTTACAGTGGTTCAAGTTAAACCTGGGAGTCGTAACACATATATAATAAAAGACCACCGAGGATAAATTCTCAAAGGCAGATTCTATGAAGAACTCAGCAAAACTAAGCAGCCGGACACATATCTTATAGAAAAAGTCATCCGCAGAAAAGGCAAGAAAATACTGGTCAAATGGCTAGGACTCCCAGAACACAGCTGGATCGAGGCAGACAAAGTGATACTATGAACACCTGGGATGTTATAGAAAGACTACCAGATCCTGAACAGCAGATTAAGAGAAATGGCAAGCTGCTGCCTGATAATATTAGATGTCTTATTGTTGGGCCAGCAGCTTGTGGTAAAACTACACTAATGATTGATAATTTTTTATTGGCACCCAACTGGTTAGACTGGAAAAACAGGCACTTGTATGTCTTCTCTAAGAGTTTAGAACAATTAAAATATCAGCAGCTGATGAAGCTATATGATGGATTGGATATAGCCACTTTTGAACCAGATGTTAAGCCACTCCATGAATGTCTTGATAACTCTGTTGTTGTGTTTGATGATATTATACTGGAAAACCACAACAAGGTTAGAAATTTTTTTACACAGGGCCGACACAAAAACATAGATTGCTTCTACCTGGCACAGACTTTTTCTAAAATACCAAAACAGCTGATAAGAGACAACAGCAATTTTATATGTGTGTTTCATCAAGACCATACCAACCTCAAACACATACATGATGAATATGTAGGTGGTGACTTGACCTACAATAATTTTTCTAAGTTTTGCAGTAGGTACTGGAACCAGGACAGCTATGGGTTTGTCACAATTGATATGACAAGAAAACCTAATAGTGGTAAATATAGAAATAAAATTAACAATTTTCTAGACATTGAAACATATATAAATAACCATGAAAAGACCAATTATTGATGATCTTAAATTAAGAGACTATCTTGTAGAAAGATTTAAGGGATGGAAATCAGAGAACCGATGTATCTATGAACAACACAAGCGCACCGAACAGCCTATTATTGATGCTATTAGAGAACTCGGTAAAAATATCAAAACTGTTACAGAGCAAAATCAAAATTTGATCACAGAGCTTGCGCCGGTAGCTGCTAGGAATATATTAGATTATCCAATCACCCCACTTTCTAGTATTCATACACCTAGTCCTGTTCCTCCTCGAAGAATTGAGGCTAGTCAGGATCCTATTGAATTGGGTCTTCTTGCTCAAAAATATTTAAACACACCTAAAGACAACAAAGATGAGGTTTTTGGTTTATATGCTGACACAGAGCTTGATGGTAGCATCATACATAGAATTGGCAATTTTAGAGTAACATTTATGGGAGATGATCTAATAGTATATTCAGAATCTCATCTTGGAGAAAGAGGTGCTTTTTTTAAGTATCCTGGAACACCTGGATTGTGGGAACTGATGACTCGGAAAAGGCCTGGCAGCTATACAGATCAAGACTATGAGCACTACAAAGAAATATTAATAAAATCAGATGCTCTATACCAGAACAATGATCCCACACAAAAAAGAGTCAAGTCTAGCAGTGGAGCAAAATACAATAATTTAATCAAGCCCATATGGTCACAAATCAAGACAGGTAGTGGGAGCAAACAGTACAACACCCTGCCTAAAGAATTTGTCTAGGTTGACGATGTCAGGAAACTCGTAGATAGGTTGCTGGTGATAGCTGGGGAAGAAAATGCCGGTAACCACAATTTTTACAATGAAAAGGTTGGAATTATGGACATGATAGGCACCAAATTGTCTAATTTTATAGTGAATGACACTAAGGGCATTGGATATCTTATAAAAATTATTAATACTCTACCACCTAAATTTTGGAATATCTCTGAGGGTCGAGGGCTAGTTAATGACATCATAAACAAGCTTCCATTTGAACTACACATACCCGGCTATCAGTATTGTGGTCCAGGTACCAAACTAGACCATAGACTAAACAGAGGTGATCCTGGTGTTAATCCCCTAGATGCTGCTTGTAAAGACCATGACATAGCATACAACACACATACCGATCTTGACAGGCGACATGCGGCAGACACAAAATTAGAAGATGCTGCATTTGGTAGATTTGTAAGCAAAGATGCTTCTTTAAGTGAGAGAATAGCAGCATTTGGGACTACTATAGCTATGAACACCAAACAAAAACTGGGGTGGGGGTTGTAAAAGATTAAATAAATTAGCTACAACTTAATTGAACTAGTTAATCCCAGAATATGTATATAATAAACCAAGAATGAAGGCCAAAGGTGTTATATATCAGATACCTTATGCAGGTCTTAAATCACTTAAAACTATTGATAGTCTTCTAACCAAAAAGCAGCGCAAGAAGAGAAGTTCTTGTCTTGCCAAGGGCCATGGTATGAAATTATTACTTAGTACCCCCCAATTAAGAAAATTACAGCAATCTAGAAAAAAATCACATATAGGTGGCTTCATATTTAGTATCCCAGCTATTTTAGCAGCACTTGGTGCAGTTGGCAGCTTAGCAGGGGGATCAGCTGCTATAGCAAAAACAGTAATAGATGCCAAAAAGAATAAGGCAGAATTAAATGAACAAAGGCGCCATAATCTGGCTATGGAAAAAAAAGGCAAAGGTCTTAAGAAAGTCATAAATAAGTTTTAAAAAAACAAGAGCCGCTTACCAACCAAGATATTGAAGCTTTAATCAAACCACTGGGCATCAAAAATTTTAGAGGAGTATACATGTCTGATTCTTTACCAGAACAACCACTCAAAAAAGAGTGTGGCATAGTTAATTTGGATAAGTACAAAAATCAGGGCACACACTGGATCTGCTATCTTAAATATTTAAAAATTGAGGCATTTGTGTTTGATTCATTTGGAGGTATTCCACCTGAGAATTTAGTAAAATATCTAAAATCAACTAATCTTTATTACAATAATGCCCGTGTTCAAAATTTCAAAGATGTTAATTGTGGACATCTGTGTTTATCTGTTCTTAGATATCTGTCTCAAATAAATAAACCATCAATTGAAAATTTTCAAAAAGTTTTGTGGTATCTAAAACATCATGGGAATATTCCATCTTACCAGCCAAAATTCAATGTTGAAACTCAGATTACATGATGATATAGTATATCCCAAAACAATAGCTCTTAGAGCATTCTATGGCATGTACTTGATCCCTAATATTACACACCACAACAACAAGATTGCAGTTGGTGACCAAAACATTGTCATCACTCCAGGGCAGTATAATCTGTCTACTCTAAATGCTCAGTTACCTAGAGGTATAGTGTTAACTCAAAATTCTGTCACTCACAGAGTAGAAATTGTGTCTGCTACAGAGATAATAGATCTGGGTACTATAGGAGAGCTGTTAGGCTTCCAGAACAACACAAAACTTGAACCAGCTATCAAACACACTGCTATTAATATACCTAAATTCTTAGCTATAGAAACTCTAAATATTCACTGTAATGTGGCCGAGGGTATGATTACCAAATCAGATGGCATAGGTACTCACAAACAAACTGGTATCATTGCAACATTCAAACCTAACTCTGAATTTATGGAGCCAATCATCTACACTCCATCACCAACATTATATTTTCCTGTGTGCCATAAAGAATAGATTATATTGAGTTGATGGTCACTAATGAAAAAGAAGAATTAGTTGATTTTGCTGGAGCCACAACAACTGCTATCATAGAAATTAATATTTAAATAAAAATACATACAAAAATGAATAAATAAATAAATAAAATGGAAAATATTGAGAGTTATGAGCTACAATCATTCCCCCCAAACCGGAGGACCTTTGCAAATTTAAATCAAGCCAACACAGAGATTGAGGTTGACCTTGATGTAGGAGATGGCTTTATACACCCCCACAGAGCAGACCTATATATCAAATTTGATGTTGTAAAGCTCGATGGTACAGATTATCCAGCTAACTCAAATATAAGACTGGTAGACAATTTTGTGCCACATTTGTTCTCTGAAATCGAGATCAGAAAACATGGTGTTGTTATAAACAGAGTAGACTATCCTGGTATTACCTCTACAGCTTTAGCCACACTAAAATTATCCAAAACCGAGGCTTCTTACTACAAAATAGGTGGATTTGAGGCTGGTGATAAAATAATATCTAAGAGTCACACAGTACTGTTTCCTATGCGCCTGTTACGTGGATTCTTCTCAGATTACAAAGACATTATGTGGAAGGGTGGTTTAAGAATTACATTTAGAAGAGCTGCCAATGATAATAATGCTTTGATGAGGTACAGTTCATTAAATTCTACTGGGGCAGCTCTGCCTAATACCCTACCTGATGAAGGCAAATGCCTTTTTTCAGACTATGGAGCTAAGAATTCCAGTTGTTGAATATGAAGCCAGTTATGCTCTTAAATACAAAGCAGATATACTAAAAAATCCACAGGTGCCTTTACAATTTTATACATATCAATGTGTGCAAAAGCCTGCATCTGGTAGCTATTATGAATTTGATGCTACAAACTCATTCTCCAGTGTACAATATGACATGCCAGATTTTGTGGTGGTACTGTTTCAGACTGGAAGACACAATAACCAAGAAAAAAATTCAAGTAAATTTGATAGCTGCAACATCAAGAACATATATCTTAAAAATGGCAGAAATGAGGTGTTCCCTAGAGAAAATTATAATTTAAACATGTCCAAGGATGCTTTTCTTAAATTATATGAGGTATTTACAGCATGCAAAAGAATCACAATTGGCAATACTGACATGTATTACTCACCAGATGAATTCAAAACACAGAGACCCATGTTTGTCATCAACACTTCAAAAAGGAAACAGGTTGTGGTTAATGACAGGACAAACATTAAAATTATCTGTGAATTCCATGATACATTCCCTGATGACACCATATGTAGTGTTATTCGTATAGGTGAAAAATCATATGTTTATGATGTAAGAAATGAGAGAGTCACAGAGCAATTCTAGAAAACCTCTGCATATTACATTGTTTTAGTATTAGATATATCAGTTGAGCTTGGTCCTAAATTAAAATATTTAGAATATTACAGGTCAACATATTAACATAATAATATAAAAATATTTTGAATAAGTATTTAAAATTATATTACAGTGTACTACTGTATAATCAAAAAACTCTTAAGAGCATCTTGACTTAGTTTTAAGTGTGGCCAAAACAATGTCGAGAAAGCCATATTTTTAACAAACTTATAAACAACAATTTAGCAGATTCAGGTTTAGCCAAATTAATCTAAAAAAAAGAGTCATCCTTTTATAGACATTTTTTTGCCTTAGTTGTAAGTATTTATATTCAGTCAAACATACCTCATCCTTTCTGAAAAACTTTTCTTGTACAAAAATCTTAAATTTGATAGAGCAGGACACTTGAGCAATAAATTTTTATAGGCATTTTGACCTAATTTTAGTACAAGCAAAACCTCATCATTTCTTGTCCCAGTAATAGCATCAATTACACTACTATTGTTTTTTTTTCTTTTGCAATTAGCAGCGTTATTTGCAGATAAAAAAAACCGGACTATATTTTTAAGGCTATGCTTCCTTTTGGGGGGGTTAATGGTGACAGGGGCTCACAGGAATTTGGCTTGGTGGGACAGTTCGTCCCTGTTGTAAAACTGACTGCGTACTCATTATTAGGAAATACGTACTTAATATTTTATATGATTAATTATGTCTTAAAAGGAGCACATTAAATACAAGAAGAACGAGTTGATAGACAGCGTTCGAAACATGGGCGTCCGGAAGGAGGGCCGTGGCCCCCTTAGAAAATGAAAGTCAACCTAAAATTATATATTTCACACATATAATTTCATTTCAGTCACAATAATATGTGTGAATTATTGCATGAATATGATAAATTCAAATTTAATCAATGATTTTTAGAGGAAACAACACTATTATTGGGAAAAATGTGCCTTGCTTGCCCCCCCCCCTGGAAAAAATACCTTCCTTGCCCTCCCTGGAAAAAATCCTGCGGACGTCCATGGTTCGAAAGTCCACATTTGGAGATCGAGTAAATATTCAATGATCTTAAATTAACTTCCATATGTAACGTGACTTTTACACTAATACGTTTTCTTTCCAACTCGCAATAAAAATGAATAAACAATAAAATTGGTTTGAGCCAGCAGTGTAGCAGTGAATACTCGAAATAAATTACTGTGGCAAAATGAAAGATTTGTTACAAAGCGCCGCCAGACGGAGAAAATTGGAACTATCGCCACGCGGAATAGTATTAAAGCAGTGACGGCACACTATCATCTCCGTCCAAGAGGACGCAGTGGTTCTTAGAAATTAATTAAATTTGCAAAGCGAAAATATGGAACATATCTACACAAGTCACATTCACGTTCCTCAACCAGGATATAGGAATTATACCTATATATTCATAAAATGGCATAGGATGGCGGTGAATCATACGCCATTTCCCTTTCAGTGCCAATTTGTCAATTTAACTTAGAAAAATTTATTTTTTGGTATTTTCTTATTTGTGGCATATATATTTATGACAATTTTTTAAAAATTCACTTTTGTCAAATTTTAACCAAAATTTGGCACTCTCACAATTGTGAGGGTAGCCACCAAGGGTTTGTTTTTTATATTATTAATCCTTTTTTTTAGAATTGCTAGCTCCCACAAATGTAGGAATTACCAATTGAAAAATTCATTTTTACGTGTTTTATTCATTTATTAGATGTAAATTTTATTTTCAGGAAAGATATTAAGTTGTAAAACACTATTTAGTAAGCATTTATATAAAATAAAATAACAAAAATTTTCTCAAGCAAATCGATGTACAGATTGCAGTACCGTTCATTATACGAGTATATATACTTCAATTGCTTTTGCAAAATTTATACATTTATTAATCAAGATCTCTTTATCATCAATGACTATAAATTCTGTACAGGATTATCTACGTTTTCAGTTCAGTTTGTTTCTTTATATTATTTTTTGACATGAAATTCCATGAAGGAGTTTTTTTCTTTGTCAAACACAAATAAACGTGACACTTTTGGCACATTATCCTGCTCCTGCTTCCACATTCTTCCATGCGACAACATAATGGATATTTCAGTTCCATTACTATTGGCCAATGGGATACTGAATCGTACCTCACATCAGACACTGGTAACTTTGATGGTTTCTTCAAGTTTTCAACATTTCCAATGTCCTGCGACTCCTCTTCAATGCTTGGCCTTCCCGTCTTTTTTGTTGGTAAATCTGCCTTGATGAGAGCTTCAACTAAACGCATTCTGAAGTGCAAAAGGCCCAGGATTTCATTTGTTGGAATCTTCTGTGCAGTACAGTCCCTTTTTATATTGAAGCCAGCAATTAGCTACTGCCATATCAAAGAAATGAAAAACCACACTAAGACACCATTTTCTGGACTTCAGATGAATTCGATAGAATGACATCAACGATGAGACGATTCAACCATTGCCCGAGGATTGGCTGTAGCCCACAGATGACGATGGTGTAGGTTGACGATGCCATCTCTACCAAAGGTCGCTTCATCGGTGAAGAAAACTGACGACAGAAATCCCAATCTGGTGGTGGCCTGTTGCAATAGCCAGCGACAAAACCGTTCCCTTGGAGGAAAATCCGCTGATGATAATCCCTGCACACGTTGCAGGTGATAGGGATAGTAGCGGTTTTCATGCAGGATACACAACACCGTTACTTGGCTTACACCATGCTGGCGGGCCAGTTGCCTGGAACTTGTACTGAGGTTGTTCTCAATATCGTGTAGCACATGTTCCTCTAGATCTGGTGTACGCACATGCCGCGGCCGCCTTCCATGTTAGCCTGTATGAAAGGACCCATGCTCACATACAGGCCCATAAATGCTGTCTGTCCGGGTATGTGCCTCGATAAATCCGTGCGGCCTCTCGACCGTTTTCATCTGCTTGACCGTATACGAAGACCATCTCGGCTTGTTCCTGGTAAGAATAATGGAGTATGGTGCTTCGACGTAGCTCCAATCACAGAATATCCAACACAAAAAAGCACACTGTGAGTGTTGTTATGAGAGGATGATATCGTTCTTCAGTGCCATCTACCTTGGCAAATATGCGTTTCCGGACATATGTTGATATGAACTTTTTTGTTCCTTTACCTGTCAGGCAGTAGCGTACGCAGGATTTCATCAAGGGGGGTGTTATTTCGAAAAAATTCTACAAATTCACATTACCATTGTTTTATTATACTTTAATTAATAATAATAATAATAATAATAATAAATTAATAATTCTCATAATTAATTAATTAATTAATTAGTTTAATTACTACAAATGCAGCTGCTATTTATGAAAGAAATAGAACAAAATTACATTTCTTTTGTTTCTTTGTTACAAAATAATTGTCTATTCAACGGTTATTTGTATGTGATAAGTCAGACATTTTAAGTGTGAAGAAAATCCATAAAAAGAAAGCAAATATATTAAATTTATTGAAATAATCGAAATATGAAACTCATTCAAGGAGCCGCGCTGGTCTAGTCTTGACAACTTCGTGGGATATCCGGGTTCGATTCCCGGAATTGGTTGGAATTTATCCAGCCTTGTCTCCGCACCCAGCCTCATAGCAATGGGTACCTGAGAGCAACCCTGGGGGATGAAGGCTGCCGGAGCATGGTGCTGATCACATCACCTGCAAAATAGTTCGAGATCGAGAATCTTTGGGGCCCACCACACCACTACGTGTGCCTTGAAGGCACGGTGCTATATGCACGGGGGAATTTACATTACCTTTACCTATGGAACTCGCCCAGGATGATCATGAAGCGCGAGGATACATTTTGCTAAATTTCACTAAGTCTATGTTTTCGTTGAAAAGTAAGTTTATAGACATTCCAACACATTTATCACTTGTAGGTGAGTCACAAAGCACTTCTTCAACATTGTTTAATGATGTGGATACGAGGGTGGTTTGAAAAGTTATCGGAATCACCACCAGATGTCAGTGCTAGGACAACGAGGTTCCCGCATAGTAATATTCCATCCTTTATTAATAAACAAGTGGCGCGTCAGTGTTCTGGGTAGAGATCTGTGGTGCGGACGTCACTTTGTAGTTGTTCCCGTGCAGTGCTTTGTGAAGATGGAAAAAATCGAGATTCGAGCAGTGATTAAGTACTTCGTAAAGAAAGGTATGAAAGCAAAGGAAATTCATGCCGATTTTCTGAACACACTGGGGGACTCTGCTCCTTCATATTCAACTGTTGCAAAGTGGACAAACGAGTTTAAATTTGGTCGGGACAGCTTAGAAGATGATCCACGTAGTGGTCGCCCAAAATGTGCTACTACCCCAGAAATTATTGAAAAAGTGCATAAATTGGTCATGGAGGATCACCGACTGAAAGTGCGTGAAATTGCTGAAGCTATAGGAATGTCATCCGAACGAGCGTATCACATTTTAACAGTTGAATTGGATATGAGAAAATTATCTCAAGATGGGTGCCGCGACTTTTAACACAGGACCATAAACGCATCAGAGTGGACTTTTCCGAACAATGTTTGACTCGTTTTAAGATAAATTAAACAGATTTTTTGCGCCGGTTTGTGACGACAGGTGAAACGTGGGTCCACTACTATACCCCAGAGACAAAACAACAGTCAAAGCAGTGGAAACATGTTGATTCACCACCACCAAAGAAAGCAAAGGCAATACGGTCGGCCGGAAAGGTAATGGCGTCAGTGTTTTGGGATGCGAAAGGGATTCTGTTGGTCGATTATCTTCCCACTGGTCAAACAATTACGGGACAATACTACGCTAATCTCCTCGACCAACTAAAGCATAAGATACGGGAAAAGAGGCCAGGTTTGGCAAGAAAGAAAATCATCTTCAGTTCTCGGAATGGAATAGAAAGAAACGACTTACAACAGTGATTCTTTTTTATTTTTCAATGTAGTCTCCCTGAACACTAATGCACTTGGTCCAGCGATGTTCCAATGAATTGATCCCATCTCAAAAATTAGATTCCTCCAGACCTGTGAAAAACGTGTCAACTTCGGCTATTAGTTCTTCCTTTGAAGAGAATCTCCGTCCACCGAGGAAACTTTTGAGTTTGGGGAAAAGATGGAAGTCTGAGGGAGCCAAATCAGGCGAATAAGGCGGATGTGGCAACAATTCGTAACCAAGTTCATGAATTTTTGCCATGGCAACGACACTTGTGTGAGGCGCGCATTGTCCTGATGCAAGATGATTTTCTTTCTTGCCAAACCTGGCCTCTTTTCCCGTATCTTATGCTTTAGTTGGTCGAGGAGATTAGCGTAGTATTGTCCCGTAATTGTTTGACCAGTGGGAAGATAATCGACCAACAGAATCCCTTTCGCATCCCAAAACACTGACGCCATTACCTTTCCGGCCGACCGTATTGCCTTTGCTTTCTTTGGTGGTGGTGAATCAACATGTTTCCACTGCTTTGACTGTTGTTTTGTCTCTGGGGTATAGTAGTGGACCCACGTTTCACCTGTCGTCACAAACCGGCGCAAAAAATCTGTTTAATTTATCTTAAAACGAGTCAAACATTGTTCGGAAAAGTCCACTCTGATGCGTTTATGGTCCTGTGTTAAAAGTCGCGGCACCCATCTTGCAGATAATTTTCTCATATCCAATTCAACTGTTAAAATGTGATACGCCCGTTCGGATGACATTCCTATAGCTTCAGCAATTTCACGCACTTTCAGTCGGCGATCCTCCATGACCAATTTATGCACTTTTTCAATAATTTCTGGGGTAGTAGCACATTTTGGGCGACCACTACGTGGATCATCTTCTAAGCTGTCCCGACCAAATTTAAACTCGTTTGTCCACTTTGCAACAATTGAATATGAAGGAGCAGAGTCCCCCAGTGTGTTCAGAAAATCGGCATGAATTTCCTTTGCTTTCATACCTTTCTTTACGAAGTACTTAATCACTGCTCGAATCTCGATTTTTTCCATCTTCACAAAGCACTGCACGGGAACAACTACAAAGTGACGTCCGCACCACAGATCTCTACCCAGAACACTGACGCGCCACTTGTTTATTAATAAAGGATGGAATATTACTATGCGGGAACCTCGTTGTCCTAGCACTGACATCTGGTGGTGATTCCGATAACTTTTCAAACCACCCTCGTATCCACATCATTAAACAATGTTGAAGAAGTGCTTTGTGACTCACCTACAAGTGATAAATGTGTTGGAATGTCTATAAACTTACTTTTCAACGAAAACATAGACTTAGTGAAATTTAGCAAAATGTATCCTCGCGCTTCATGATCATCCTGGGCGAGTTCCATAGGTAAAGGTAATGTAAATTCCCCCGTGCATATAGCACCGTGCCTTCAAGGCACACGTAGTGGTGTGGTGGGCCCCAAAGATTCTCGATCTCGAACTATTTTGCAGGTGATGTGATCAGCACCATGCTCCGGCAGCCTTCATCCCCCAGGGTTGCTCTCAGGTACCCATTGCTATGAGGCTGGGTGCGGAGACAAGGCTGGATAAATTCCAACCAATTCCGGGAATCGAACCCGGATATCCCACGAAGTTGTCAAGACTAGACCAGCGCGGCTCCTTGAATGAGTTTCATATTTCGATTATTTCAATAAATTTAATATATTTGCTTTCTTTTTATGGATTTTCTTCACACTTAAAATGTCTGACTTATCACATACAAATAACCGTTGAATAGACAATTATTTTGTAACAAAGAAACAAAAGAAATGTAATTTTGTTCTATTTCTTTCATAAATAGCAGCTGCATTTGTAGTAATTAAACTAATTAATTAATTAATTAATTATGAGAATTATTAATTTATTATTATTATTATTATTATTATTAATTAAAGTATAATAAAACAATGGTAATGTGAATTTGTAGAATTTTTTCGAAATAACACCCCCCTTGATGAAATCCTGCGTACGCTACTGCCTGACAGGTAAAGGAACAAAAAAGTTCATATCAACATATGTCCGGAAACGCATATTTGCCAAGGTAGATGGCACTGAAGAACGATATCATCCTCTCATAACAACACTCACAGTGTGCTTTTTTGTGTTGGATATTCTGTGATTGGAGCTACGTCGAAGCACCATACTCCATTATTCTTACCAGGAACAAGCCGAGATGGTCTTCGTATACGGTCAAGCAGATGAAAACGGTCGAGAGGCCGCACGGATTTATCGAGGCACATACCCGGACAGACAGCATTTATGGGCCTGTATGTGAGCATGGGTCCTTTCATACAGGCTAACATGGAAGGCGGCCGCGGCATGTGCGTACACCAGATCTAGAGGAACATGTGCTACACGATATTGAGAACAACCTCAGTACAAGTTCCAGGCAACTGGCCCGCCAGCATGGTGTAAGCCAAGTAACGGTGTTGTGTATCCTGCATGAAAACCGCTACTATCCCTATCACCTGCAACGTGTGCAGGGATTATCATCAGCGGATTTTCCTCCAAGGGAACGGTTTTGTCGCTGGCTATTGCAACAGGCCACCACCAGATTGGGATTTCTGTCGTCAGTTTTCTTCACCGATGAAGCGACCTTTGGTAGAGATGGCATCGTCAACCTACACCATCGTCATCTGTGGGCTACAGCCAATCCTCGGGCAATGGTTGAATCGTCTCATCAGCAACGGTTCAGCATCAATGTTTGAGCAGGGATTATTTGCGACCTCCTACTTGGACCACTTGTTCTTCCCTGCCTCTTCAGAATGTGCCTTTGCCAATACGACAGGTAATGTGACTGATGCATGATGGAGCGCCAGCCCACTTTCACATTATTGTTCGTCAACATTTCAACAACATCTTCCCCAGAAGATGGATTGAACGAGAACGTTCTGTGGCATGGCCCCCTCGATCACCGGACTTAAACCACCTTGCTTTTTACTTGTGGGGGCATCTGAAAAGTGTTGTGTATGCTGAGCCAGTTCCTGATGTGCAGACGCAGACCCTTGAATAGCGTGTCCGTATAGCCTGTGACGCTATTTAGTTACAGGCTGGAACATTGGAGTGAGTGAGGTAATCCACGATACGACGTGTGGACGCTTAAATTGCATCCCATGGAGGCCACTTTGAACACCTGTTGTAACATGGATGCAAGTCATGCCGTGTAATGTGTACCGGTCCTAATTGCTTTATTTCAAACTCACCGTCCATTTCCGGACATATGTTTATACGAACTTTTTTGTTCCTTTACCTGTCAGGAACCACCTCCTGAAGTTTGTCCCTATAGTTTCTGTTCACCCTGTATATGTATATCTCGCAGAATTGCAATTTACGAGCTTTTTCATTAAATTGTTTAAAATTATTCGGCTGTTTCCTTTGGATATCCTCATTGCATATTTTAATTGAATGTGCATGTGCTATCATTTGGTGCTTTTTTTAAAAGTAAGAATGCATTTTGTTTAATTTCATTTTCATTTCAATTTTTAACCTGAAAGTAACAAATTTGATGGTCATTTTTTATGCCATTTTTCCCATTTTGTAGGACATTCTATAGGTCATATACCTATATTTTTTAGGTCCCGCTCCATAGTTATAGTTCATGGGATAAGAACGGGTCACGTGAAATAAAATATTTATTTATAGAGACAGACAGGCATGCAGACAAATCTCTTACACGCACACCCATATAAAAGAGCAAATGGGCTAGCTCACACCAATCCAATATCCCGCCAATGATATGTGTGTGTGTGTGTGTGTGTGTGTGTGTGTGCAAAAATAAAAGTAAAGTGCTTTGCACCACGCCATGGAGGCGTATAGGGGGTGTGGAGTTAGGGCACCACACTTTCTTGATCACGGCCGTAGGTGGTGGTAGTGTGATCGGCTACAGCCGGATTGCGCACACTTTTCCGGTTTTATCACAGGTATCTGATAAGCCGTTGACAAGCTGTCACAATGTACAGGCTTGCGCACAAAGAAATGAGGCGATGCTGTCAGATGTAAAATGTTCTCAAGCCGTTCTCATTTCTGTTGTGTTTGTTTGTGTGTGTGTGTGTGTGGACTTACACGTGTTTTTGCAGTCATTAACCTAACCTAACTTTTGAGTTTGAGTAAATTGGTATGATTTACTATTTTATTTCTAATTTCTGTCTCTCTTCTTGTCTAAAGAAAAAAACAGTTTTGCGCACAGATTTTAAAGCTATCAAAGTGGCAACGTTCGATCAAAATCCTTGCGCAAAACAGGTCAGTGAGATTTGTGCGCAATCCTTGATGTAAAGTGTGCGCAATTCGGTCGCGGCGATGTGATCAAAACCACGCGCAGAGCTTCCTCCAGGTACCCACTTTATACGACGCTCGGTGGGCGCCGGAGCAGCTTGAACAGGTGGAAAAAATACCGGTTCTGTTACGCCGGGGATCGAAAACTGGTTTCTCGCCCTGACGACTGAGCTACCGCGGCTGTGTGTGTAATAGATCAAAATGGGCTGGAATTTAGAACAGGATGGAGTGTTCAGTCTTATCGTAACTTTAACCATTCTCATATAATTGATTGCTTGATCATTCATCGTCAAGAGGTTCAAAATCAACGTAATTGAAATTATCCTTAAACCTTTTGCATAAACTTTTTGATCATCATGTTAATACATAGGTTGCTATTTATGTATCCGGAACTGGCAACACTAATGTTGCTAGGTAACATCTAATATATCCATCGTAAATTTGGACATTTCTATGGTATATGTACCCAGAACGTTGTGCTTACGGATGCTACTTTTGTTTGTTACAGGGACTTGAAAATTTCATCGGAGGCCAACAATGGAATTAACTCGAGAACATTTTCGAGCAATGATTTCCTACGACTTTCGACGTGGATTATCTCAACAACAATGCATCGATCAACTCACTTCGACTTTTGGCGATGAAGCGCCATCTAAAAGCACTGTATATCACTGGTTTAGTGAATTCAATCGTGGCCGTCGTTCGCTCACGGACGAATCTAAAGAAGGCCGTCCAAAATCGGTTGTTGTGCCAGAAAACATTGATACTGTGCGAGAACTGATAATGCAAGATCGTCATGTGACATATCGTGAGATTGAGTCATCCCTGGGCATTAGTATGACTAGCATACATAAGATATTGCATGAACATTTAGCCGTGAAGATTTGTTCGCGTTGGATACCTCATAATTTGACAATCGCCCAAAGAAAGGCTCGTGTCGATTGGTGCAAACAAATACTCACAAAATACAATCGTGGTGCTTCAAAAGCTGTGTATAACATATACACATGTGACGAATCTTGGATCTTGGATCTATGAGCCCGACAGAAAACAGCAGTCGACGGTGTGGGTGTTCCAAGATGAGCCAAACCCAACAAAAGTTGTTCGTGCAAGAAGCACTTCGAAGTAAATGGTCGCCTGTTTTTTGGGGGGGGAATGGACATGTGGCTACAGTGCCACTAGAGAATCGAAGAACCGTCAATGGTACACAACCATTTGTTTGCCAGAAGTCTTTGGGGAAATCAGAAAAAACAACCAGCGACGCAGGATCATTCTTCACCACGACAATGCGAGTTGTCACACATCGGTCCAAACAACTCAGTATTTGACCGATCAAAACATTGAATTGATGGGTCATCCGCCGTATAGCCTTGATTTAGCACCCAATGATTTTTTTGTTCCCATACGTGCAGAATAAGCTACGTGGTCAACGATTTTCGACGCCAAAAGAAGCGATTGATGCGTTCAAAATGCATGTTTCGAGATACCTCAATCGGAATGGACAAAGTGCTATGAGAATTGGTTCAAACGTATGCAAGAGTGCATCGATCATCATGGTGAATATTTTGAAAAACAATAAAACCATTTTCAATGATACATTTATTTGTTTGTTTGTTATTCCGGATACATAAATAGCAACCCTCGTATGTAACTCGATCTCCTCATTCCTATCTATATCCCGTTCCTTCTTCCCCCCCTCTCTCTCCCCTCTCTCTATCTATCTCTCGCTCGTTTATTTTCCTTCTCTCATTTCCATTATCTCTCTTTCTCTCTCTCCATCTGTTCTTTCCTTTTTTAACCCCCTTCACAATATTTATTGATTGAGTTGGTGTTTTAAGTCCACATTATGCACAGTGAGGCTAATCGGGATTGGACCTACTGTTTAAAGTGGATCCTAACCACTATGTGCCTCCACCGGGTATCGAACCCGGGACCCCTTGATTACAAGGCGACGACGCTACCACTGCACCATCCGGGAGGCCCATCTTTCGGAATATGTTCTGCGGGGCCATGAATAGGAAGCGTGGCTATTATTACTGTCAGTACGCGAATTTTCTTTCGCAACCTCTAAATTTCTAAATTTGTTCCCAACCGGTGAAACTGTTTCCTTCAATCTTAAGAATAAGTACACTATCATAGTTCTGTTTCATTACTAATAAATGATTTCAGAATCAGGACTTAATTTTAAGGTGAAAAAGTGATAAATGTACTGCCATGCCAAATCTGTGTTAAAACACGAAAATCCTGCAATTGTAACTTACGCAAAATTAAATTTTGAAAAAATAAAAATAAAAACTTTGTGTAACTTTAAAAAAATATTATACCGGGTGTTTCATAAATAATTGGGGGATGATTAATATTTATTGCAAGTAAAGTATTGAACTTATGATACTGAAACCAGTCCAGAACGAATGAGGAACTCAAACTCTTTTTTCTTTGGTTCACCTAGAAATGTTCAATTTGTGCACAACGGGTGACACAGCACACAATCGTCACAATAGTCTAGTTCTTGCCACACTCGCATCAGGATGGGCCTCTCAATAGTGCCTATCGCTTCGATATACGCTCCCTTAGTGTGAGACGAATACCGTCTTTGATGAAACCCCACAAAAAGAAGTCACACGGTGCAAGGTCCCGTGATCTTGAGGACCGAAACATTGCACAAGACACTGTGAGTGACGTGGGTGATTTGAGTGTCGCCTAGCGGCAGGGATATGAACTCTCATCTTAACAAAACACACACGCACAAACTGCTCGCGTTCCTAGATCGTTCTGGACTGGTTTCATTAACGTAAGTTCAATAGTTTACTTGCAATAAATTTTTGTAACCCCTAATTACTTATGAAACACCCGGTATAATATAATAATATTATACATATATTAAATAAATAATTTGAATTCACTTAAATTAGGTGGTTCATAAAACTTTGAAATGTCTAAATATGCAAAAATGAAAGTTCTTTCCCCTCTTTTTACATTTTGTTGAATAAGAGTAGTGATTGGCCTTTAGTTTTCTCTTCATATCAGAGTCGGGTACTTATGCACACTAATTTAATTTATGTATTTTCAGTTTGTTAATCTCGGCGCTAATAGTCATGGATTTCACCAAGGAAGCTAATCTAATAGAAGTCTTGAATCTTACCAAAGACTACGATAAGGAAGAGGCACCAATTCTAAATGGTAACTATGATAATTGAGGGGTTCATAGCGCAAGTAGTGTAACTCCACTTTTCGTGGAAATTGTGTTACCTGCACTTGGGCCATTCAGAATTGATTGAGACTGTGTCCGTGTGCCTATATGCCGCAACCGAGAACCGAAGTGGAGTGTAAGAGCGGTGACCTTGGACTGTGCGCCGCCCGAGTTTCATTTTCCTAGCTGCACACAGCGCCACGTGACAGGCAGCTGTTTCTCACAGTGTAGCAGTGTTGCCACATGAAGGGAAATTCGGACCAAAATTTTAGTCAAAAGGGAAAAGAGAGTTTTGATTTAAAATACCACAATTTCAGGGAAATTATAAGACATCTGACTAGATTATTACAATTTATGTTAAGTTCCAGTTCCATATTCACACGTTCATCTTTTCTGTTATTTTTCCTGCTCCCTTGAATTTAGCCTGCATCTATTTATATTTCTGTTAAGTACATCGCTTTTCTGTACCTTCGGATAATAGTAACGATGAGGATTAACGATTAAATGGATTCCTGACCAGGATCCAAACCTGGGACAACTGGTCAGGAAGCGATGAAAGTGACATGTGAAAGAAATTTAACAGTTTTTATTCACACGTACATGAACCAACGGAATTACTACTACTGCTGCTTCCACCACCACCACTAATAATAATAATAATTAGCGGGACTGCTACTATTATTGTTGTATGATTTGCTTAGATGAAGGGGAAAAATGGTCCAAAAAGGGAAATTGTGCCCTCATGTTGTGGCAACACTGCGAGTGCCAAGGCCGTGTCCGGATTGGCAAGCGCTCCGTCCCGTTCTCTCCCGTTGCTCCCACGTGCCGTCGAAGTCACGTCCAAGTCGTCCGAATCTACATGTCCCCTTCCAGTACGGTTGTCACTTGTATCGCCAGGTGTCAGCCCGAACGTCACCCACCGCGCTCTGGGGCGCAGGCGCACCGTACGGTAGCAGAAGGCAGACGCCAAACAAACATCACAATGATTTCCACCTATTTACTACTCATATTAAAAATGTAACATGCTATTTCATCATTTACAATTTTTCTACATTCAGTATTATCGATAAAATGTTAAACTATCACTGAGTTTTACATCGTCTGATCAGTAAATGTTGTCTGTACAAAGTGAAAGTTGGAATATGGTTGCTAAGCGCAGGGTCACAGCGAGTTCAAGCGTGCTTCTGTCGCGTCTCTCAGCTGTCTGCCGCGAATTCGGACAACGGAGGTTGGCTGAGTCCCCGGATGGAAGAGTGCTCTAGGTGACATCTGCTGCCGATTCGGACGCGGCTCAAGAAAGGAACCAGTCCTGGACGTCTTCACTCATCTCGAACCCCTGGCATGATTCAGCAGGTGTCTGACATAGGAATGAACGACAGGCATGTGACTGTGGAGATTCCTTCTTTGGCACTCGCATTTGCGGCTGTGAAACCCGCAACCCAACGGAACACAGTTGCACGACTTGGAGCAGATTCACCACACACGGCTTGTAGAGGATTATGAATCATAGCTGTAGATACACCATCTTTCCACAGCAAACGCATGGTCCACCTTTGGCCTTCCATGCTGATATCGTACATTTCCACTTGGCAGTAGCTTACTTGTCCACAACTCCGACTGCACTGCAGTGTTGCCACAATCTGAGGACACAATTTCCCTTTCCAAGGGGCAAAATTTCCCTTTTTGGACCATTTTTCCCTTCACCTATACAAATATAATAATAATAATAATAATTATTATCATTATTATTAGCAGATGTAGTAGCAGTACCAGCAGCAGTAGTAGTAAAATTTTTGTTGGTCCATGTTCGTATGAATAAAAAATGTTACACAAAGTTTTCACATACATGTCATCTTCATTGTTTTCTGGTCAGATGTCCCAGGTTTGAATCATGGTCATGAATCCATTAAATCGTTAATTACACTGGGCAACAAAAAAAAATATTTGGAAAATCGTCTAGGGTTTTTCAGCTGAATTAGACTAATTTTGATGCCCTGAGTCCGAAAATGACCTTGGTTTTGCTCAATCAGGTCAGGATTTTTTTCTACAGAAATTTCAAAAAAATCTGTTTCTCGTAAGAAAATCTAATTTCTGCTGATAAACCCCTGACAATTTTTTCCGTTTCCCTCAAGAAATAAAAGTCAACGTATCCAAATTAATTCATTATTTATTTACTACATTAAATTTGATAAGCATAATCATAATCATAATCATCATAATCATAATCATATTATAATATAATTATAATATAATAAGAATGAGCGTTACATGACACAAAAGTTCAGAGTTCAAGGCAGATATCGGCATTTCTTCGATTTCCGTGTGTGAGCAGCTGCTGGGTTGTCTCTCTTCAGCGACCAGCAGTAGTCCGCCAGCATGACTGCGTCCCACCTCCCCTGGTACCTCTCCTCCATTTGGCGCATGTCCTGATGGAACCTTTCTCCCTGCTCGTCGCTCATCGCCCCAAGGTTTTCAGGAAACCAGTCCATGTGTGAGAACAGGAAGTGCATCTTTATACTCATCAAACACCCGAGTTTTTGGAAGGCCTCTATCATGCTGCTGATGAGTGTGGCGTGGTTTGGTGCCTTCGTGTTCCCCAGGAAGTTGTTCACCACCTGCACAAACGATTTCCAGGCGGCGCACTCAAGCGTGTTCATGGAGTTTTGGAACTCAGTGTCCTGTATGAGCTGCCGTATCTGTGGGCCATCAAAAATGCCGGCCTTGAGCTTCTCAATGGTCAGTCGAGGAAATGCTCGGCACATGTAGTTGAAGCACCTCCCATCCTTGTCCAGAGCGCGCGTGAACTGTTTCATTAACCCAAGCTTCATGTGTAGCGGTGGGATCAATATCTTCTCCCGGTCAACAAGAGGTTCGTTTATGATGTTTCTCGCCCCAGGTACTAACTGCTCTCGCGCCGGCCACTCTTTCTTTACATAGTGCTGGACTCTGTCCCGACTGTCCCACATACATATAAAGCATGGGTACTTCGTGAACCCGGACTGCTGACCTAGTAGAAAGTTCACCATCTTGAAGTCGACGCAGATCATCCATTGGTGCTGCTTATATTGGATTTTGTCAAGCACATACTTCACTGCTTCATATTTCTCTTTGAGAGTTGTGGAGTGCGCAAGAGGGATTGAGGCGAACTGGTTCCCGTTGTGGAGGAGCACACACTTCAAAGAGCGCTTGCAGCTGTCAATGAAGAGTCGCCAATCTGTCGGATCGTATGTAGGAGTGCCGAGTTTATGAAGAAGACCGGCGACATCTCGGCAGTACACGAGGTCTTCCTCCTGGCAGAAGTAGCCCATGTACTCCTCATGCCTTCTACGGAAGAAAGTGATACGCGCGTCCTCGCCAAGTAAATTTTTCTCTTTGAGTCTGGAGGCCAACAGCTCGGAGGAAGTCTTCGACAAGCTGAGATCCCGAACCAGATCATTCAGCTCACATTGTGAAAAGGGCTGCGGACCATCTTGTGTTTCATACTCCTGTTCTGTATCTCCTACGTCGTCTGAAGTGGTGGCCTCGTCGTCGGTGTGAGGAAGCTGTGGGAACGCTGGTACAGGTATTTCTTCGCAGTGAGCAACTGGACGGCGGGAAGATGGAAGGTCGGGGTACTGGAGGATGTGCCGATTCTTCCGGTTGATGCCAGTAGTATTGATGGCGCAGAAGTAACAATCTGATGCATGGTCAAGCGGCTCCCTCCAAACCATCGGAATCCCAAACTTCAGTGAAGTTTTGGCGCCCTTAGTCCACCGCCTGAGGTATTCCACGCACGTCTTGCACACCGTGTGCGGTGCCCAGGACTTATCTTGGTCACCTAGCTTGACTTTAAAGAACGCCTGGTATGCGTGCTTCACGAATCTTGTGATGTTCTTCCTGTCCGCTGACAGCGTGTATTCTCCGCAGATGTAGCAGAAAACGTCAGGATTATTCCTGCATGAACGTCGCGCCGAAGCCATCTGAAAGTAATAAATAATATTATATTATAATATTATAATATATATATATAAATTAAGTGGTGTGAAAGTAATTAAAAAATATTATATTATAATATTATAAAATATATATATAAATTAAGTGGTGTGAAAGTAATTAAAAAATATAGGACACTTCGACCCCTGCTGTAGCTCAAAAGGTTGACCTGATTGAGCAAAACCAAGGTCATTTTCGGACTCAGGGCATCAAAATTAGTCTAATTCAGCTGAGAAACCCTGGACGATTTTTTGCCTGTTACCCAGTGTTATCATCCTTACAATTATCCGAAGATACAGAAAAGCGACGTACAATAAACTTAAAAGAAATATAAATAGATACAGGCTTATATTCAAGAGATCAGAAATAGGAAGGAACAGAAAAAAATTAAAATGTGAATATGATACTGGAACTTAAAATAAACTGTAATAATGTAGTCAGAAGTCTTAAAATTTCCCTGAAATTGTGATTTTGAAATTTTCATCAAAATTCCCTTTTTTGGCTAAAATTTCATGTGGCAACACTGCTACACTATGAGGAACAACTGCCTGTCACGTGGCGCTGTGTGCAGCTAGGAAAATGAAACTCGGGCGGCGCACAGTCCAAGATCACCGCTCTTACACTCCATTTCGGTTCTCGGTTGCGGCATATAGGCACACGGGCACAGTCTCAATCAATTGTGAACGGCCTAAATGTAACTTGGAACTCTGATGGCCGCGTGCACCAACGCCGATTATTTCGAAGTTCAGATGAACGAGATCAATTTTAATCCACTCTAAATTAACTTGGTTTAAAGATTTGCATTGCACCAACGAAAAACGACGTTCACGAGATTCCGTTCAAATGATCCGAGATTAATTTGTAAGGCTATACCTGATTGGTTCGTTAAAACAAATGACAATGAAGAACTCCACCGAGTAGTGTGTGTTAAAGTATCAACGTGTGGGAGAAGAAAGTAATTCGGGCCGCAAACTTATATGAATTTGAGAAATGTACTGATCAACCTTGTCGACGAGTACAAGGATGTAGTAGGGTGTAAAGAAATAATAATCTTAAAAAAGAACTGACGGCATAAGACAAAAGAATAAGGAGAAAGCAAGGAACCTTCTTCTACGGGACTTCAATGCCTTACAAAATGCACTCGCGAGAGAACAGCGTATGCTGAAACTCGCCCGCTCAATAAAGATATTTTATTATTATTATTACTGTATTGTGGTAAGTATTTGAATTTTTCATTTCTTAATTCTTATATATTTATATTGTCATGTCGTGTAGCAACAGCATGTAGCAATATCGTAACATTGCTCTGTTCTAATTTACCTTGCACTTGCACATGTTTTGTGTTCTGGGATAGAAAGTACAGTATTTAGAAACATTTCGACTTTGCACCACAGAACCACAAATTATTATTATTATTTTGGCAGTTTTTAGTTTACATAGTTCTCGAATTATCAGCATTGTACATCCAACATCTCTAGCGTTTGCACGCCCTCGATATCACTTTCCGCTCTTTTGATATTAAAAAACAACTGCCTGCAGTCGAAGCGTCAGTATCGTGAACAAGGATCAGACACCAAAACGGTGGCGAATGGCCGATCAGAAGATACACTCGTTTTGATGTTCCTAGATCGCGATCAAGTGTCGAACCGTCTTCGTGCAATGGAATTTTCCAGTGATCCTTTCCCGATCCGAGTTTAAAATTTGATCTTTGTTCGTGCACACGGCCATGAAGTATCTACATTTCAGTGCAAGAAGTAAGTATCTTTTAAAGCTCAGTTGGACCCTTCGGCCGACTCCAGGGCAGCCATTTTCGAGTTTCATTTTCTACGTAAGTCTATTAAACTATTGGTAACATCTAGACAACAACGAAAGCAAATCACACGAATATTCGCGTGAATGTTCCAGAAGGGACCAGCGAACCAGCTAATTTTGTTCCGCTCTCGCCTTGTTTTCCCTCATATGTGGCACCAGCGCTATTCTAATCCAGCCGCCTATTTGTATGGTCGTGCCTTTTAGTTTAATTTCTCATAGGGAAGATTGATTGATTGATTAAATTGGTGCTTTTAAATCCACTTTATGCACAGTAAGGCTAATCGGGACTGGACCTATAGTTTAAAGTGGGATCCGAACCACTATGTGCCTCCACCGGGAATCGAACCCAGGACCCCTTGATTACAAGGCAAGAACGCTACCGTTACGCCATCGGCGAGGCCACACTCACGGGGAAGAAGGTGAAAATATGGTATGTTCATGTAAGGAGATGATAGGAGAATATATGGACCAAAGGGAGTGAGAAATCACAAAACGCAGTGGCAAAACCCAATTAACGATTTCGAAATAGCCTTTGATCTGAGGCCACTAAATGGATTGATTGAATTGGGTAATTTTGCGTCACTTTTCTGCCACTTTTGGTTAATCGCAACGATGAGGTGGAGTGATATGATGAAACACCCACGACCAGGCAGAGATGGTACTGAAGAAAGTAAGATACTGTTAATGAGTTGTTACTGCGAGCGATACATTGAACGTCCCTTTAGGGACACAGTTACTTTAAACTATACATTCAGTAATATGTAATTATTCCATGAATGACATTATTTCTTCAACTTCCAGGTGCACCTTTGGTCATAGTTGTTCATATCAACATCCTGAGCGACATTTTAATAGACGAAGTTGAAGGGGTGAGTTTCAGCTATTACAGTTAGTTAAAAATCTAGAAATAAAAGCAGATCGAAGCTAAAATAAACAAATTCTATCCCCCTTATATTAACTCGTTCTTAGGAAGAGCAAGTTTCTAACATTGTAACCAAGGCGCTCCATGCTTATTAAAATACACTTCTCACAGAACGTTTGGAGTATTGTTACGTTAGACAATATGTGGTAGACACGGCCTTGGTATCTGTCTGGTGCCTAATATAACAATATCCCAAACTTTTTGTGAGAAGTGTATCATTGAGAAACTATACAAGCAGAAAAAAAATTAATTACGACAGGGTAACTCATATAGAATCCTCCATTCTTTTACTAATGATTGAAAAAAAATCCCCATATCGTGTTCTAAAATGCCTCTGTACGACAATAACAAGAGTTCGTTTTCGCCAAGTCCACCAGACAAAAGCCTTCTCCACCAGAGCAGCATAGAGCGACCAACTATGTACTTGTACGAGAAACCAGGTGTTCACTGGGAGTATATACTGTTGTAATCCCGTTTTACCTGGGATCTGAGGTCACAGGGAAGTTTCAATTATACATTTAGGTAGAGCTTAATTGTATCTGTTGGCTGAACCTGCTCCGATTAGGAGGGTAGAGATATGGAAAGTTGATGTAAAGGTTATTCACGCTTGTTCATACCTGGTAGGTGTGTGATGTTCTTGTCCTGATGCTTCTTGCAGACCGAATTGTGACAGATGCCGAGGTTCTATCCTGCGACCCTTGGCTCACCAAACCAAGTAATCCCTTGCGACTCGTAACATGCTAGGCAGCCGTAACTCCGTGTTCCATCGTCGTAGTTCAGTAGTGTTAGTGTGTTGTAGAGTAATCAGAGACTAGTTATCCATGTGAGCGTCGATGATAGGTGTAATTGAAATGAGCGTCAAAATCCAAAAGAGCAGCGTCGATGATAAGCGTAGTTCAAATGAGAGCGAGCTCAGGGAGTGAGCTCCCTTTTATCATCTTAGGCTTCGAAAGGTTGTTAAACCTTTCGAACGCGCTAGATCTTGTTTTGATCCACGCGTTTGCCTTTCAGTTCCTTGTTTAACGGAAGTTACAAGTTAGCGCATTCTTGGGATCACCCGCAGGTCGGACAATTCCAGGAAATAAACAAGCGTGAATATTACCATGACGAGGTTTTCTCGGTTTAATAATCTCCATATCTCTACAATACACAGGCACTAACTAACTCTCTAGCTCTCTTAAACCCGAAGGTTCATGACTGCAGCAATACAAGCCTTCCATCTGTCCCTATCCTGGGCAAAATCAATCCAATCTTTTCCATCCTTACCGATTTCCTTTATGTCCACCTCAACGTCATTCTTCCATCTTAGTCTTGGCTTTCCTACTGGTCTCTTACCATCAGATTTCCCAACAAGAATCCTGTAAACTCCTTTTTCCTCTCCCATTCGTGCCACATGGAATACACACCTATAAGTCTTCTTGATGTAATCATTCTAATAATATCTGGACATGAGTATAAATTATGCAGTTCTTCATAATGTAACCATCTCCACTCACGTCTCTCCTCATCCATTTTAGATCCAAATATTTTCCTAATGAATTTATTTTCAAATACTCTTAATGCGTGTTCCTGATGGCGCAGAATTCGGCTGTTCAACCAAATGACGGTCTTCACACCGATGTTCCGAGCTCTTAAACCATCATGTGTAACGTTTTCTAATACTATACATTCGTAAACCTTTCATAAAAGAAAATTGAATTATAATAATGCTTAAAGGTTCAATTTTCGGCCATCAGATGGCGTCGCCCCTGATAGCTCTCCATGTGCTGCCTCTAGTGGCAGATTCTAAACTAGCCGGCTTGCCGTAAATCTCGGCACACAGCCCGACACACTTCATCGCCAGGAACGAAACGGCACACAACCAGTTTTTGCCGTATCTACATCGCTTTCCTCGTCAGCGAGAGACGTGCCTAGCCATGCTGCGTGTCAAATAGAAGCCAGCCGTTTGCACCACAGCAAAAAGGGATAAGGACCGCAATCGAGCACGGGTGTCTTTTGGCTTTTGGGATGAACATTTTGTTAGGTACGTAAACTCGTCGCTGTGGCATTAGGAATGCAAAAATACATTGCCGTATATTTGCTGTATTTAACGTTCCGTTTCATCCTATATTAAGGCGACGAAACCTTTGTTTTTGACCCCCCTCCCTTTGTGTATTGAACAGAGTAAGTGAACCAATGCCAGTTTTTACACAAAAGGAAAAAGGAATTTGGGCACATGTATGTGTTGATCTTGAATTAAATCATGTTTGGCGGTCCTTGTGCAAATGCTTGTTCTTGCTATAAGCTTGATACGCACGTGTAAATAACCTCTGAGCAGGTGTAGACCAAATTAATGAACATGCAGGTCGTGTTCTTCGATCCTGCGTGCAGCGTTTTGCGTGTTAATTTAACGTTTGCCCAATGATGCAAAATCGCAACTAATTGAACTAGAATTTGTAAAATAACGTATAATCCTTCTTCGAACCCGCTAATTCTTGCAGAACTGTTCATCCCTATTACCCCCTTTAACGGTAGCATTGAAAATACGCTAGAATCAGAACAAGAATTGGGATATACATGTATCTAAAGGTTACTAGTCAAATAAAAGGGAACATATAGTGTATTTGAAACACGTACTAGAGAGAGGAGAAGTTTTGATTTATTTTTGGGGTTTTGTGCTGACATAATTGATGTCCGTTGTCAAATATATACGTATATGTACTATTTATCTGTAATTGGCAGGTGATTAAATGTTAATGATTGTAATAATGCACGCAGGCCGTACTGTGAATTAACAAGCGTGGTTGCACGTCTTGAGCGTTTTATCTTCCTGCATGTACGGATTGATTGTTAGTTTTCCACTCTTTTTATAAGTCGTCTTGTTTTAATAAAATACCCAATAAATTGCACAATATATATATATATATATATTGTTAAAAATGGAAATTTGAAATAGTGTAATTCGCTACCTGCATTCTTGTCCATATGTCAGTGTAAGATACGCACTTTTACTAGTCAATAGCAAATTAAATCTAAGGTGATCATTGGGGCATAGCAACGATATAAGAAGGAGAGGGAATAACGTTAACTTAATTACGTAAACAAACAATTCGCAATGGGGAAAGCATAAAGGTGCCATTGCCGGACCCTTCGACATATTTATATTTGTATTCTCTTACAGGGCCTTTGCCTCGTGCTTCTCGCAGATTTTGCCCGTAAACTCCCGCATTATCGTGTGAGAATTACGACGCAAAATTAATAATTTGTGATCTATAATACGGGTCTTATTTTCACTCGCAGTTGCTGTTGCCCGTAGCCGCTTCCAGTTTAAATATTGTGGGCAACCGCAACTGACCCCACTATACCATTACACATGTATGTGTAAATATCAAGCATTCAACCATAATTATTGTATTATCGAAAATAATGGGGTTCGTCCACTTTGTAAATTTTGAAAGAGGCAAAAACAGCGTAAAATAAGAAGAAGTAGGAAGTAAATACAAAACTAATATAAGCTTATTTTAGTATATCTCTATTTTTACTTGAAGGACATAATCATGGATATAGACGTACACAAGCGATGGAAGGATCACAGAGTTAAGCCCCGAGTACCTGAGAGTTCCCTGACGCTCACAGAATCAGAGATGAAGAAGCTCTGGCTCCCCAACATAGCCATCGACAACGTCAAAAAGTTCGAAATAGAAACGGAACTGAAGGAAGGCGATCAAATCACTTTCTCCGATTCGGGAACAAAAATCGTACAAAAGACAAGGTAATGTCTGATACACAAGTATAAAAACGGCTAATATGCACTAGAGTCCTCAATATGACCACCTTCGCTGGCTCGTACTTGTTAGAGTCTCTCACCCTTGAGTGTATACAATGGAATAGCATTTTAATGTTACAATAATCGTAATACCGCCCCGGTAGTTTCAGCCCATAATCATCTACTCCCTCAGTTCCATAATATGGTATAGAAACAGGCCTTTTATGTTGTTCCACAATATGGTATAACAGAGGCGTCTCCTGCTACGCATGCGTCAATTGTGGGGAAAAGGACAGCTTGCTCTGCAAAGACATTAATGAGCATATCTACATTCTAATTTCTTCATATAGGAGAAGTATTTATTTTACACGAGAGCGCTCAAATAAGCTTATATTACATTTATTGGATCTGAAGTGACGCATGCGTCAATTGTGGGAATAGAATTATTACTTTCTTTCTTTCACTTTCTTTTACTTCTCCTATATGAAGAAATTAGAATGTAGATATGCTCATTAATGTCGTCGCTGTCCTGTTTCCCAGAATTGACGCATGCGCAGCATGCACCGCATGCGTTCAGGAGACGCTTCTGTGGTATAGAAATGTGAAATTTTAAGATTGTTCCACAATTTGGTATAGATATGTTACATTGTAAAGCATTACATGGCGGCGCTACTTTGCATGGTAACAAAGGTGGTGATCAAGTCACAACAGCGCACACAGTATGTCGTATGGTATGACGCAGCTGAAGTCAGTAAACCTCCACTCATTCGAAACTTACATCTTTTGTGCTTATACGTATTACAACGAGCTGCTCGGAGATACGTACATTAACCTCTTGTGTGTAAAGGTTTACTTTTCTGACATCTCAAACGGATCACTCAGTATATCTATAACGCGATCAAGCTTTTTCCCTCGTTTCCCTCTATACCTATTTTCCATAAAATGTATACTTCTTGATAAATTCTTAATCCTCACATTATCAATTATTTGTATTTCTATACGCTTTCTTTGCCTTCTCATATGCTTCCGTCTTTAGTGACCCTCTGTTGTCCAAATTCCTTCGCTTCTGTGGAATTCTCCACCATATTCGCCGTTTACTTACGACTTCCTATGCGTCTTCGCGATTAGTCAAAAGTGGCAGAAGAAAGTGAAATTAACAAAATCAATCGATGAAGCATCCAGTAAGATTTTTCATCAGATTTCAATTCATGGTGGGGTGTAAGGGGTGCTCCTTCCACGTAGTGCACACAATAGTCAACCTCACTTCCACGTAGTGCACCCTGGACTGCAGACTAACGAGGCTCTGGCGACTGGCCCCATGGCCAGTATAATTTTGTTTTTGTTGTCCTGTGTTTTGTTCTTATTTGTGCTGAGTGCTCCTTTACAGCCTCAGCTTTTATCGAAAGTCAGAAGATTTTAAAATTTTATGATTTTAGTTATGCAACGTTAGAGTTGTTATGTGTAACGATAAGGGGCTGGACCCCGTATAATGTGAGGGGTGCAAAATAGCCTTAGTGCTGACGCACCCAAAATTTTAAATTCAAATCAAATCAATCCATGATAAGACACCTTGAAAGATCCCAAGATGAAACTGCTTCATTTGTTATTGTTAGGGTGCGGATTTTTTTAATATTTGCATGTTTCTTTCCTTAAGGAGAATTCATATGCTCTCAACGGATTTATCCATTTCACTTGATGTGGATTACTCTGGCAAAGTTTTATAATGCATATAAATGCATATTTTGGACGTTAGTGCATATTTTAGTTTAATGTGCATATAATCTGCATATATTGGGAGTATTTTTCATGTAATTGTTCGTTTCATGTTTGTCTGCTTCATTTTCCCCGTCAGCATTTAAAAATAGCCTACTCTGTCTGGTCATGGGCACTAGTTGGGTCAAGAACATTCCAAAACTCATCTCATACCATTGCAGGTGGTCTGGTTGCGAAGATAGAGAACCAACGACCTTTCAGAGATATCAGTCACATTTCCAAATTCCAACGACAACATTGGGGTTGCATTATTTAAGGATTATCTGTTAATGTGACATTTTGATAAATCTGTGAGTGTGTCTGTGTGCACTGCAGAAGTGACAATAAAGGCCGAACGAGAGACGAAGTAATAGTTCTAAACATGTAATACATTTCAGGCATTTAGAGTAGTTTTTGGTAGCTTATATGGAAAATTGCCGAAATGGAAATTTACCATGATCAAACAGAGGTTTCAATTTTGGCAACAGAAAACATTTGTTGCCTGCGTAGGTCTGGACACTGATTTGTATAAAGTTGTTAATTTTTTAGGACAATGCTGCTGTATGACATAGTGAAGGATCATTCTGTTATTTAGTACAAAATAAGAAGATTGTAGAAACTAAGAGAATGATGGTCAGATGACGATAGTGAGCGCATTTTATTCTTAAATTAGACATAATAAAAATACAATAACTTTTTGTGATTATTTATGTCTGTCGATGGATGGCAGATAAATATTCAAACAACATACTGGTTCGGATTAAACATGATTTTTGGGTGATTTTCTCCACGAAAGTAGTAGTGATTTGAAATGCTCATTTTACTATTAGAGTAATTGGAAGGAGAAAGATGACAGTCCAATAGAAACTGAGATAGCGTTCTTGGGATTTGTGTACTTATTGATATATTTAATGCCGTTTTTATGAGCGTATAATACAGTCCCTAGTTTTGATAAAGAAAATGGTCACAATTACATCTCGTATATAACCTGCAACACAATTTATGTTTTAAAAAAATATGCCTTTATTATTCTTTGGTCGATCGTTGTGAATTATTTTCCATTAAATCTCGCGCGACAAATAGCGTTTGTTCGACTCTCATGTTACGGTAGGTGAGAACCAAGGATTCATAGTGCAGATGGTTTGCTGCCCGAGTTCAATACCTGCCTATAATACATTTATCTCTGTGCAAACTCTATCGTCACCAGAACCGCACGTTAAATGTAGCAATCCAGCATTGCTTCATTTGAATTGACGGCTAAGGTGATGGATTCACATTCGGAGTGTTGAATCACCGCATTAGGCCATCCAGACCATTGTTGTGTGTCTGTAGTTGTACCATGTGAAATGTTTGATTGTATAGTTAATTTGAATAAAAATGCAGTTAATCTTAAATGAAGTATTAAAAATATGATAAAATTTCGTTGATAGTTTTGAAAAAACAAAGATTACATTTTCTTTCTTTCTTTGTCCATTCAATCTCTTTTCCATATTGCTCAAAAGAAAATAGTACCAGGAGAAATTGAGAAAACTGAATTGGAGGAAGAGTTAGCAATAGCTTCCAGAAACCCAGGTTTGCAGTTTCTGCAGGGGGAACCTGTCCAGGATGTGCCTGGGTATTTCACAACTGAATTTTATTTACGTATTTAGCCTATTTGAAAATTCTGAATACAGAAAAATCTATTTTACATTAGGATATCAACACAAGAAATGAATCGAACAAATACTGTCCAGCTCAAGTGCCAACTTTTGAACTGGAAAGAACATTTTCAAAATGCAAAGACTTATTTTCTGACAATCGCAATAGTCTGCTAGCTGAAAATATTTATAAATAACGTCTAGTATATTGAAATGCTAATCTAAAAGAATAATATATTGATTAATTCAACGAAAAGAGCATAGTGTTTCCAACAAAATACGTATATTATTATAATTGCAATATTGCAGTTTTTAGAGCAAGCCTCCAGACAAAGGAATGCATTTTGTTACATCAAACTATTAACATTTCTAAATTAGTGTTTTTTGGTGATACTGAATAGCACAATTTATCACACTTTCATTTCTATAATTGCGTTCAGTGATTTACTGATACATTTACTTCCCATGTAAGGCGTACAGAACCATAAAATGGGTTGTTTTGAAAATGTTTAGTGCAAATTTTCAGTGCATATTGTGGCATTTTTAGTGCATAGTTTGGCTTCTTTTACTGTATATAAATCCGCCCCCTAGTTATTATTATTAATAATGAACTCTGTCGCTTATTTCATTTTCAGGGGAACAATATTTCTTACATGTCCATTTGAATTTGGACTGTACCCATTGGACGTTCAAAAATGCAAATGGAACCTTTATCCAAGTAAGTGTTCAATTACCTTTATAGAATACTTGGCAAATAATGAATACTGCTTCATTTTGAACGTCATTGTTTATACATGTACCGATTTTGCAATAAATTATGCCTATATATACGGTATATATGCATCTATGTATATACCATGTATTTTAAATTAATTTTTCATGAGCAGTAACTGGTGTTCAAATTATTGTATTTTTTTCTGCTAAACTATCACAAAATAATTGGTGGTAAATATTTTAATAATATTTAAATGTGTCTAGCAATGTTATATTATCCTCATAGTTAATATTTGTAGTTAATAAATAGTAATAAAGTGTATAATTTAATATAAACTTTTATTTCTTTTCAGTTGGGAGGGACGGTTTATACATTAAGCTCAAATGGTACAGAGAAAGCACGCAGTATCCCCAAGTCTACAAGATTCCAAAATATCGTCTGGTATATAACATCAGTGATGAAGGAGGTATGTATCAGTTACACACGCACACACACACATATATACAATATGTTAAGAAGGATTGTTGACTGTGGGAGTTGAATTATTTCATATTCGAATGTAAGAGAGCCGGTCAATTCGTTAGTGCTGCTCTTTTGTCCATGTCTTCTACTGTATGCGCCAAAATATACAGTTCTGAAACTCGCGCATCTCGAACACGTGGTTGCGTTTGTCGACGGGGCATAGCTCCAGCTGCACGTGTTCGCAGTAGTGAAAAGGAAGTTGTGTTGTGCAGTTGATGTTGGAAATGGGTCTCTCGACGGAGGAAAAAGTATTCATAGTTGAGCATTATTTCCGCTCATACGGAAGCGGTCATGAAGGTGGGCCGAGTTTGAAAAAGGTGACTGGTCTATATGCAACCCAAATGACAATCGTCCACTCCACATACCCTAACCTATCCTAATCTTAGGTTTCCTGACAGTTCTGCAACCCAAAAGGCACGATTGTTATTTGGGTTGCATATAGACCAGTCACTATATTGTAACATGTCTTATACTTTTGTTCATCTTTTCATTTCAGTACTGTATATTTTGGCGCATACTGTATTATCGACTCTATACATCTAACTCCTTCAATATGGGTTTCCATGTCTTCTATCATCGACTTTATACAGTAGACTCGCGATTAACCGAGGCTCCGGGTTAACCGAGGGAGTGGTTGGAAAACATCGCGCTTCATAACTCACCCCCTGTTTGTTTATGGAGTCAAGTCACCGTCCGCGCTGCACGTGTTCGTTACATTGTCGGTGTATCCGATTGTATCGGTGGTGTTTAAGTCTGTGGAGGCCTAATCTAAGCCAGTCATGTAGTATGAGTGGCAAACGGAAAAGGTTTCTCTGGAAACAAAATTCAACGCAATAAAAAGGTTGGATAAATATCACATTCTGAGGGACTGAAGGCGATCGAAGCTGCTATAGCTTACATTGAACAGCAAGAAGAGTCTACGCCGCTTGATCTACTCTCCCTACAGCGTTGGCGTTACATCGCAGCGTCAGAGAGAGGAAAGAGGTTAGTCCAAAAAACTATGAAAGACTTCTTGAAAAAGTAACACTGATAAACAATGAAATACTCCTTTAAATAAAACTAAGTGATCTTTATGTATTCAGATGTGCTGATAACGAATATCGCATCCGTTTTTCTGTATCACCTAAATTCTTTGCAGAAGACCCACATTTTATAATTTTATGGTTTCAGGTCTCCGCACCCTGCTCCGCATCCGGCTTAACGTTTGGTTCCAAGCAAATGGATAAGAACTTTTCAGCGACCTTGTGTGTTTATGGCTGGCACTTAATATTTAGTAGAGGAAACATCTGACAGTAGAGAAATTTCCTGTTTCTCTGTTAAAATTTGTTCTTTTGTGGGTTAGTCGAGTCTTAACTTCCTTTCCGATAACGTCGCGAGTAGCCGTATTTTATGTTTGTGTATGTTCGTGAAATTGTGAATGTAATATTGTGTATAGTGAAGTGAAGTGTAAGTTGTATTTTAACAAAACGATAAGAGCATTCATAATTGTTTTTTTTAAAGAAATATATTATAACTCAATTAATGAGTTCGCCATGTCACGCAAATGTGTGAATAACCCGAACTTGTTTTGTTATGTTTGAGGGTAATTTACTCCGAAGTCACAGAGAAATACTATCACTCCTATAGTGAAAAAAGCATATGAGTTGTATTTTGGAAGTAAAGAAGACGAGGGAAAAAGCTAAGCACCAGGTAAAATTTGTTGTATAATTGCTCGCGAACTTTACGTGGTTGGCTTAATGGCACTCACAAATCAATGCTCTTCGGAAAGCCTGTAATATAGTCAGAACAGAAAGATCATACTACGGATTGTTACTTCTGTTTAACAAACATAGTGGGATATAGATAGTTCTAAATCAAAACATTCTATATTTTATCCTGATGTTCCTTCAGCCAAGAAACCTATGAGTCGTGATTTTATACCAATTCCTAAGCCTCCTAAAGAATGGACAGTGGATGAAACAGAACCAAGCAGTGCTTCTCCAGATGACGAACCTGGACCCTCATATTCAAACACCGATCCAAATTTTTCTGATCCAAATATATCTCACTTTATTTCCCAATCCGAACTAAATGATCTAGTCAGAGACCTCAACCTTTCTAAAGTTCAAGCGGATTATTAGGTTCTCGTCTCCGAGGGTGGAATTTATTACAAAATGGTGTTAAGGTGTTAAGGTGTCATATCGGAAACGCCAACAATCACTGACACATTTCTTTCCTGTTAGATATGAGTTAACTTACTGCAATGATGTAGAAGTCCTTCTGCAAGAACTTGGAAGGAGTCACAACCCAAATGAGTGGAGACTATATTTAGATTCATCTAAGAATAGTTTAAAAGTAGTATTGTTACATAATGGGAATATATACCCATCAGTACCCATTGCCTATTCTTCCACCATGATGGAAACATATGAAAATATGGATACAATATTAAAGGTGATAAATTATGAATAATATGTTTGGCAGATATGCGGAGACATCAAAATGATTGGTATACTGTTGGGCATGCAATCTGGGTTTACAAAATTTTGTTGCTTTCTTTGCGAATGGGATAGCCGGGCAGAAGATTAACTTTACAACATTGTGGATTGGCCCAGAAGAAAAAACTTAATTCCTGTAGAGAAGAGTGTTAGAAATCACCCTCTACTTGAGAAAGACAAGATTTTGTTACCACCGTTGCATATAAAGTTTAGGCAAATGAAAAGTTTTGTTAAGGCTTTGGATAAACACGGTGAGGGTTTTGGGTACTTGAGGAAAACATTTCCTGAACTCAGTGATAGTAAGTTAAAAGAAGGCATATTTATTGGGCCGCAAATCCATGAGATCATTCATGATGACAACTTTGTGGAATTGCTAACAGAAAAAGAGAAATGCGCATGGTTAGCTTTCAGACAAGTATGCTGTAATTTTCTTGGAAATGTGAAAGCTGACATCTACAAGGAACTTATTAAGAACTTGTTGAAGTGTTATCAGCGCATGGGGTGTAATATGTCCTTGAAAATTCACTTTTTACATTCGCATTTGGACTCCCCCCCCCCTAACTTGGGTGCGGTTAGTGACGAATGCGGCGAGAGATTTAACCAGGATATTTCTGCATGGAGAAACGATATGCAGGAAAATCGGTACATAACATGTTAGCAGACTACTGTTGGAACCTCAAGGAAGAGGTTTCTGGTGGCAGTTACAAATGGCAGAGTTGAAGAAAGAAATTTTGAAAATGTGAGTAAAAATGTGTTTTTTTCCCCTTTTTTTGCATGAAATTTCTTCATTGAACAGTCAAAATCGGTCATATATATATATATATATATTTATTTATTTATTTTTTATATATTTCATAGTTATTCACTTCAATATTTAAATCTTATTTCATGAGCAAACAAACAAAAATAATTTTTTAATTTCGATGTATTATTACAAATGGAATTAAATTTTTATTAAAAACAAAAAATGGAAGTCCAGGGAAAACGATAGGTGATACAGCATTTCTACTTTCAGATTTGGATTCAGCGGGGTCGAATTATAAATAATCACCTATTTTCGTTCAAAGGAGCAAAAAAAAGTTTGAATTTGTTCATCAGTGTAATCTTCTCATTTATGTTGTACTAGTAATAAACAATTACTATACAGTTTTAAGTGTTGTTTCGTCATTTACGACCTATTAGCACATTATCTCCGTATTATCCGAGTTTTTCAGTATCCGAGGTAGTCTCGGTCCCAATTAGCTCGGATAATCGCGAGTCTACTGTACCTACTATAGTGTACATCATGCTGTATTCATAATTAACCATGTAAATACTGTCGAACCCAACAGTTACGAACCCTGATCTGCTGCTATTCTCTTTCCCTATTTCTCTTTCAGACGTCACAATGAACGGCTCCGTGTCCATGACCATCATCGTGGAAAGGGACGTGTGGCCATTCTTCCTCGTCACCTACTTCCCCAGCGGACTCTTCGTGGTGACGTCATGGGGCAGCTTCCTAGTGTCTCCAGAAGTGGTGCCAGGCAGAATGGTGCTCATCGTCACCAACCTCCTGAGTCTGGTCACCATGATTAACAATATCAGGTAAATCGTTAATGTTTGTGTATATAATGCCCTGTTTTTGCATCTTGTTACATTTGTACTTGGTGCAGAGTCTGAAGAAGACCTTGCTAGAAGGTTGAAACGTTACGTTTAGTTTATGTTTCATAATAAAATAAATTACTGCCTCGGTCAGCATATTGAGTTTTTCATATCATGGAAACAAGGCTTAATGGTGTTATAGTCAAATGTCTCTATTCTCTACTGCCTCTTCTCTCACAATGTGCTCTTTCCATTTTTTCAGCAAGCTTGCTTCCTCTGTATCACTTCTCTCCCGGCTTCATTCTATACCTTTTATTTAGTACATCATATTTTTTAAATGTGTTCCACTTTTTGTCTAATATCCTCATTTCAAGTATTTACCACCATCTTGTACATCGTTTTTTCATGCGTGTAGAGCGGCGGCGCCAGGATTTATCATCAATGGGTGCTGAGGGGGTGCATGTTGAAATGTTGAAAACATGAAAAACATTAAACATGCATGGATGCTTTAACCATTAAATCAAATATCAATCAACTTTTACTAGGTTTCTATTAAAATAAGCCAACGAAACTGAAGACTACTAGAGACTTGCTTCTTTTTTGCTTGCTTTGACCACAACAACCACGTGCTTTGTAATTTGTAACGAACAAAGCTTGTCCAAGGGAGGCCAATAACATCTATTCTGTCTTAAAAAGAAGAAACAATTCTTAGCACCTGTTGAATACAATAACAGCAATACCAAACATTCCACGCCCAATATGACGACATGGCTTTAATATGGCACAAAGTAATATAACCATGCAACAGTTAAAACGGTTTTCGGTTGAAGATTTGTTTTTAAAATGGGGTGCTGAAGGGGTGCGCAAGAAAGTTAAGGGGTGCAAAGATCCCCTTTGCACCCCATGGCGCTGCCCCTATGTGTATACTACCTTATTTTGCTTTATTTCACCTTTCATATTCGAACTACCCTATTCTACAACCTTCTTTCATGTGAGTACAAACTTATTATACATCCCAAAACACCCAAATATTAACCTACCTTGAACGTAGCAAACCCTGAACTGTATATTTCAAAGTAATAAAGACTCTGACGACTGGACTTCCGGACAGTACAATTCTCAGTGGGGTCTGTGGTCTGTGCTTTCCATGTGTTTGTGATTGTCGCGTCATCCATTTCATCCTATCATTCATCCTGGTCTTAGTGACTAGCCAAAAGTGGCAAAAAAGCGAAGCACCGGATATCTAGAATTAAAGTTACCCATCTCAGAACCCTCTGTAGCCTGTTTGAGCCATCGTAGAACTCTGAAATTTGGTGAATCCACTATGCAGACCATGGGGAAGAGGATGGCGATATAAAAAAAATAGTTCAATTTTCCGCCACCAGGTTGAAATGTGGCGCTGTACTTCTATGATGGGTTGTACAAATGCAGATAATCACTTTAAGTGATTTAGCTGAGTTATTAGGAAGACATTTGTTAGTGGATGGAACTTGCGAGAAAATAATCTCTCGTTTATTGCAAGATTGCAAGGTAAAGGCAAATCCATAACCAATTAGAACAATAAGGGGGGAACCCCCGAATGTATCAGTAGTTGTATTGACTGTACTACCAGCGCCGGAAAGGAAGAGCCCTCCTCAAGCAGCTTTGGCCACACTTAAAACTTGCTCAACATGCCCATATGAGTTTTTTGCTTAAGTGTAGCACCCTGCCTAACCCAAGAATTTTGGAAAAATGCCCTCGGGAATTTTTCAGAAAAGAAGAGCCCCCTCAGATTGATTTGCCTATACTTATAAAAGGCACTTCTGTGAGATTGTTGTCCATAAATTTGTTAAAAATATGCCCCTCTTGATATTTTTTTTGCCCACACTTAAAACTAGGCCACCCACACCTACACCCACCCACACCCACCCACACCCACCCACATACACCCACACCCACCCACACCCACACATATTTACTTCCGGTTCACTTCCGGTCCACTTCCGGTCTACTTCCGGTTCACTTCCGGTCTACTTCCGGTCCACTTCCGGTCCACTTCCGGTCCACTTCCGGTCTACTTCCGGTCCACTTCCGGTCCACTTCCGGTTTGCCTACTTCCGGTCCACTTCCGGTTTGCCTACTTCCGGTCCACTTGTGGCCAAGTTGTGGCCTATTTCTGCTTTTTTTATCCAGCATAGAGTTTTGATTTGAATCCCAAGAAATTGTATATAAATACCAAAGCCAAAAATATTAAGTGTATACACATACACACACACACAAAGCACAGTGCTGAACCCAACTGATATTTTTATCCAGCATAGAGTTTTGATTTGAACCCCAAGAAATTGTATATAAATACCAAAGCCAAAAATATTAAGTGTATACACATACACACACACACAAAGCACAGTGCTGAACCCAACTGATATTTTTATCCAGCATAGAGTTTTGATTTGAACCCCAAGAAATTGTATATAAATACCAAAGCCAAAAATATTAAGTGTATACACATACACACATACACACACACACAAAGCACAGTGCTGAACCCAGCTGATATTTTTATCCAGTATAAAATTTTGAAATGAAACCCAGGAAATTGTATATAATAAACAACAGCAAAAATGCCAAATCAAAAATATTGCAATCAGTGCAATAAAAATATATTTAGCTCTAATTGGGCCAGACACCAAAAGATTTGTAACCCAGACAAATACAGAACTCCCACAAAAATTTGCCCCAAATGCAATAGAAAATATAGCATGGAATATTTCACATATAAACATAGAGATACTTGCTCTGCACAGTCATCAACACAACCATCCACATCTGGTCTGAAAAGAAAGCATGAAGCACCTCTTAATGCCAGAGCAGCAAAACAGCCACGCTATGCACCCATCCATAGCAGTTTTAATGCCCAACTTAGGGATTACCGGTTTGTATCAGAGCCAAGATGTGGCATTGAGAATTTCTTGAACAGTATAAATTCTGATCTGCAGGCAATTCTTAATGCACAAAATGGTTCTTATAAGCTCTCTCTCAAATTGTTTGTACAATATAAGAAACCAAACGGCACAAAATTTACACAGCCCCACATAACAGAAACTGTACCGGTATATTCAAACGCAAATTCAGACACAATAATAAGCAGCTTGATAAATCAATTGAATATTAAACACTCTGAATTTGCAGCAAAAGAGTCTGGATGGAGCCTATGCGGCTCTCCACACAAGTTATATGTTAATATTTCTGAATTCAGCCCATTACAAGGTTCTACATATCTGCCATTACCTGCCAATATTAAAAACAAACAAGCCGTGGTTAATATAAAAAATAATGACCAGAAATGCTTTTTGTGGTGTATTTTAGCTGCTCTGTATCCAGTTTCAAAGGATCCTCAGCGAATAACTTATTACAAACAACATGAACACGATTTTGACGATGCAATGGAGGGTTTAGAATATCCAATGTCTGTTCAGAATATTGATAAATTTGAAAAAAAAGGCCAGGAATATCAATGGCAAACAATTATCTATTAATGTATTTATTTGTTCCACTGGCAATTGCTTGATAGCACCTCTCAGAATCAGTACACTTGATGATGAATCTGCTATTCCGATTGATTTGCTCTTAATTGAAGGGGATGGCACACATCATTACACTCTGATACATAATCTTCAAGCTTTAGTGAGAACACAACTAGACAAAACTCATACAATATTCAAGTTGTGCAGAAGATGTTTATCTGTATTTTATGGTCAAAAAATGGTGAAGGGGGTTCGGGAAGAGAGTGCAGAAATTGCTAAAAACAAGTTAATTGAGCATCTGAAATACTGTGGCAGCCATAAACCTGTTCATATGGTGATGCCTAATCCAAGTGAAAATTGCAAATTCAAAAAGTTTGAAGCCTTGTTGGAACACCCAGCATATATTGTCTGTGATTTTGAATCGAACCTCAAGCCTCTTGCATTCTGCAATCCAGATCCTGAAGAATCTTCAATTACACCATACCAGCTACATGAACCTTCCAGCTTTTGTTATATAGTTATACGGGATGGTGTGGCTAGTGAACCACACTTATACATGGGACCAAATGCCATCAAAATATTTGCACATAGAATAGAAAATGAGTGCCATGACATAGCATCTAACATCTTATTAAAATCAAAACCTATGTTGCCTTTAACAGAGAAACAGATTGAAGATTTCAACAAAGCAGAAAAATGCCCGGTATGTGATTCTGAATTTTCAGATACAAATATCAAGGTGAAACACCATTCTCATACAGATGGAAAATTCTTAATGGCCCTGTGTAATAACTGTAATATTAAGATCAAGAGACCAAGATTTGTCCCCATATTTTGCCATGGAGCATCCAATTATGATTTCCATCATCTGATCAGATATGAGGGGTTTGAGAAGCAGAATTTAAATATTTTAGCTGAAAATGATGAGAAATATATATCTATTAGCAAGATAATTAAAGTTGATGGTGTTCCTATTCACATAAGATTTCTTGATTCATACAGAATTTTATCTGCTAGCCTGGCTACACTGGCCACTCAATTATCTGATGATCAATTCAAAATCACACGTGCCTTGTTTCCAAATCAGGACCTGAAATTAATTAGGCGGAAGGGTGTATATCCATATGATTATGTTACAGATTTTTCTAAATTTGATGAGTGTTCTCTGCCACCACAACAAGAGTTTTACAGCAAAATCAGAGCATCTGGAATTACTGATGATGATTATCACCATGCCCAGTTGATGTGGAACAATTTAAATTGCCAGACATTTGGTGATTATCACATGGCATATTTGAAACTTGATGTGACCCTCTTAGCTGATATAATACAGGCATTCAGAAAATCTTCTATGCAAAATTATAGACTGGATCCAATATATTTTTTCAGTGCCCCGGGCCTAGCATGGTCTGCAACGTTTTTGAACACTAACATGCATTTGGATCTGATCCACGATCAAGATAAGTACTTGATTATGGAGAAAGGTATAAGAGGAGGGATGGTGCAATGTTCTCAGAGATATGCCAGAGCAAATAACATCTATATGCCTGATTATGATCCAGCACGGCCATCAAATTATATAGTGTATGTAGATGCAAACAGCCTCTATGGTCATGCCATGATGCAAAAACTGCCATATGCAGGGCTTGAATGGGTTGAAGATTTCAATATTGAGGATCTTCAGGATTTTGATGACAGTGACTATGGCCTCTTCTTAGAGGTTGATCTGACAATTCCTGATGATTTGCACAATAAATTTTCTGATCTGCCCCCAATTCCTGAGGTTCAGTGCTCACCTGGCTCTAAACAGAAGAAGCTCATGATGACTCTGGAGCCGAAACAAGGCTATGTCATATATTACAAAAACCTCCAGTTCCTGATGAAACATGGTGTTCAAGTGACCAAACTTGGAAAAGTTTTGAGGTTTAGGCACTCAAGATGGTTGAAGCCATATATTGATACAAACACAGAGCTTCGAACATCTGCAAAAAGCCAATTTGATAAGGGCTTGTTTAAATTGATGGTTAATTCTGTATATGGCAAAACTATTGAAAATGTCAGAAAACATACCGATGTTAAAATAATTACTGACCCCAGCCTGAGCAAAAAATTGGTTGCAAAGCCCAACTTCAATTACAGAAGAATTTATGATGAGCACATGGCACTTTTCAACATGAAAAAAACAAAGATTAAGTTTGATAAACCTATTTATGTAGGGGCTGCGATATTGGAATTGTCCAAATTACATATGTTAACATTGTATTATGATGTGCTGAAACCTTTTTATGGTGATAATATAAAACTGATGTACATGGACACGGGTAGTTTTATTCTTGATATTAAAACAGAAGATGTTTATCAAGATATGTCACAGCCTGAATTGCTTGAATATTTTGATACCAGTGAACATACAATAATTCAACACCACAACAAAAAGGTGCCTGGCAAGTTAAAAGATGAGACACTTGGTGATGTTATTGTGAAATTTGCTGGGTTAAGTGCCAAGATGTATAGTTTTGAAACATGTAGTGGTGTTGTTGCCAAAAAAGCCAAGGGCATTGGCAGAGTAACTGTAGACCAAGAGCTTGAATTTGAAGATTATGAAAATTGCATCAAATCCCAGAATTTAATCAAAACATCAGAATCCAGAATTCAGAGTGAGGATCACTTATTGACCAGCAATATTGTAAGAAAAGTGGCTCTGGACCCACATGATGATAAGAGATGCATTTTATCATGCGGCATACATACTCTACCATGGGGGCATTGTGATTTGAAAAATGGAAATCAATGCCCAATTACAGAGCATGATTTGAAATAAATAAACATGCCTATGAACTTATTTGGGTTCAAAAAACAGGCTATTATGGAGCTGCCAACACCACAACCCTCTTCTGATATGATATCTAAACTGAGTGGCTTGTTAATTATTCATCTGAACAGCATACTTACAGAAGTTGATGATGAAACAGGCAAAACATTGTACATATTTAACAATAATTTAAATCATTACCAATTACCTGTAGGTGGGCAATTGCAATTTATTACAACCCCTGAGGGCAATGTCAAGATTTCAGTAGGGAGAAATATTTATAGAATTAAGCACTCAAACATGATTTCTGGCACTGTTTATACTGTTTCTGCTGGTGACTGCTTATATATTGAGGTCCCTGGATCTTATGACAAGCTTATACCCTTTTTTATAGAATTAAGAATCAGATACTCTATAATAAATAACCACTAAAACAAAAATGCCTAATGATATATTTGGCCATACAAGACATGAAGATCACAGTGATGAGATTCTGATGCTTGATGTCAGAGTCAAGAAATTAAGAAGTGATTTACAAGCTTTGCAGACCACACTCAATGCCAGTCTTCAATTAGAAATTACAAATTTGCAATCACAATGCATGGACCCTCTTCTTAAAATTGATTCTGAACTCAAATTGCTGCTTCAGAAATATACTGATTTGGCCACATTGGATAATTTTCAAAGTTTAGAAGAAGCTGTAGCAGCTCTTCAAGCCAAATTTAAGACCCAGGCTAACAACTCTGAGCAATTGAAACAACAATTAGAAGAGCAGATTAATAATGTCCAGACACAGCTCCAAACAATTGTCAAAAGCATAAAATCACAAGAAGATTTTGATCTAGTGATTTCCACTCTAAAGGAACAGATTCAGTCACTCCAAATACCTAATCTGGACCCTCTGAACAATGCCATAGCCGAGGTTAAAGGAAAAATTGAGACACTTGAAAATTTTATGAACAATTTGCCATCTTCTGATGCTTTGAATGCAATAACTCGGAGTGTAGCAAATATTAAGCTGCAACTTGAAACATATGAAGATTTTGGAAAAATTCAAAGTTCCATAACCCATCTTGAAGGTACAATAGCAGCAGTGCAAAGTGATTTGGCAAATGTACTAGAATCCCGATTGCCTGGGATTGTAGATACCCTTGTTAGTGTCCAGGAACAGATCACAAAGCTTGAAAACCTCAACACTGAATCTGAACTATCTCATTTTCATCACTTGATCGATGATATCCAAACAAAACTTGAAATTTTACAACAATCTACACCCACTCAGGCAGATATAGCGCTGCTCCAAAATGCTATGCAAAATGTGGCTGATGCTTCTGAATTAAACAATGTGAAATTGGCACTTGAATTTTTGCAGAATACTGTTTCAAATCTTCCCACATCACAGGAACTTAAAAATATTAAGAGGGCAGTGAATAGGATATTGAAATCAGAAGATATCAAGAATATCCAGACAGAGATCAAACATCTCACTCAGACAGTGGCCATTCTACCAACAAATCAACATATTAATGAATTGCATGCCCTGTTTGAGGATATCAGAAGACAGGTCCATGATCTTACTGCTCAAAATTCAAAATTGGCAGTTGTTGAAAATTTGCAACAAATTGTAGCTAATATCAAGCAACAGCTAGGAACCATGGAATCCAATCAAGCAAATGCTCTGTCTGTTTTTGCCACCCAGCTTCAAGAAATTGTGCAACAATACAAGAAACTTATTGTGGACATAAAGATCAAGCCAGGCCATGATGATGTTGTTAGAACCATCAATGAGCACCTTGAATCTGTAACAAGCAGATTGCTCACAGCAGAAAAGGAAATAACAGGCATAATCGAGAATCCAAAACATACAGTAATTCTTGAATTGTACAGCATCCCCAACAAAGAATATGATTCTCCATTTACACCAGGTGGCAAAATATATATGCTATCCCCTGCACAATTTTATTACCAATTTTTTGTTGGGGGCACATTGAGACCAATCAAGATCAAATATTGGCTACAACCACAGGCACACCACTACCCTACCTTATCAATAACAAATGCTGACAACAAAGTGAAAATCACCAGTGTAGAATTGGAGGATTTTACAGATCCCAATACATTGGAAACAGCCTATGTTGAAGATGATGGCTCTTTGGAATTTAAAATACATATTGGAGACAAATTATATTTAGAAAATCCTGCAGTATCAGCTGCGGAACACCCCATAGTTGCAATATTCTTGTTTACATATTATGTCTAGAAAAATTATTGTTGATGAATTACACAGACAAGCCCGACATAATTATAAGAGACTCCCAGTAGTCACAAAGGGCATAGATGATTTATGGCAGAGCGACTTGATTGAGTTGTCAAGTGGGCAGTTGAAAAACTTAGACAAAATCAACAAGGGCTACAAGTATCTACTCACTGTCATAGATACATTTTCAAAATTTGCCTGGGCTGTGCCACTCAAATCCAAGACTGGAACATGTGTTACAGAAGCCATCAGGACAATCATCAATCAGAGTGGAAGATCCCCGCGCTATTTGCAAACAGATAATGGCAAAGAATTTTATAATTCAGTGTTTCAACAATTTATTAAAAGCCAGGCAATAAAACATTATTCGAGTTACAGTGATCTCAAGGCCTCAATTGTAGAGAGATTCAACAGAACCTTAAAAAATCTTATGTATAAACAATTTACCCTCCAAGGTAATTATAAATGGATTAATATTCTTCCAGAACTTCTACATAAATATAACAACTCGGTCCATTCCACAATCAACATGAAACCCTCTGAAGTAACTTCATCTGATGAGCAAAAATTGATCAGAACTGTTTATTATCCTAGATACCAGCCAACAATAAGAAGGGCCAAATACAGGGTGGGTGATCAAGTAAGAATCAGCAAATATAAGCACTTATTCAAGAGAGGCTTTACAACAAACTGGAGCACTGAATTATTTACAGTGGTTCAAATTAAACCTGGGACTCTTAACACATATATAATAAAGGATCACCGAGGAGAAATTCTCAAAGGCAGGTTTTATGAACAAGAGCTCAGCAAAACTAAACAGCCTGACACATATCTCATAGAAAAAATCATCCGCAGAAAAGGCAACAAGTTACTTGTCAAATAGCTAGGTCATCCGGAAAACAGCTGGATCGATGCAGACAAAGTGATAATATGAGCACCTGGGATGTTATAAAAAGGCTGCCAGAACCTGAACAGCAGATTAAGAGAAATGGCAAGTTGCTACCTGAAAATATTAGGTGTCTTATTGTTGGGCCATCTGCTTGTGGTAAAACTACACTAATGGTTGATAATTTTTTATTGGCACCCAACTGGTTAGACTGGAAAAACAGGCACTTGTATATCTTCTCTAAGAGCTTGGAACAATTAAAATATCAGCAGCTGATGAAGCTATATGATGGATTGGATATTGCCACTTTTGAATCAGATGTTAAGCCACTTCATGACTGTCTCGATAATTCTGTTGTTGTGTTTGATGACATTATATTGGATAATCAAAACAAGGTTAGAAATTTTTTTACACAGGGCCGGCATAAAAACATTGATTGCTTCTACCTGGCACAGACTTTTTCAAAAATACCCAAGCAACTGATCCGAGACAACAGCAATTTTATATGTGTGTTTCATCAAGACCATACCAACCTCAAACACATACATGATGAATATGTAGGTGGGGACTTGAGCTACAATGATTTTTCCAAGTTTTGCAGTAGGTGCTGGAACCAGGACAGCTATGGGTTTGTCACAATTGATATGACAAGAACACCCAATACTGGAAAATACAGAAATAAAATCAACAATTTTCTAGACATTGAAACATAAATAAATAAACATGAAAAGGCCAATTATTGATGATCTTAAATTAAGAGATTATCTTGTAAAAAGATTTAAGGGATGGAAATCAGAGAACCGAGGAATCTATGAAAAACACAAACAAACAGAACAGCCTGTAATTGATGCTATTAGTGATTTAGGTAAAAATATCAAAACTGTTACAGAGCAAAATCAAAATTTGATCACAGAGCTTGTACCTGTAGCTGCCAGGAACATATTAGATTATCCATTCACCCCACTTTCCAGTATTCATACACCTAGTCCTGTTGCTCCTCGAAGAATTGAAGCTACTCAGGATCCTATTGAATTGGGTCTTCTTGCTCAAAAATATTTAACCACACCTAAAGACAATAAAGATGAGGTCTTTGGCTTATATGCTGACACAGAGCTTGATGGCAGCATCATACATAGAATTGGCAATTTCAGAGTAACATTTATGGGAGATGATATAATTGTATATTCAGAATCTCGACTTGGAGAAAAAGGTGCTTTTGTTAAGTACCCCGGAACACCTGGATTATGGGAACTGATGACTAGGAAAAGGCCTGGCAGCTATACAGATCAAGATTATGATTATTACAAAGAAATATTAATAAAATCAGATGCTCTATACCAGAACAATGATCCCACACAAAAAAGAGTCAAGTCTAGCAGTGGGGCAAAATACAACAATTTAATCAAGCCCATATGGTCACAAATTAAGACAGGCAGTGGAATCAAACAATACAACACCCTGCCTAAAGAATTTGTGTGGGTTGATGATGTCAGGAAACTTGTAGATAGGTTATTGGTGATAGCTGGGGAGGAAAATGCTGGGAATCACAGTTTTTACAATGAAAAGGTTGGAATTATGGACATGATAAGCACCAAATTGTCTAATTTTATAGTGAATGACACTAAGGGGATTGGATATCTTATAAAAATTATTAATACTCTACCACCTAAATTTTGGAATATTTCTGAGGGTCGGGGCCTTGTTAATGACATTATAAACAAGTTGCCATTTGAACTACATATTCCAGGCTATCAGTATTGTGGTCCAGGCACAAAATTGGACCATAGATTAAACAGAGGGGATCCTGGTGTAAATCCTTTAGATGCTGCTTGTAGAGACCATGACATAGCATACAACACACATTCTGATCTTGACAAGAGACATGTTGCAGACAAGAAATTAGAAGAGGCTGCATTTGGCAGATTTGTAAGCAAAGATGCATCTTTAAGTGAAAAAATAGCAGCATTGGGGACCACCATAGCTATGAACACCAAACAAAAATTGGGGTGGGGGTTGTGAATATGTATATAATAAACCTACAATGAAGGCCAAGGGTGTTATGTATCAAATACCTTATGCAGGTCTCAAATCTCTTAAAACTATTGATAGTCTTTTAACCAAAAAGCAGCGCAAGAAAAAAAATTCTTGTATTGCAAAGGGACATGGTATGAAATTGTTGCTTAGTACCCCCCAATTAAAAAAATTACAACAATCAAGAAAAAAATCACATGTGGGGGGTTTCATATTTACCATCCCAGCCATCTTAGCTGCTCTCGGGGCTGTGGGGAGCTTGGCTGGGGGATCAGCTGCCATAGCAAAAACAGTAATAGATGCCAAGAAAAATAGGGCAGAATTAGATGAGCAGAGGCGCCATAATCTTGCCATGGAGAAAAAAGGCAAAGGTGTTAAGAGAGCCATGAATAAGTTTAAAAAAAACAAGAGCCGCTTACAAACCAAGATATTGAAGCTTTAATCAAGCCACTGGGCATCAAACATTTTAGAGGTGTGTACATGTCTGATTCTTTACCAGAAAAACCACTCAACAAAGAGTGTGGCATTGTTAATTTGGATAAGTACAAAAATCAGGGCACTCACTGGATTTGTTATCTTAAATATTTAAAAAATGAGGCATTTGTGTTTGATTCATTTGGAGGTGTTCCACCTGAAAATTTAGTAAAATATCTAAAATCAACTAATCTTTATTACAATAATGCCCGTGTTCAAAATTTCAAAGATGTTAATTGCGGACATTTGTGTTTATCTGTTCTCAGATATATGTCTCAAATAAATAAACCATCAATTGAAAATTTTCAAAAGGCCTTGTGGTATTTAAAACATCATGGGGGTATTCCATCTCACCAGCCAAAATTCAATATTGAAACCCAAATTGCATGATGACATAGTGTATCCCAAAACAATAGCTCTCAGAGCATTTTATGGCATGTACTTGATCCCTAATATTACACACCACAACAACAAAATTGCAGTAGGTAATGAAAAAATTGTCATCACTCCAGGGCAATATAATCTATCCACTCTAAATGCTCAATTACCCAGAGGTATAGTTTTAAGTCAAAATTCTGTCACTCACAGAGTAGAGATTGTATCTGCCACAGAAACAGTGGAACTGGGTACTATAGGAGAGCTGTTAGGCTTTGAGAACAACACAAAACTTGAACCAGGCATCAAACACACTGCTATGAATATACCTAAATTCTTAGCCATAGAGACTCTGAATATTCACTGTAATGTGGCTGAGGGTATGATCACCAAATCAAATGGCATAGGCACTCACAAACAAACCGGCATCATTGCAACATTCAAACCTAATTCTGAATTCATGGAACCAATCATCTACACTCCATCCCCAACATTATATTTTCCTGTGTGCCATAATAGAATAGATTATATTGAATTGATGGTCACTAATGAAAAAGATGAATTAGTTGATTTTGCTGGAGCCACAACAACTGCAATCATAGAGATTAACATTTAAATAAAAATACATACAATGGAAAATATTGAGAGTTATGAGCTACAATCATTCCCCCCAAACAGGAGGACATTTGCAAATTTAAATCAACCCAACACAGAAATTGAGGTTGATCTTGATGTAGGGGACGGCTTTATACACCCCCACAGAGCAGATCTATACATCAAATTTGATGTTGTAAAGCTCGATGGTACAGATTACCCGGCAAATTCAAATATAAGATTAGTAGATAATTTTGTGCCGCATCTGTTCTCTGAAATTGAGATCAGAAAGCATGGCGTTGTTATAAACAGAGTAGATTATCCCGGCATTACCTCCACAGCTTTGACCACACTAAAATTATCCAAAACCGAGGCTTCATACTACAGAATCGGTGGATTTGAGGCTGGTGATAAAATTATATCTAAGAGCCACACAGTGCTGTTCCCCATGCGCCTATTGCCAGGATTCTTCTCAGATTACAAAGATATTATGTGGAAGGGTGGTTTAAGAATTACATTTAGAAGAGCTGCCAATGATAATAATGCTTTGATGAGGTACAGTACATTAAACTCTACAGGGGTAGCTCTGCCCAATACCCTACCTGATGCAGGCAAATGCATTATTCAGACTATGGAGTTAAGAATCCCTGTTGTTGAATATGAGGCCAGTTATGCTCTTAAATACAAAGCTGATATAATAAAAAATCCACAGGTTCCTCTGCAATTTTATACATATCAATGCGTACAGAAGCCCGCATCTGGTACATATTATGAATTTGATGCTACAAATTCATTCTCCAGCATACAATATGACATGCCTGATTTTGTGGTGGTACTGTTTCAGACTGGAAGACACAACAATCAGGAAAAAAATTCAAGCAAATTTGATAACTGCAACATCAAGAACATATATCTTAAAAATGGCAGAAATGAGGTCTTTCCTAGAGAAAATTACAATTTAGACATGTCCAAGGATGATTTCCTCAAATTATATGAGGCATTTTCTTCCTTCAAACGTGTCACTACAGGCAATACTGACATGTATTACACTCCAGATGAATTCAAAGCACAGAGACCCATGTTTGTAATCAACACTTCAAAAAGAAAACAAGTTGTGGTGAATGACAGGACAAACATTAAAATTATCTGTGAATTCCATGAGGCATTACCTGATGACACCATATGTAGTGTTATTCTCATAGGTGAAAAATCATATGTTTATGATGTAAGAAATGAGAGGGTCACAGAGCAATTCTAGAGGGTCTCTGCATATTGCATTGTCTTAGTACTAGATATGCAAGATGGGCCTGGTGTCCAATTGAACTTAAACCGGAAGTAGACCGGAAGTGAACCGGAAGTGGACCGGAAGTGAACCGGAAGTGGACCGGAAGTGGACCGGAAGTGGACCGGAAGTAGACCGGAAGTGGACCGGAAGTGAACCGGAAGTAGACCGGAAGTGGACCGGAAGTGAACCGGAAGTAAATATGTGTGGGTGTGGGTGGGTGTATGTGGGTGGGTGTGGGTGGGTGTGGGTGGGTGTAGGTGTGGGTGGCCTAGTTTTAAGTGTGGGCAAAAAAAATATCAAGAGGGGCATATTTTTAACAAATTTATGGACAACAATCTCACAGAAGTGCCTTTTATAAGTATAGGCAAATCAATCTGAGGGGGCTCTTCTTTTCTGAAAAATTCCCGAGGGCATTTTTCCGAAATTCTTGGGTTAGGCAGGGTGCTACACTTAAGCAAAAAACTCATATGGGCATGTTGAGCAAGTTTTAAGTGTGGCCAAAGCTGCTTGAGGAGGGCTCTTCCTTTCCGGCGCTGGTAGTACAGTCAATACAACTACTTGTATCCTAACCTCCACCCGCATACATTCGAGGGTATGCGCATGTCCCAGTGCCTCTGATAAAAACTGGGACGTTAGTTGCTCGTTTTACGGTTCCCCCGTTATTGTTACGCTCCATTACTTTATTTGAAATTTGCATTTTACATAAATCTGGAAATAAAAAATTGACAATTACAATAATATTTAATAACATAATATATAACATAAATATAATTTAGCATAATTACATTGGTATCAGTACAGTACAATGTTAACACATCTATACCTTTCATTTTTTACATGAACCTTAGCTGGAATATGTTTAAAATACGATATGAGTATTGTGTGTATGTATGCATTGTTTAACATATACCGGATTTTGGGATCCGAAATCTATAGTGTTGAGAGCTCACGCGCCCTGCATGTAACAATTTCTTGTTACAAACAGTGCATAGGGAGCCAGAGAGCGACAGTAGATCAGCATGTGGTTTAAGACCATTGATTTGAGTTATATTAATTCAGTGGGATGGGTATGCTTCACCTCAGAGGCCAGGTGTTCCGCTGTCGGTCTCCAGCCCCCATATTTTGAAGATAGTTTGATGCGATTATGCGCGGTCAGTTCCCATTTGGAATTGTAAAAATGTGTGTAGTATTGTGTCTGTGGAAGAAAGTTACCTGCTGCCTTGTATATCTGTTTGCTGAAATGAATACACTTCAGCAGGAAAGAGCATAGTTGATATGAATTATTGAATGATAAAATAGAGGTAGTACAATACAAAAGGTAAAAATATTTGAAATATTAATGAATTTAATTTTGAATGAGATTTATGGATTAGAATTTATAAATGCATTGTATGATATGTAGTTTAGAGAATAACGCCGGAATACCGACGTTTGAATGGTAGCTGGTGTGCCAGCTAGGTGTTTGTTTTGAAGCCATTACTCTTTCCATTTAATCCTTATGTCTTACTCCTGGTAATCGGACGGGGCGAATTCTTCTCCGCTCTGCGGCCTCCCTTCGTCCAGTGGAAACCACACAGTGCCTTCGTCTGGAAACATTGGTGGGTGCTTCCTCCTCCTCTTCACCTTCCTCCTCTACAGGAGTAGGAGGCAAAGCACGAGAAGCAAGGGGCCTTCCAGCAGTTCTTCTCCTGGTTTCCATGGAAGATTGGGTCTGTGGTATGTGTATTGGCTGGGGTGGTCGCCTTTGCTGTTTCTCGAATCTTCCCAGCTCCTCCAAAGACACGGCGTCTGCAAGTGCCTTGAATCTTCCTATCTGTTTCTTAGAGAGCAGGATTGTTATATCATATGTTGGAAGTTCCCTCCTCATGTTTTTGATGTTCTCACCCGTTCCTAGGCAGAAGAAGACCTTGTGCTCTGGGGTGTCTTCCGGAGCTTCGCAGGCGACGCATTTTGTGGAAGTTCTGCTGCCTATCCGGTGTAGATGCTCTCCGTAAGGGCCATGGCCTGTCAGGAAGTGCATTAAGCCCTTTGTGGCATGAGAAGTTATCAGTTTGTTTTGACGTAGGTTGGACGAAGCCGAACGTCCTTCTTCCATTCCGGGCAACGTTCCATTCCCCTTGCCAGGCATCCATGAATCTTTCTCTTATCTCCCGTAGAGTAGGCAAGAAAATTCCAACACATTTAGTAAGGTTTTCCTCGTCTCCCTTCCTAAACCAATATTTGGCGGCCCTCCAGCGGACCTCCAGATCCAGCGGAAGGTATCCCGTAAGGGCAAGCAATGCCTCCGTAGAGACTGTTCCGAAGGCCCCCGTTACTCGCAGAAGAATCCTACGTTGAGAGGCCCTAAGCATTCTAATGTTCTTTTTCAGTGTCAACCCCTCCATCCATGTGGATGACGCATATGTGGCTATTGCTTCATAAATTGACTTGGTATATGTTTCCATTATGCTGGAATTTAGATTAACTTGGTATGATGTCAACCTGGTGAGTTTTTGCATTGTGATTTCGGCTTTGGTAGTTATTTTTTGTATGTGTCTATCGAATTTTAATCCCTCACTTATGCTTACCCCAAGATATTCAAAATGTTCTGATCTTTGAATGATAGAGCCAGATAGTTTTATCGATGGGTTTCTCCTGGTGCTAATTTTACCCTTTAGAAACAAGTATTTTGTCTTTTCTGCGGATAGTTCTAGCTTGGCTTCCCTGCACCATATTCTTAGGGCCTCTAGAGCTTCATTTACTTTGTGCTCAACCTTAGCACGGGAGTCGTCTGCACATACCATAGCTATGTCATCCGCGTAGGCAATAACTTTTGTAATGTTACTGTTATTACTGAGATCACGAAGGCAGGGTTCTAGGTTAAGGTTCCATAAATGAGGTCCAAGCACCGACCCCTGAGGGCATCCCTTAGTTGAAATTTTGGAGAAGGTTTCCTCGTTCAAGGTTAGTTGAACCTTCCTGTTCCTGAAGTAATCTTCTAGTAGTTGGATTATTGTTGACGGACAATTCAACCTCCTGAGGGTAAGGAATAGCCACGGCCACCATAGGTTGTCGAAGGCTCCGCTGATGTCCGCGAATACTGCCACCACTATCTTCTTGTCTGATGTTTGAGCCTCCTTCTTTAATGCATTGACTGCATCCTCAGTTGAGCGACCCTTCGTGAAACCGTACCGGCGGCCAGAGCCTCCAATCATGATCAGAAACTCCTGCAATCTCTTATTTATCATCTTCTCGAACAACTTCCCCAAGGTGTTGAATAGACAAATCGGTCTATATGACTTCAGGCTTGTTTCGTCCTTCTTCCCATCCTTTTTTATTATTACCAACCTTCCCTCTTTTCATGGGGTAGGGAATTTCTTGTTTGCCAAACAGTGATTGAACAATGCTGTTATAAAATGAATCGTTTTTGGCAAGGACAATTGGAACAGTTTACGTCATTATTACAATCCATCATGGAAGTACAGCGCCACATTTCAACTTGGTGGCGGAAAATTGAACAATTTTAATATATCGCCATAGTGGATTCACCAAATTTCAGAGTTCTACGATGCCTCAAACAGGCTACAGAGGGCTCTGAGTTGGGTAACTTTAATTGTGGCCAACCGGTATAATAAAATCATTACATCCTCCTTTCCTAAGAAATCTCATCTTTCCCACAACTTTTCTCACATTGCCCAAACTTCTAAATAAATTTGCTTGATATAAAACGGTTCACGTTCTTGCAAAAGTTTGCACTTAATTGCTGTCTGCTGTTTATTTCTGGAAGCCATTTGCAATGCTAGTTTTCTTTTCTTCTTCCTCCCGTCGAGAAGATGTCATCTTAACTCGACTTCGAATTGGACACAGCCGTCTCACATTTGCTGCAAGGGCTTGTTCCTCCGCTGTGCCGTGTCTGTAGTTTCGTTCTAAATGTTCGGCACATCATTCTCGAATGTGCCGATTATAGTTTCCTCAAAGTTTTAACCAGGGTTGGCATGTTTAAAGCAAAAGTGTTTTAAACAACTTGTTTTAAACGTTTAAAACACATGGATTCATTTTTTCACAAATGTTTTAAACATTTTTTTTAGACTTGTTTAAAACACATTTTGATGCTAGTTGTTTGATAGTTTGTGGTGTTTTGTAACTTTGCCTTTTCATTCAATCCGTGTCAATTTTGTTTATTGTGCATATAAATCTGTTCAGTGACTGAAAATGTACGTACATCAATTAACAAAGAAACATATCTTGATGAAAGCTCGTGGGCCACGTTTAAAACACGTGGCTGTTTCTTTACAACACTTGTAAATGTTCAGTGTTTAAAAGATTTTTAAAATTTGATACTATGTGCATGAAACAATTTTGTTCCTCACTTAACATGCTGCACATAGTTCTTAATGTCAATATTTAGTTGCATTCACAATAATATGTTTTTAAGCAAAAAACAGAGTAGCTACCACGTGGACTGAGTGGGGCCTGGCAACTGTGAATTAGTTTAAGCTTCTCTGAACAGCCAACAAGCGACATTTAGGACTAAAGCCCCTCACACGATACTTGTTACATCGTACCTGTCGATAGTCTTTTGTTCCCATAATGGCGGCCGCGTGAGATGTAAACAACGTATCACTTCACACTTTTAAAATACGATATCTATTCAACCGAGAGGAATATCGCTTCGTATTAAATTGTTTTAGGTAGAGAAGAATGGCGCTGATTAATTACATACTTTACAACGTTTACTGTACACGTATGGAAGAACATTTTAGCTTTTTCAATTGTAAACACCGTGCACTCACCATAGACGGTGTAACACGACGTGCCTTTCGTGCTGTATGTATTATACATTGTAATTGGAACAGATAACCGAAATTATCCATGAAATGCTTTGGTGTAAAACTGAAAGTACTATCTGTTATAAGATTTTTGGAACCATTTACGTAGCATTTATGCTAGGAAAAATGTTAATGGAAATGCTTTCGTCTAAAGCAGGCTTAAAGGTGGACGAGCAATTTGAAGAATGTTGTAAGAAAATTACTCCTTTGTGCTTTTATTAAAAAAGGAAAAGTATGGACTAGAGATTGGCGCAAAAAAATATGGTAATCAATTATAACACCATTAGGCCCTGTTTCCATGATATGAAAAACTCAATATGCTGACCAAGGTAGAAATTTATTTTATTAAAAACATAAACTAAACATAACTTTTCAACCTTCTAGCAAGGTCTTCGTCAGACTCTGCACCAAGTACAAATGTAACAAGGTATAAAACAGGACGATATATATACACAAACATTACTCCCCTCCAGACTATTATAAAGTTGTTCTGGAACATTCTAGCAGTCTAGTCTAGAGGGGAGTAATGTTTGTGTATATATATCGTCCTGTTTTGTACCTTGTTACATTTGTACTTGGTGCAGAGTCTGACGAAGACCTCGCTAGAAGGTTGAAAAGTTACGTTTAGTTTATGTTTTTAATAAAATAAATTGGTCAGCATATTGAGTTTTTCATGGTAATCAAGCTTTTTAACTCGTGTTTGCATTATTCATACATGAGATTTGCAGGATTCATTCACCAAAAAAAAGTCAAACATTTATTAATACACTTGTAATAATAAGAATTTTCATTTTCAACTAATCATATTTATCACGTACACATCTCATCGCTTTGCATAAATACCTAAATACTAATGAACTGAACAAGAATGCACTGCACGTCATCTCTTTCCTTTTCTTTTTTTATCGAGAAACGGATAAACTATAACATAAACAACCAGCACTCGGAAAACACAGCACAGACAAAAAACGCTCCTTTGGAAACTCACAGATTATCTTCACAATGCCAAACTTTGCTCTGATTGGCTGTTCCACAGAATCCATTCGAGGAAAGCTAGTAGCAATTAGAACATGTCCTATTCCTCCAAACCAGTCAAGCAGTGAGCCAGGCGGCCATGAATTCTACCTAGAAAGTCAGTTCAGCGCCAACTAGGGCATTTCTACTAGAAATCCAGTTCCGTGTGATAGGGGCTTAACATAAATATGTACTTTAGGAAATTAGTCAAGATGTTACCTTATAATAGAAACACAGTCCATCCTTGGATGATTTTGATTTTGATTTGAATTTAAAGTTTTGGGTGCGTCAGCACTAAGGCTATTTTGCACCCGTCACATTATACGGGTTCCAGCCCCTTATCGTTACACATAACAACTCTAACGTTGCATTGCATAACTAAAATCATAAAATCTTCTGACTTTCGTGAAAAGCTGAGGCTGTAAAGGAGCACTCAGCACAAATAATGACAAAACACAGGACAACACAAACAAAATTATACTGGCTATATGGCCAGTCGCCAGAGGCTCGTTAGTCTGCAGTCCAGGGTGTACTACGTGGAATTGAGGTTGACTATTGGGTGCACTACGTGGAAGGAGCACCCCTTACACCTCCATCCTTGGATGATTAAGAGATTCTTATAATTATTCTTAGATAATAAGTCTTATTAGCATTAAGTTTCAAACGTTTTTTTTGTTTAAAACATGTTTTATTTTCTGTCTCTGTTTAAAAAACTATGTAAAACATTTAAAAGATGTTTAAAACAAAAACACTGTTTGTTTTGTTTCTTTTATAAAAAAAACACAAATTTTGCCAACCCTGGTTTTAACCTTCCCAGCGACTTTCATCCATGTTGGGAGAGGATGACAACGATTTTTTTTAGATTTGTGAGAAGAGTGGTCAATTTCCACTCTCTATTTCAGGGAGATTTTTTAGTGTTTGCTTACATTTTGACGTGTTACGCATGTCCCGTGTAGGTCCCTTTACAACCTTGCATCTCAAGGGACTTTTTACACTCCTTTTCTAACCCAGGTGCGAATTTCAGATAAGGGCATTTTCCTCGTATAGACTGAAGGGTGTAAAATGTCATACATGCCGATGGCCCAAAAAACATTAAACAATCTTTCGAAATAATTCTTGGAGCTTTCCTGGGGGTGAACGATGAAGAGGTTTTCTCTTATCTTCAAGAATTAGGAGTAACGTTAGCTCTCGCAAGCTCTGAAGCCTATCCGGAAATCACCTGGCTGATATCCAGAGAAAACCTCTTCACCAATCTTCTGTTCCGCAGGGACTCTTCCCCCTCATCGAGCGGCATCAAGCCAATCGAGGTGTGGCTGGTGGCGTGCATCATGTTCCTGGCGAGCGCCTTCATCGAGTACGCCCTGGTGCTGTTCCAGATGAGATGCGAGCAGAACTGGAACCACCAGAGGAAGTCGGAGCTCGACATCAAGTGCACCAGGATGTTCGTCGTCAGGGGGAGCAGACTCACGGAAGGGAAAACGTATCCTGCTCAGGTAAGCTTAGCTTTAGCACAGTGAATGCGTTCCGGACCGTAAAGGACCAATACTGAGTGTAGAACCAGAAATGAATGATGATCCGAACTGGTAGGAAATTGTATGTTACCACTTACATCTCTCTGCTATGGATTGTGTCGCTAGGGCAAAGTTCAACGCGATCCTCTTGGGAGTTGTAAAGAAAACGCAGGCACACACACTGATAACTATAACTATGAATTATAAGGTATATACACATAACACTTGATTACACTTGCCATGCACTCCTGTATAGGGAAAACTGTTTACACGAAGTTGAAGCTGGTGTTATAACAACGTGCCACGTTAGGCTTACGGTATTTATAATTGTCCGCAATGGTTTCTGGCTGTGTCCCGAGTGGCTTCTCTACGCACACTGGCTAGAAGTAAGTACCGCGCTCAGAATGAATTAGCCCATGGAGTGCAGGTTACTAAAGGCATTTGATATACACAAATAAACAATTGAAGCTATATACAATATAAAATATACAGGGTGACTGGTAATTAGATGTATTCCCTGAAAGGGGTTAAAGTAGAGACAATTTGCAATAAATATGACCATATGATACCCCGTCCGAAAATTAGTAGTTTTCGAGATAATCGAATTTCAATTGTTTTTTTTAAAAAATGACAATTTTCCACATAAATAGATGAATTGAGAAAAAACTGCTCACTGTATGGAACTTATTTCAGCGTTTTCTGATAGCTAACAAATAAGTGGTTCGTTGAAAATTAAGTTTTTCCCAAATAACAATCACATGTAAGTACCGGGTGGGTCTAAACTTACAAGTGATGATAAAAAAATGCACTCTTAGTTTACTTGGCAACGTACTAATAACAAAAATGGTATGACACGAAGCGTACAAATTACTTAAATTACTTCCTTGTTACATCTGCTATCCAACAAGGTACAAATGTTGCTAACATTCACATTTGTGTACAAGAATAATACTTCATTCATCTTCATGTGAATGGAATCAATGAACAATACAATTAAAGAACATTACACGTCTTGCTCAAAGTAGGCACCTCCGTTACGAATGCAGGCACGCAGGTTTTTTACGGACATTTGGTCTCTTAACTCGTTATGTGATGGTGTCCTTGATGTGTTGACCAGCTGTTAAGATCCTGTCCCTGAGCTCTTCTTGCGAGTTTACCTGTGTCTTGTCATGTGGCTCCAAATGTAAAAGTCGCAAGGCTTCAAATCGATGGGGGATCGAGCTGGGCAGTCATCATGCTGATAAATCATGTCACGTCTTGTAGCTAGAGGCACATCCTCCAACAACATTGCCATCCCCGTTCCCCAAAAAAATGTTCATAAGTGATGCC
>NC_139243.1:8633969-8665494 GCF_977018435.1 Lepisma saccharinum
CACTCTGCTGTAGCTATTGTCCCACATGGTTTCCAGCGCTTGTACCACTCTCTCACTATCCCATTCTCCTATAATGCTTTTCCCAACTTTAGCCTAGACGTGAGAAGCATGTTCCCGAGCATCAAAAGGGGACACGTAGTGGATATAGTGAGGAAAAAAGTTGGGAAAAGCATTATAGGAGAATGGGATAGTGAGAGAGTGGTACAAGCGCTGGAAACCATGTGGGACAATAGCTACAGCAGAGTGGGGAGTAAAATCATCAAGATCATCAAGATTAGTGAAGGTCTAAATATAGGCTCTTGCTTGAGCCCTGTGCTGGCGGAATTAGTTATGAATGAATGGGAGAAGGAAGTGATAGTGAAAGGAGGAGATAAGTTAAGTCTATTTTGTAGATATGTGGACGATTGTTTTGGGATATGGAAAGGAACAAAAAGGCAGCTGAGTAAGCTTGTTAAAGATGTAGAAGATGAGAAAGCAGGGATATTCCTTGAGCTCGAAACGGAACAGGAAGGAACATTAAATTTCTTGGATATTGAGATGAAAAAGAAGAGAGGAATGGGGATAGTGGCTACATGGTATCAAAAGAAGTGTTCGGCAGGAGTGTTCTGCCACAAAAGAAGTGATGTGGGTGATGGAACTAAACGTAATTTTATAAGGAATATGGAAGACCGAATAAAGAAGATATGCACAGAGAAAGGGGAAGAAGAAACCAAGATTAATAGCCTGTGGGAACAACTAGAAGAGAATGGCTATGAAAAGAAAGACAGACACAACATCAACAGAAGAAGGAAAGAGATAAAAGAGAGAGGACTGGAAGAGAAGGAAGAAAAAGAAAAAGAGAGATGGTTTGGTATAAGAAGTATGGGCGATGCCACAGAGAAGATATGCAAAGTGCTGAGGAAAGTGGGTATAAGAACTTACAGGAAGGGAGGACGCACTATTTTAAGTATAGCCAGCAAGAAGAATGAAGAAAAGAGAGAGGAGGAAGAGGAAGGGGTTATCTACGAGGTGAAGTGCAGAGGATGTGAAAGTGTATATATAGGGGAAACGAAGAAGAGACTTAAAGACAGGTTAAAGCAACACATGGATGATGTGAGATTGATGAGAGACAGGAATGCCATATTCAAACACACTAGAGAAACAGGACATGAAGTTGAATGGGATTCGGCTAGGCGAATAGGAAAAGAGAAGAGAGAACTAGTGAGAAAATGGAAGGAGGCCAAAGAAATAGAAAAGAAAGGAGAAGACATCATGAATTGGAATGGAGGGCTCAAGATAAACAAGGAATGGAAGAGTGTGTTAGAGAAAGTTGAAAGGATGAAGAAAAGGAATGAAGAAAAAAGAAGTATGAAGAAGGAAGAAATAAGAGAAAAGAAGAAGACCAGAGGAGGAGGTATTCACCCATAACCAGAATGGCAGGAGGGGTGGGGGAGTGGTGAGCAGGTGGTTCTTAGACTCTTGCTGATCTTGACCTGCCAATCACCTGTCAGTGTAGTAGACCCATTAGTCAACAACTGTCAGGAGGTGATATGTTTAATTCCTTTGTAGAAATCTTCCTAGATAAGGACTGTCAACTTGATTTGTTGTTGTGTGGCTTGTGACCCTGCTATGTGTATGTAATCTTTCTGTGTGTAGTTTATTTCATCATTTTAGTTTAGTTCTTCGTCTGAGGAAGACCCTGATACAGGGTCGAAACGTTACGTGTTAAGTGTTTTTACCTTAATAAACTGCCTTGGTCAGCAACTTATTGGTTTCATTATGGAAACAAGGCTTAATTATATTACAATTGTATATTATGAACACGTAGGCTATTTTTGTTCGTCATGCAGTACGTTATAAGCCCCTTAACTATATAAAACAACATTGAGAACATGCCTCTAATAAGGAAATACACTATGTGTTCCTTACTCATTTTTTAAAACTAATTCATTCATTCATTACTAAACAAGAACTAAAACTATACTGTCTGTGGGGACTAAAATCTCCTCAGCAAGGTTAAAAGCTGAGGCTGTAAAGGGACACTCAGTACACACAAGGGCAAACAGAGGACAACACAACCCCACAGAGGATTATACATAATAATTTATTTATTTATTTATTTATGGTTTGCACTTCTACAGAGGATTGAACCTCCAATTACAGAAGGCGTACACTGTGTTTGATTAATACAATAGAAATTACATGGAAATATACAAACACATATTCATTCATTCATACCCGGTGGAGGCACAAGTAGTTCGGATCCCACTTTAAACTGTATGTCCAGTCCCGATTAGCCTTTATGTGCATAAAGTGGACTTAAAACAACAAATCAATACAATCAAATCATTCATTCACGTACAATACATGTAACATACAACATACAACATACGTAACACATGAGATATATATACACTCATCTACATACATTTAGGCAAGAGGTTTATACGTAATTCACAAGTATTGCATACTGTGAACGGTAACATTTATATTAAACAATCTATATTCTATAGCACTGAATCTATTATTCTTTTATATCTGTCAAATGGAAGTGAAAAATCTACACATTGGTTGTTTGCAACAAGGATGTTGTAACTTTGACACATTCTATTTATTGGAGAGTTTCTATATTTCTGAGTTTTTGAAATTTTAGAAGTTAGAATATTTCTATGACGCAGATTATTTTTCCTTATATTGAATTGTATTAATAATCCTCAAATATTGAAAATGCATTAGATTAAAAACAACTCAAAATCCCAGACACTGGCCATCATTTTCCAGACAGAACTCGACAATAAGGAATGCGGTGTCAGATATTACCTAAACTTTACTGGGTCACCAACGGCGTAAACATGTAAACAGGTGAAACCCAGGAAGAGTATACAGGTGACTGACTCTGCATTGCTTAGTAAAGCTTAGGTAATATCTGATAACCCATTCCTAGACTGTATGTCCAGACGCCAGAGCGTCGTTGGCCTGCAAGAAGCCTGTACTGCGTGGAAGTGAAATAAGCGAAGGAAGGAAAGTGAGTGAGGTATAGATAAAGACGGACGGAGCGTGGTGCTGGTCACATCACCTCCAAAAATGACCGAAATTGTGTTGTTTTTTACCTCCATATCTTCATGTGTCTTCAGCTTTCACGGAAAAGCGTAAACGGATTGTATTCTCTCTGTCTCTCTCTCTCCCTCTCTTTATATATATATATATATATATATATTGGGGGATTGTTATTTTGAAAGAAAATACATTCTTGATTTTACCTCGTATTTTCTAAGTTCTTGCCGTCTACTTCGTCTAATGAACGCGCTATTTTCTCGAAACAAAAGAAGAAGCTGGAGAAGAAACGAAGACATCTGGGAAACTTTTTTAATGTTAATTTGTGTCTGTTGTTTGTGGGCTGTTTGTTATTATTGCTGCACAGAAAAAAAGGGAGGGGGTAAGAACCTTCACGATATATCTCCTTCAACTTTTAATGAACACTCCGGTCGCCACGGCAACGCGAAGGCCGATTCTCAACCCCTTCATCACAATCAAGCCGCTGGATATGTGAGCCGACACTGATTCCCCAGGAATAAAAAGTGAGGAAAAAAAACACAAATGCTGCCACCACTGTAACCCAACCTTGTTCTGGGATAATTGAAAGGTGTAGATTTTGACATTTGCAAAAGAGGGAAGGTGCAAAAGCCGACGCTTTCTATTAATTCCCTCCTTTTTTGCAAGACCTCTTCCTCTTTTTTTTGTACCTTCGTGTTCCTTTACAGGCGAACATTAGCATTGCTGAAAAAACCAAAGGGTTCCCCAACCGCGAGTTGAACTTTGTAATTACTAGAGCGATCTGACGGATAGATTTCAACCAGAGTTAGAGATATCTTCTTTGTTTTCTCTTAGTCCTCTCATTGCTAGGGGCGGAGAGGGGGGGTCTCACTTATCGCACACCGTATTGAGCACCTTCGTCTACTGACGTCACAATAAATATTCTCGTTGTTAGGTTGTTACTGCTCTGTAATATCTACAGTGGGATCCATGAGTATTACCTTGCAAATTGTCCATCACCATGTTCGTGCACTTTATTTGACCCAATAACAGCTTCAAGAATTAAAAGAAAACTCAAAACAAGCTGTTGACAACTCCTTCACCACCATACATAAAAATACATAACTTAAAAACACATAGAATGTAAGAGAAACATTAATGAAAATAGTCATGGACAATTTGCACGGTAATACTCATGGATCCCAATGTACGACTTTCAGAAGTTCTGTGGTGTTGGTATATTATGTAATTGTTAATTGGAAATTTTCATGTGTTCCACGAATCAGCGCTCAATATTAATAAGTAACTAACCTGAATGTAATTGATTTATGGCTGCAAATTTTAAATTAAAATTTATTTTCTGTAAAATAATCTAAAAGTAAGAAATGTATAATATCTCAAGTTTTAAAATATCATTATGTTAGATGTTGCTGATTCACTGGAAATTATTCTTATTTTCTATTCAAAGTTAATATATTCTGTGAGCACACTCGTGGACATACTGCAGATTACAAATCGATCAATATTTATACAAATAGCAAAGCTAATCTTATTGCCAATATTTAAACACTAAATTTAGAGGAAGGCTTTGAATAGGCATTTGCATGGTAGTATTTTCTTTCAAAATATGCTTTTTATCACTCTGTTTATTCCTTAATATATACTATTTAAATTTTAAATAACATATCAATATGTGGTAAAACTATCATATGCGGGAAATCGCTCTAACTCGTTCATTCTCAATTTTTTTACATTCGTACTTACCTATTCTGCATTGCGAAACATTGTTTAACAAGGGATTTCGCTTTTTTTTTGAACGAATTAGTATCTATTGTCGACATATCGAGTAATTATTGTTCGTTCTTTTCTCGCTTCCTGAACACGCAAAATGGCGGGCAAATCTTGACTAGCGTTGTGTTTCAAACGGCAAAGCAGTGTTTCAACCTTCTTAACAGAAAAAATCCCGCATAGCCCCGAAAACCATTCCCATATAGCCCCAAAAACCATTCACGCATAGCCCCAGAAACCATTCGGGATAGTATGACCATCCACGAATAGCCCCAAAAACCATTCACGATAGCCCCACTCACCATCACGGTAAGGTTAGGTTAGGTTGCTTTAGGTTGGGCAATATAGTGAAAAAACTGTGCGTTTGGAAACACTTGCCGGGGATTACGTCATCAGATGCTAGCAACATCCGGTTCAAGTAAATGGATGGAAATGAAAGCAACAGCTTTCGTGCATCGGACGGACATTATTATAGAAAAATACATGATTTAGAGTCCAAATACATTGAAAAATGCGAGAAAACACTTCTACGACCTTCCGAAATTACACAGAAACTCAATTTCGTAAGTACTTTCTCCTGTAAATTTGAAGAAATCTATTTCCCCGTTATGACATTTTTACCCAATATGTTATTTAGGGTCTAATCTTTCCATCCACATACACATTGAACATATGTATAAATAATTTCAACTAATGTAACTTTCTTATGATAAGATAACTTTGTGATCAATGGGGGTTGAAGAGTAAAATCTCAAGCATAAATACACAGAAATTTCGATAATAGAGTAGTATATTTTTTGATAAAACGGCTCCTGGGTAGATTAGGCCTAGGGGAGAGCACGTGCTTTGTTCTCTGCCAGCCAGAACTCGCCTTCACTTTGCGAGGGGAATTTGAACTTGATTGCTACATTCACAGCGGCGGGGAGGGGGAAGCAACCAACACAGAGAACAGCCTACTTACGAGATTTAAGAGTAACGTAAATACAGAGCATTCCCTCACATTCGCTACGAGACTCGGCGGCAAGCGGCCCGGCATCAGCGCTTGTCTTTCCCGGTGAACGGGTCAGCGACAGTCGGTAGAGTCGGCTAATTAAATTACAGTTTTCATATTGTGTACTAAACTTGACTACAGAAGGTGTTGAAAATGATGTCCTTCTGCTGCAACACATTCCTGTCATCTCCCAAGGAAATTGCCATTGACACGTACAAGTTCGTCTACTGTAATTCTCCCGATTTCTTGTACAATACTCTCTTTTAACTCACGAATGGTGTGCGGATTGTCTTTGTATACTTTATGGAGAACTGACCCTGTTACTCTAAACGTTTTTACGAGGTTTAATATAGTGGTCCTATATGGAACGGGAACACTAGGAAATTTCGTTGCAAAACGTCGTCGCACTTCTCCACAATTCCTCTTTCCGAAGTAACACCCGACAAGGTAAATCCTTTGTTGTAATGTAAACGTTTGTGGTGCCATATTAAGCCACAACAACACACGGACACGACACAACACAACTTCCGAGGGAGGATTATACTGGCGTCAGTCTGCAACGTCAACAGAAAGGGAAAGAGAGCGAAGGCAGGGAGAGCGAAAAAAACAGACTGTAGCGTGCAACTGTCGCGGACCCGTTCACCGGGAAAGACAAGCGCTGATGCCGGCCCGCTTGCCGCCGAGTCTCGTAGCGAATGTCAGGGAATGCTCTGTAGGTGTTTTAAGGCGTTAATAAAGTGCAGTGATGACAATTCCCCCCCAAATCATATCATGCGTCCCCCCTTCCAAATCATATCATTCACGCTCTCAAACCATATCGTAATTCATACAAAGTATTTAATTACGACAGCGTATCCACCGAAAGTAACTTTTATCTTAGCCTTACTGAACACTATACTTGATCTGCCCATCCTCCCTAAATAGGGGTGCCGATCACTCAAGAACGCCCCTAAAATCGTTCATCATAATCTCCCAAAATAGTTTGGATGAATACGTGATTATTGATGTCTATTTGAATGAAATACCATGTTAAACTGTCCATATTTTTTAATTGTTCGATTTTATAGTTATAGAACTTCACATTCACCTCAGTATGGCGCCAAACACGCATTCTCACAAGACATTATCGCGAGCGAAACGAGCATAAGATATTTTACATGCATTTCTTTGCAGGCTTTCAAGAATATTAATTTAATGGGGTGTCAATACTTTCTTAGGATCCCGAGATATTTATTTTTTCCAGCTTCTCCTTTGGTTCGTTCCGGGTTGAAAACGTGGATACCACATCGCTAAATACAGTCTCCAAAATTTAATGTTCGAACTCTCTCTCCATTACAGAAATCCCTTGACAATCTAAGATTTAACATTTTATCAAGAGCTTCAAATCTCACACCTTAAATTTAATACTCAATTCTACCACCAAGATTTCCATGCCAATTTTAGACTTACTGTTGATATTGAAGAGTGGACATTGCCTCCTCCAAAAAATTAATTCTCGGTCTCCACACCAGAATTTCCGCAACAGTCTAAGACAATAATAATACACAAGAATTGGATACCCCCTTCAATTTAATGCTCAACCCCCTCTAACTAAAATACCCCCCATACTCAAAGACGTAGAGTTCGATACTGTCCTCCCCAACGTTTAATTCAGACCTCCCCTCCCAGGACCCACGTGTCAATTAAGGCCTAATATGTAAGAGTTGCATATTTCTCTCCCCCTATTCGATAATACCCTTATACACTTTCATTTCTCCATCTAATGGATTAATTATGGTGTATTTAAGGCCTAAAATGTTTACATATATTTTAGAAAAATATATAAATGTTTAATTTTATATTATTTGAAGGCAACCCCCCAAAAAATCTCTCCATAATCCCCCCCCCCCGTGGGCACCCCTGATAAAGTGTTTACTCTAACTAGAAACACAATCCTTCATTAGATGATAAACAGATACCTTATCAACTATTATTCTTATAAAATGTCTTCTTATCATTATGTTTTATTTGTTTAAAGGTCGGTATTGCTGCTACAACTATTTTTCGTCTTCTTCTTCTTCTTCTTCTTCTTCTTCTTCGGGAACAAAACCCAACAAGCCTAACCTATTACTACCCAAAAAAAGATACCTGCCAATGGCAATGCATAAACAGTTGTAGCAGCAATCACTACCTTGATTAAAACTGTTTTTGTTCTTGATTGAAACACTGTTCAAAATAATGAAAACACGTATAAAACAAATAACTAATATATTTGTTTCTTTTCTTAAAAGACACAAACCATGCTCGAAAGCGCCAAATTCACCTGGAATGCGTCGTTGAGGCTGTGCATGCGCATGCGCTCTCGTTCGTTGCTCTCCAATCTGCGCAAGTTCCGCTCCCGAGCGTTGAGTACCGGTTTCTTGCGCCTGCCGGTAGAGCGGCGCGACGATCGCGGCTGAGTGCCCCCTTGCACGTCGTCGCTCACCGACGAGGAGTCTGTCAGCTCCGGTTCGGCGACGGCCTCGGGGCATGGCCGACTCCTACTGTTATTTGACCTTGACCTGGAATTTAAAAAAGAAGACAATCACTACAAAATATGTTATAAATAAATCAACAGATGGCTCTGATTCTTTTTAATCCTTTGCATGCTGAATTATCAATAAATTGAACGTACGAAAGTAAAACGTTTGGCCAATAAATTGGTAAAATTTTAAAATACTGTCATAATCTGTGAACTTGCACAAACTTGTTCTTATCTGTGTAAAAATGCATAGTAATGAAACTAACTTTGGAATATGTTTATAATTTGGAGATACAAGATCAGGATTCTCAGTAGACTATTTGGTATGTTTTATTCCCAGCAATACTCTCGAATGGGATGAGTAGCTGATCTCATTTTTCATCTCTTTTCTGCAGTTAGCATAAAATAAATCACGTACGGATTTATCTTACACTAGAGGCGTCTCGTGAACGCATGCGGTGCATGCTGCGCATGCGTCAATTGTGGGAAAAAGGACAGCTTGCACTGCGACGACATTAATGAGCATTTCTACATTCTAATTTCTTGATATAGGAGAAGTATTTATTTTACACGAGAGCGCTCAACTAAGCTTATATTACATTTCTTGGATCTGAAGTGAAAGAAAGTAATAATTCTTTTCCCACAACTGACGCATGCGTCACTTCAGAACTTCATGCCAGGAGAGATGGAATGATTGCCAGCACTGTTACCATTTGACCAACACCACTACTATTTCTTCTTATGCATGCATAAAATTAATCTACGCAAAGCGACTACTTTAACCATCGGCCGAAAAAAAGGTGACTAAAAGGGGCCTAAGGTGCTTCTCGAAACGGCCAAGCAAGTTTTTTATGGATCCTCGTCTAAAGCTGTCCCTACACGATTCAATTGTCATTGAAACAGAGACTCAAGAAAATCGATATTTAAAAGACAACAATGTTGTGATTGGAAATCTTTGAAAGGTCTGAAATTGCAACCGTAGACATCAAATAAAAAATTGACAACGATTTCATATTTAATGGAAAGGCGGCATGAAAGAATGAATTTATTAACCAGTAATAAAGATAATTTTCTTTCCAAAGGACGATGTATACCAGAAGCTGGATAGAAGTATGGTATATTTTCTCGTATTTTTAATAATAATAATAATAAAAAAAATCGTCTTTTTTAGATTTTAGATCGGGTGTTTCGGTCTCAGGAGTCGTTTTTACAACAGACGTTTGTCTCGTAGATTAACACCATGCAACGATGGAATTTACATTGAAAAGGCATGAAAAAAAAAGGATTACATGCAAGTTTAATGTGTATAGATTGAACATAAAAATATAAATTAAGAAAAAAACTTAAAAGAAGAAATGAAAGAGGAAATAAGGATTACATGTAAACTAATGGACACAAAAATAATCTGAGCCACCAGGGGAACTGGGCAATCATAATGGCACGCAAAATATCAGTTTCACATATTATCTACATTCTAATTTGGGTAGTTGTTTTTCATTTTTTTAAAAATATAAAGTGCAATTTAAGATGAACAACACAAAAATATTTTAATTTTTGTGAAATGTAATGGTTTGGTCAGGTAACCAGAATGGAGGAGGAAACGAGTTCTTTGAGGTAAGACCGGAAGGAAGAAGGCAGACCAAGAAGTCATACGAAAAAGTGGTGGATGACTTGTTTATTGTGGTAGGTGTTTATGTCCTGGTATGTACATTTAATAATAAATCAGGACATCAGTTCCATGAAATGACAGTTCGCCCTGTTTTTTTTGTGTTAACTTTATTGTATCAATATGATTTATTTACAATAAAGATACACTGTTAATGGGGTATGCGATTTAACCAAACTTGCTTGGGTTTCCAGAACACGTTTGCTTTACATAGTAATTTGCATTATGTGTTAGTCTTGGTTTATTTGGTGGTATAAGTATAAACAGATTAATCAATCTGATAGTTTAGTTCATTTCAGATGAATGATGGGTTAGTGAAGATACCAAATACTAAAATATGAATTTAGAATTCATAGGTGTGATGGTGAAGCTGTTTAGATTTGATTGTAATGCGAATATATGTCTACAAGATCATGATAAGACGTTTTAATTCGAATGGTGTTGCCATTACTATTATGTTGTGAAGCAGAGTTATGACTAGGGCTGGGAAGTTGAGGAAAAATTATTTTCTTTCCTAGTGTCCGAAGACGAGGCCCAACAGAATATATGTTCATTTTGGGTCATTGTGGGCCAGAGAAAGATGGGTTTTATTTGTCCTTTTTTGCCTTTTTCGGCGTTTTTTGGCTTATTGGTCCTTTTTTAGGTCTTAACGGCTTTTTTTTTTTGCAACTTCACCTTCTTTCGACTACGTTTTTACTGCTCATTCTCAATTCGAATCATCATCAGTTCATCACCTCTTAAACATCCTTTCTGTAGTATAGAAATAAAAATATATATATATATATATATTTGAACCATCCCTGAAACGTGAGAAAAACATTTTTGGACGACTGAAGCAGGTACGGTACAAGGTCCATTAACCATAACTTGTCTGGAAGGTCGCGCTTTAGATGACTATTGTGATATACTGCAATGCCAACTGAGGTAAGGTTTCCGAAGTCCTATTTCTGTAACCCTAGTGTGGTTAGGCCAAATATGATTCTTCAAATATGATTTTTCAAATTATGTTAATCTAAAAAAATATATGATGTCTGAAAGAAGATGCATTTCATTCATATAGTTTTTTCGCAATGTGTGTTCCATACCACCAGAATTTTGTATTTCTTTTATTAATTAAATATGTAATTAAAACTGAAGTTATTAATTAATTTGGATCACATTTATACATCCTTTTTTCAGTTTTTAGGTTCTTTTTTTGATATTTTTAGGTCTTTTTATAGGTCTTTTTTTGGCAATTTATAGGTCTTCAACTTCCGAGACCTAGTTATAAGATTAAGATTTGATGTAGTGCGAGAGAAGGAATAAATAAAACTGAGGTTCTGTGCAATAGTGTGATATGATCCACATTTTTATGTGACGTCATCAGTAGAAAATATGTCACTAATGTATTTATTTTTGTGAAGGAATGCGTAATTTCTTAGTTATTATATGTAATAATGTACCTTGTTTGTAATGTATATCTTTTGTTTATTGTTTATTGTATTTTATGCTACATTATGGGTAATTTAATGTATCTTTGTTTGCGAGAGCGCACTATACGAATTTGTATTTCTAAAGATGCATAGATGTCAGTTTTGTTGATAGTATCCTTTTGTAGATAGTGAGTGATTCATCTGTACTTTAATCTGTGTTCTCGAAAATAGTATAAAAGCGAGGATGTCGCGTAAGAAATCATCACACACACTTTTTCGCCACTGATCGACGAAGCTTTTAAACTTAAAAAGAACTCCTCGGTGTTGTGCATACATCCTGGTATGGTAGTTCGGGGCGCAAGCTAGGCCTATGTGATCATAGGTACGCCGATAGCCATGCATTGATGATATGGACAATACTGCAACCATTCTACGTTATATAAAAAAGCTAGCCTAAGGATTAATTTGGAAATAAAAGGCTAAAGAGCAAATATTGGCTCAGTTATCATTGCATATCTCTTGGTGTGGTAGTTCGGGGCGCAAGCTAGGTCTATGTGATCATAGGCTTGCCGATAGCCACGCATTGAGTTTATGCGTTTTAGTTGAGTCAATTCATGGACAAAGCGAAATCCTCGCCTTCGTCTCAAGTATATTTGCATTATAATTGCAATAAATAAAGAATAAAACCTTTCAGTTTATACATACGGCAGTAATGTGGTTTTATTTCTCTGTGCTGTGAATATTGTCTTTGCCTAACACTATCCCTGTACCTGAGAGGAGTCTGTGTACTTCACTGAGTTTCATCGTTCACCGCTGAGTATTATTAAGTAAATATTAATAGTATAATAATACGACGCGTCTAATTACAAGAACGTATCAAGTGTGTGTGTGTGTGTGTGTTTGTGTGCGTATTAATGGTATAATAATAAGGATAAAATTAAACTAAACTATATGTTTAAGAAAATATTAGAATTGATGACGAAAGATTCTTTTAAATGTGATGAGGCCTACCTCAATATGACTATGGTTTTGACAAGCACCAGTTGCTCATAAGGCGGTGAGGGCACATACATTGTACATAAAGTGTGAACACTAGGGCATCATACTTATGAGGAAACATACCTGTAGGCTTCCTCTCGCCCCTGCCACACGAAATCTCGGTCTGGGTCTGTTACCATGCCAACGGCGTCTTCCGGGTGACGCTCCGGCTGGTCGGACCTCATGGCTGAAAAGACAAAGGGACATTGTTAATCACCCACGGCATGGAACGTTCTTGCAAACAATTGAGTTAGTTGAATGTCTGCCATTTCAAAAAGAAGACTACACACATGCATACACAGTGGCGACGATTAGGGAAGCCCCCCTGAAATTTTGCCACTTCTTGTCCCCACACTATGGGTTCTTACTGCTAAGCCATGTATACGAATATAAGGTAAGTTTCTCTTGCCCCTCCCCCAGCTTTGACACCCAAACGCCGCCACTACACACACACGCGCATACATACATGCACAGGGTTTCATTAAAATGGCGCACGCGGAACACAGAAACGTACATAGGACAACAAAACAAACAATTTGTCTCGGTACCATTTTTTGTAGTTTGGTGCGTCGTTTTGGTGATAAGAACGTTAAAAAAATAACCTGTATGCTTGCAACCAGGGTTTGGCATGTTTAAAACAAAAGTGTTTTACAACTTGTTTTAAACGTTTAAAACACATGGCTTTGTTTTTTTCACAAATGTTTCAAACGTTTTAAACAAACTGTTTTAAACATGTTTTTTCAGACTTGTTTAAAACACATTTTGATATTTGGTGTTTGAAAGTTTGTGGTTATTTGCGTGTATTGTAACTTTGCCATTTCATTCAATGCGTGTCATTCTACTTACTGTGCACAGAAATATGTTCAGTGGCTGAAAATGTATATTGATAACAGAAAAACATATTGGGATGAATATGCGTGGCAGGGTTGCCATGTTTAAAACAACTTGTTTTAAGCGTTTAAAACACACGGCTTTGTTTTTTAAAATGTTTAAAACATTTAAAACAATATGTTTTAAACATGTTTTTCTCAGACTCGTTTAAAACACATTTTGATTGCGTGTTTTGTAACTTTGTATTTTTATTCATTCCGTGTCATTTTGTTTATTCTTTACAGATATTTGTTGAGTGGCTGAAAATGTATAATCAGTTAACAATTAAATATATCGTGATAAGTACCCGTGGACCTTTTTAAAACGCCTGCCTATGTTTTTTTACAAGTGTTTAAAAAATTCATGGATGAAACAGTTTTGTTCCTCAGTTAATACACTGCACCCAGTTGTTAATGTAAATATTTTGTTGCAGTCACGAAAAAATGTATTCCGAAAAACAGAGTAGCTACCACGTGCATAGAGTGGGGCCTGGCAACTGGGCATTAGTTGAAGTTTCTTGAACAGCCTACATGCGAGATTAAACTTTTAAGATTAACAAAAATAAGTATTTTAAGAAGTTAATCAAGCGTTTACCTTATAACTAGGAACATTGTCCTTCCTTGGATTATTAACAGATTCCTTATTAATCATTATTCTTAGAAAATAAGTCTTCTTGGCATTATGTTTTAAACGTTTTATTGTTTAAAACATGTTTTTTTGGTTCTTGTTTAAAACACTGTTTAAAACATAAAAAATATGTTTTTTTCGAAAAGAAAACAAATTTGGCAACTCTGCTTCCAACCAGTGATGTGCCGTAGACTATAAGTTTACGTCTACATGCGTTGTCTACGCGTAATCTACACGAAGATTACATTGGCTTATTGTTTACATAGTCTACTGTAGACAACAAGTGCAGATGTTTTCACCTAATTTTCAAATTAATATTGACATTTTTTATTTGCTTGTTAAATTAAACTATTTCCCAGCAGAACGCACACGATAATACTCAAATAATACGCCGCTCGGCGCTACGCACGTGAAGAGTTCGTCGTAGCATAAATAAACCAAGAGCAGACGCCGCCAGGTTGCGGAAGACTTTAGCCGGTTGTCATGGCAACGGTGACGTCACCTAGCGTTGGAATTGAACGGGTGTCGCCATCTAGGTGCAGCAGTTCTCTCGTCGACAGAAAACATTGCATCCAGTGGTTGTGGCAAAATCGTTGCGTTCTCGCGAGATCTTGTTCCGTGTGTGTGTTTCGCATTTCCTATCGTGTGTTGTGTTCATGTGTTGAGCTGTGGTGTGTACAATGAACCCAGTAAATGACTTGGTGTGTAATTTTTTGCAGACACCATTTTCCAGATGGACGGATGAAGAGAAAAAAGACGTTTTAAATAGTGTGTGGGAGCACTGAGACTTACTATTTGTTTTTCATTGCCTATAAATGTACTTCTTCACCTGTTATTTTAGGCACGAGCAGCTACTGGTAGACAATGCAAACAACAGGGAAGAAAGAAATCCCAGTACTCTTTGAAAGAGAAAGTAGTTTTTTTCTTTAAATATGTCGATAATCTGGGCCTATAACCAACTTAAGACTATCGGACGTAATCAAAGTTCTTGAATTTTCACTAACGAGGGGAAAAGGGACTACCGGAAGAAAAACATGACAGCCATAGTGAGAACTGACATTATTTTTTACACTGACCAAAGGGAAGACTAAACATATTTTTTGTCTTATTACTGCATAGGAAAGTGCATTTGTCTTTATAGTAGATTTTTCCACGCGTGAAATTGTGGTATTAGAAGTAAAACAAATCTTATCATTTTACGGACATCGTATTTTTTTGGGTGCGTCGCGACAAGTTTATTTTGCAGTTCAATTAACACCTAGTGAATTGATTGAACGTAAATAAATACTTAAGACACTTATTTCTGCAGTTTAATACTTGACGCTCTCTATGTCCACCTGCTGATGCCGGTTGCTGCTTCTAGAACGATGCGCGTGCCTTGCGCGGAGAACGTCATGTTGTTTACGTTGATTACGTAGATTACACGTAGAATGTAGATAATCGTTGTTTACGCGTAGACGCACATCACTGCTTGCAACCCAACACATCATTGGATCGCATCTGTGACGTCTCTTCCTGAATGTTGGAGCCAACTTCCTTTTTTTAAATGGAAAGGTTGGCGGGCGTGTGGCATATCAAAATGGGTTAGAATTTCACGAGAAACACTTAGGTATGAGTGAGTCTGTGCATTCGCAACGGACAAATCATTTCGAAGCGGATAACCTCATTCACATAATTATAATTCCGTACCAGTCTAAAAACATACAAACACTTTATAGATTTGACAATTTTAATCAGTGCAAAGTAGAAAATAATTCATATTTTATGCAATGGGGTTCAAGATAAGTGAAGGGGTTCCATGCTTACATCCTCAGATACGCCATTGGACAGATATACGGTATCCAGCGAATCCCATTGACGCTCACAAAGATCCCAGAATGCAACCTCGAAAAAAGAAGCCATGAATCTTGAGTCCAGAGCGTGGCAGAGGAAAGATTACAGACATAATGAACCGTTTGCTAATGATTGATGTACAGCGCCGTACGCAGAACAGCGGCCAAATCACGGAATTACATTTGATTATTATGACTCAGGTTTCTGCCATCGTTTAACTGCGGGCAGGGCCGCAGCGAAATAGCCCGTAACGGAGATAGCGACGCACCGATTCGACTGGGTGCATTTCGAAATTAATGCCGCGCTATAACTCCGCCTTTCGGTGCGACGCCATCTTGGATGCAGTGTTGCCAGTCGACGGAAATTTCCCTTTACAGAATCATAGGTAGAAAGGAAAATGATAAACAAATCTGATCAGAAATACCAGAATTACAGGAAAATTTAAGGACATCACACTCGTTGATTGAAGGGTCAATAGAGTACTTTACCCCGTCTCCAAAACGAACCACAAAAAAATTTAACTTTGGAAAAATTAATATCGTGCCACTATTATCGAATTTTTAAATTGCAACACAGCAAGTAATGGCTGTTAAAATTTCCATATTTTGTATACTTTTCGTAAAATAAACAATTTAGTTACCAATAATCTTTATCATTCTCTCCTTAATTTCATTCTTTTAACCATATCTGTGAATTAATGTTTTCTATCAGTCCACAGAAATGATAGTAACAATTATACTGCCTTATTGATTGATTTGGTTCATGTTAGTTCACCACCTGCCACTTTTGACTAATTGAGAAAATAAGGATGAGTAATGATATAATAAAAGCGATGACGAACACTCACAAAGAACACCCACACCCAGGTCGGGGTTCGAACCCGGAACAAACGAAATTATACGGCTATGATAAACAACAATAATAAGAATAATTGATAAAGAAGAAAGAAGCTTGGATTAGCTTACATTAGGAACGAGTCAGAAGGTAATTGGAATGAAGATATGGAAAAGAGAAATAGTGTCAAGCAGACAGTAAGACGAGCAAAGATGAAAGCTTGGAGAAAATTATTGATTTGTTTTGTTTTACTTCGCTTTTCTGTCACTTTTTGGCTAATCGCGAAGATGAGGACGAATGTTGATGAGATAAATGAAGAGACAATCACAAACATAAAGGGACGTCACAACACGAGCCTCACAGGAAATTATACTGGATGTGAGTCCAAGTTCCAGAGCCCAGGGTGTACTGCGTGGAAGGGAGGTTGCTATTTGGGTGTCTGCGGAAAGAGTCACCCCTTGCAACCAGATTATGAAGAGAAACTGAAGAGAACTCTTATCATACCCTTCGGTATGTGGGATCGAACTGGGTTGATATAGCTCACTGGTCATTAATCCTCGCTTATAGAGCAACTCGCTATTCGTGGTAAGGTGCGAGAGGTACTAACTACACACATATGAATGGCAATACACAACACTTGAGTTTAAACCCCTACAGACTGGATCAACATGGCTTAGTGGACCATGGTATACCTGTCTCTGCACAGCAGCTGAAGATCTCCGATGAATGGTTATGGTTGCGACTGTACAGTGGGATCTATGAATATTACCGTGCAAATTGTCCATCACCATGTTCGTGCACTTTATTTAGCCCAATAAGAGTTTCAAGAATTAAACGAAAACTGAAAACAAGCAGTTGACAACTTCTGCACCAGCATACATAAAAATCCATCGCTTAAAAACACATAGGATGGAAGAGAAAAAATTAATGAAAATAGTCATGGACAATTTGCACGGTAATACTCGTGGATCCCACTGTACAAAAGAGTCTGACTCGTGATTCGTATCTCTCCCTCCGCATTGCTAGCGTCGTCGCCTTGTAATCAAGTGATTTACGGGTTCGATACCCGGTGGAGGCACATAGTGGTTCGTATTCCACTTTAAACTGTACGTAGGTCCAGTCCCGATTAGCCTTACTGTGCACAAAGTGGACTTAAAACACCAACTCGAACCAACTCAACTCAACTTCCTCTCTCCATCTAATGCTAGTAATTGACTGACCTCTCAATGTTCGCTCTGTAACTGACTGACCACTGACCTCCGTCCTTCCAGACATTATCGAATTTACTCAATAATGCCGACTCAGTTACCTGTAGTCTCTTCCTTGATTGCAATTGTTTGCACCTGTTTACAACGATGGCGATCAAGGAATCTCGGCAATGTCTGACAAGACATTCCTTAGATGTTTCTAGCTATTTCCTGTCTACAAAGCTGATGGCTAAATGTCTGGGATTTGAAGTACGTTGTATTTTACATTTTAAGGATTCTACAGATTGTTACGAACTATCAAAGAAACCTTAAGCAATCCGGGCAGTTGAAAACCTTAAAGTAAATGTTGTAAACGAGTAAGTAATGTAGAGCACAGAGAAGGGGATATCAAAACAGAGAGAGAGAGATAGAGTGCTGACAATATGGAGAGAACACCTTGAAGAAATATTCAAAGTAAACAAGGAAAATGAAGGGAGAAAAACTATTGAAGGAAACAGTACAAGAAGAAAATACTCTAGAAGTGTTTGAAGTGGACCTTGCAATAGAGAAGCTGGACAAAGCAGCAGGCGCATATGAAGTGTCTCCAAAACTGACTAAGTGTGGATGAAAAGAGGCCACGCAGTGGATGTGGAGTATATGTAATGAAGTCTGTAAGAATAACAGTACATCAACCGACTGGGAGAGAAATATAATTATACCACTCTATGAGAAGGGTAGTGCAAGCAAGTGAGAGAACTACAGAGCAATATGCCTTTCCTCAGTAGCAATGGAAGTCTACTCAAGAATACTGGAAATGAATCTACGAAAAGACGGGGAAAACAAAGTTGAAGAATAGCAGACATCTATATCTATACTGCGACAAGTCATTGCAGTTAGCCCTTGACACAGTATTGGAAGCTCTTGTAAGATTTGGAACATCTCTCTCACTTACACAGAGAATACAAAGTGGACACATTACAAGAAGTGAAAGGAATACACAGTGTGTATACAAAGTGTTTAGGCTGGCTTAATAAAAAGTGTAAATATGTAGGACTTATCAAAAGCCTTAGTTAGTCTTCGGTGTACATCCCTCCTAAGTTCACCCACTTAGGGGCACGGCTGTACAATTGCTGGATGCCCCTGTGGAAATCTTCATTTAGGATTGTGTTTATGTGCCTCGTCACAACTTCTTGAATTTTCAAAATGGTGTCAAAACGTCGGCCCTTCAGATGGGATTTCAATTTTGGGAATACAAAATAGTCTACCAGTGAAAAATCTGGCGAATTAGATGGATGGTTTAACACAGTCACTTATTTCCGTGTCAAAAACTGTTTGACAATAATTGTCTTGTGGCTTGGCGCATTGTCGTGCCGCAGGAACAAATCACCGGATGCAACCAGCTCTGGTCCCACTTATTGCGGTCTGAACCACTGTGTGCCTTTGTGCATATCATGATCCATAGCAATCTGTGACTATGCACGGTTTTCATTCATGATGAGCCGCCATATCTTCCCGACCAACACGGAATCGACGATGCCAAATGATAGCATTGGCACTACGAAAGGCTTCATTTGCCATAAGCAGTTTTAAGTATTTCAACGGTTCCTGAAGGGGTTTTACCGAGTTTTACACCAAACGTAATCGCCACTCTTTCTTCTGGTTTCAAATGCATGACGAGGGTTCAAAACACTGCACTAATTTAATTACAGAAGGCAAACCAGGTTTGCTATGAATTCAACAACACACTAATTGTGATTGATCAAACAAAGATGACAACTTTCAAGACAGTGTAAGTCTCCAACAATACTCTATAGAACAGGGAGCTTGACACTAGTTCCAAAACATTAACAAGAAAATAGATTCCATATTGGCGAGATGATATACCTACGAAGAACGATAGATAAGACAAGAAGAGACAGGATCAGAAATATCACTATTAGAAACCAGGAAGATCGCAAGAATAAAATGTATGGATGCATCACCACATATGACCATTTTGCACACTTCAATATACATGGGGAATATTTCCTTATCTAAAAGACTTGCCTGGGAGTTAAAAAAGGGTGTAGAAAAACCTTGAGAAAGGTTAGAAGTGCAGGTTGTAAAGGGACCCACGCAGGATATACACTACAGACTTCCTCAGAAACAGTCCCGCTTTTCTCAAAAAGCTAGACACATTAGTTAAAACATTCTTTATCTCCCAACATGGATGAAAAATCCACAGGCCAGAAAGCAAGAGTTGGGAGGATGACCGTGTATTCAGTGGGAAGAGTATGTGGAAAGGAGTAAGAGACAGAAAGGGAAAAACAATGCCGGATTTGATTTGTTTTAATTCGCTTTTCTGCCACTTTTGGCTAATTGCGAAGATGGGGGTGAAAGACGATAACATGGAGTAGATTAAGGGACAGTCACAATCACATATGGACAGCACAAAATGTAAGTCTCATAGAGGATTGTACTGGCCATGGATTCAGACGCCAGAGGCTCGTTAGTCTGCAAAATGCAGTCCAGGGAAACGAGGTTGACATTCGGGTGTCTTGATAAGAGGATTACCAAGTACACCCTACCGGAAATACAAAAAATAGCCTGGATAGAAAAGCGTACAAAAATGAATGGAAGAACCCGATGCTTAACAGCAAAAATAAACGGAGTAGAAGAAGAAGAAGAAGAAGAAGAAGAAGAAGAGGAGGAGGAAGAAGAAGAAGAGGAGGAGGAAGAAGAAGAAGGAGAAGAGGAGGAGGAGGAAGGAGAAGAAGGAGAAGAAGAGGAGGAAGAAGAAGAACAGGAGGAGGAGGAGGAAGGAGAAGAGGAGGAGGAAAAAGAAGAGGAGGAGGAGGAAGAAAAAGAAGAAGAGGAGGAAGGAAAATATACAGTTTTGTGAATGCAACTTCAATTTTTCGAATGAAGGGAAATGCTTGAAGAAAAAGGGGAATTTTGCACCTTTGAAGGAAAAACATTTATTTCTGGTTGTGGCAACACTGCTTGGATGAAACGACGGGCGTCCTGAAAACAAGGGAAGGGGGCGAATGTCAGGTGAAGGCGACCTCTATAAATCTGCACTTAATCTAAACATTGTTTACGTGGGCTAGCGTTCTACAAAGTCTATTTAATCACTGCGTGTCAATTTAAGCAGAACCGATTCTATTTACACTAAAATTCTCATATTACATCCAGTGGCGGATTAATGAACTTTTCTCCTGGGGCATATCATTTTAGCTGTCGCTTGTTAGGCGATGGTCCCCTTCTGTCGCAGTCACTGGTCATCAGCGGAAAAAAATAACAGCTTGCTTGCGGTGCTAAATGTGATGTACGGTCACCGACAATAAAAAAGGGGCACCTGCATTCTGAAATACGCGCTTCCCTGTAAGGCGTCATGCGTGTTGCCTAACTTTACAGCGAACATTTGCTACTAAAATCCACTTATCGACGTGGCGTTAGACAACATGCAAAACGCCTTGTAAGGAAGCGAATATTTCAAGATCTAAGCGTCCCATTTCTATTGCCGTTGACTGTACAGTCACGGACACTGCCGGCTTGTAATGTATACATTGACTTTCAATGAAATCGTTACAAGCCGGCAGTGTCCGTGACTGTACAAGTTATGTTGTAACTAGAACGAAATAAACATTACTTTGAAGTAAGAAACCAAGTTACTTTCTTCAGCCAAGTAACCGTAAATCTAAATCAGTTACTTTTAAGAAGTAACTTTACCAAGTCTGGTATAGAGGGATAAAATACAGGGTAACTCAAAAAGAATTAAACAACTTTACACAGTTATTATGACGTAATTGTTTAAGATAGAAAACCAAGGAAGGCACCAATACATAGAAAAACTCTGGACGTTTTCCTCACATGATTCACATTTCAATGATCCAATAAGGAAACCACACGACGTTTGGCAAACGTCCAAATGATAATCAAGCTCCTTGTCTTACAAGAGACAGCATGTTGTCGACTATGGTTTCGAAGACACTAACAATTCACCACTGTATCTCTGGCAGATATTTTGGAAGGGGTGGAATATACACATTACTACAGTAACTCGTGCAGAAATGTCTTTGCTAAAATGTGATTGAATCAGTCTTCACTAACTCCAACACACAATATGCCTTCTGCTGGTCAGTTGCCATTTTGCCACACTAGCGATCCTGGCGGAGCAGCGGCAAAGCTACATAAGCGTGCCGTGGCAATAAAACTTCCAGAGGTTTTCTTTATATTGATGCCATGTTTGATTTTCTATCATAAATAGTTACGACATGATAGCTGAGTAAAGTTGTTTCATTTTTTTGACTTGCCCTGTAGAACACGAAGCATAATGTATTGTAACAACAAGTGAATTTAAAATTATGTATTGCATACAGCTCGAAAAAGTGCGACGTGCTTGGGGGACAAGTGCTTACGCTTAAGGGAGTTTTATTTTACTTGTTCTATTGGGAATATCAAACTTACGATGGCATAGAAAAACACATGAACGGGAAGAGGACAGGTTGAAGATTTTCTTAGTGGTCTGAAAAGTCGAAACTTTAATTTGATTAGCCGTAACTTGAAGTTGCTTCTCCACAAGGAATACATGGGATTGTGTATGCTTAAATACTTATTCATCATATTTTAGCAGATCGTATCTACCTTAATAATTAACTTCAAAAACAGCTTCCACTTGCAACGTGAGGAGAAATTCATACTCTTTTGTACAATGTTTCCCCCCTAGTAACATTGCCCATTCCAAATATACAAAAAATAAATGCACACATGGTGAAACTGTTATTCTTCGCCTTAAATATGAAGACCCTAGCATTTTACTTTTGTACGTAATAGCATAATACAGTATATACGTATATCTCATATATTTGTGTGTGTGTGTGTGTGTGTGCGCGTGTGTGTATGCAAATTAAGATATTTATCCCCTCAGTTCTCGATGACTTTGCACCCTGTCGCTTGCACAAGGAAAATGCACATTTCAAATTACACATAAAAATGAACATTTGAAGGTGAAATGTAGTAACTTGGACTTAAGACTTTGTCAGTGGCATATGTTTCCATACGGTAAACCAACTTTTTCATACACATGGAAATTGCCGGAAAATGTTAAGTTGGCAGACTTCTGGGTTTGCTTTACTTGAATGCCTGCATTGGTACTTTATTTCTATTGTATCTAATTAATATATAATAAATATATGCAATAAATAAGAACTGTTGTGGTAAACTAGGTCAAATTTTCAGAATACGCCATTGATTTCATATTTAATGTCCTCCAGAGTTTATAGATGGAGTGACGAACGCAGCCGTGTCCCATAAAAGAAAAAAAAGAAGATCGGTAAAATATGTGACAAAATCCAGCAGTTGATTAGGCCATTTTTCAAGGCATCGCGCAGCAAGGCCACTTACGAGATAAGTCTATTGCCCCGCTTTTCCGAAATCATTATCTTCCGTCGCAGACGAGCGCTCCACCCTGCACCCGCTCTCTTCAGGCGCGGGAATTACGTCAGAGCCCTTTTCCCGCCCACGCCGCCATTTGTTTAGTTTTGAGTTACTGGCGGGAGGGGGCCGAGCGACAAACCGCGGGAAGCGGCCGCAGTCTTTGTGTTGGGATCAAAAGCGCTCCCGGGCCAGGAATTGGGACAGGAAGGGGCCCGTGATATTTTCCACTCGCCTCTTCTGCCTACCGAGCGAGGAGGAGAAAATTCCCGCGCTTTCCCCAAGCCTTTATGCGGGAGAGCCAATAACAATTCATCAGGTTTTTTGATCCAAGTTATCCTGCAGGTTACATACAATTACCACCGCAGATATACAGGGCGTTACAAAAAGTGTTGACCACTTTAGGGTATGTAGGTTAGCCCGGCACAAATACATACTGTAACGTGGATCGTTATATGTTCTTAAGGTCATCAGTACGCACACTTCATTCTTTTCATGATCCTTGGCACGTAACTGTTGATCGGAGCCGGGCTATTGTTAACTGGGACACCCTGTACTTAAGGCAAGGCATTTAATGAGATAAGCCCGACCCTGTGGCCGAGTGGTTAGCACATCGCGCTTTGACGCCAAGGGTCCCGGGTTCGAATCCCGGTCGGGCTTGGTTGTTTGTGAATGTCCATTCATCAATTTCATAATTTCATCACTCATCCCCATCTTCGCAAATTAGCCAAGAGGCACAAAACGCGAAGTAAAATAAACTAAATCAATCAATCAATCAATCAATTAATGAGATAAAAATCACTAAAAATGCACGTTGAAAGGACCAACTTGGAATTCGATTTTTGCCTTTTGCATCCAAAGGCAGGGAGGGACATATGAACTCTTGAACAAATCAGGTTGACCAACTGTCATGGCGGCAGAAATTTCCTGAGGGATCCTGCATTGCCAACTGCAGAGCAACAATTCGGGGTTCAAGGTGCGGCTAGCCTAACGGTCGTCGCCGTTCGGCATACGAAGGGTCTCCCAACGACAGCAGGTGTTGTTTACGACGGAACTAAAAGCAGGTGTGCAGCACCACAGCTTTCTGCACTTCGAAACTCCCACATCTGGAGACGAAAAGTCTGGTTAGGTCTGGTGTGGGTTTCAAAAACTGAATTCCATGACGCAACAGGTCTCTGAGGCCAGAGCATGCCAGAGCATTTTCTTCATTGGGGGACGTGTAATCGAGCCCCATCTCCGCTGTTTTCTGGATTTCGAGACTAAAGCCCGAGAGTTCTAATTTTGAAGTAGCTCCCCAATTGTTCTTACGCTGCATCAACGTTTCAACCCCGCTTGGAGAGTTGTGTTTCAAATGGTGATTCCTATCCTGAATGCAGGAACATGGTACAGTCACGGACACTTCTGGGTTGTAACAATCCCATTAATTTTCAATGTGATCGTTACAACCCTTAAGTGTCCATGACTGTACATTTCAGCAGTGGAACGGGTCCTCCAACACCACCACATAGACCACCACAGTGAAACAATGAGTGGGACATCAATTTGGATTACCCTGCAAATTACCCTGCAAAGTATATATGTACTAACTGATTACCCTGGGTTGCCCGTGTATTTATTTATCCCAATCTTCTATTAAGCCCCTATCACACGGAACTGGATTTCTAGTAGGAATGCCCTAGTTGGCGCTGGTAGCAATCATGGCCGCCTGGCTGACTGCTTGACTGGTTTGGAGGAATAGTACATGTTCGAATTGCTACTTGCTTTCCTCGACTGGATTCTGTGGAACAGCCAATCAGAGCAAAGTTTCGCCATGTGAAGATAATCTGTGAGTGTGCAAAGGAGCTCTTTTGTCTGCTCCCTCGGAAGGGAGAAAAAAATTACATCGACAAGTACGCTGATAAGTATCGTGTGAGGCGAAAACTAGCAAATTGGTAGCCAGTTCAGTGCCAACTAGGGCATACCTACTGATATTCCAGTTCCGTGTGATGCGGGCTTTAGACAGGAAAATAATGAATTCTAACTATAGTGTAAAATGTAATTAATTTTATTTGCAGGTATTTAAAAGTATAAGCAAAGTATACAAATTATAAAGTGAAATCTTTTACAAATTCACTATAATATTAATTATAAACAACATTTTCAAATTAATTGAACGGGATTGGGAGTGTCACTATTCATCTTAGCGACCACGAAAGCTATGGATTCCACAGTAATATCGGTCGTTTTTGATGATTTTTACATGTTACCCTCTTCCCACCCCCACCCGTAGGGGTGTCTTAACCTCACAATATTTCTTTCCAGATTGTAAGTCATATGTGTACCTAGTTCCACTTTATGCACAGTAAGGCTAATCGGGACTGAACCTACAGTTTAAAGTGGGATACGAACCACTTGTGCCTCCACCGGGTATCGAATCCGGGACCCCTTGATTACAAGGCGACGACGCTACCACTGCGCCATCAGGGAGGACCGCGTTCGAGAGTTATACCGGAACAAACATACATACATATATACATCCATTTTTATATATATAGAAGATATATGTGGGTGTGTATAAACTCTGTATAGTTAGAAAAGGCGCAAACAATTAATAAAAACTTAACAAATCTACTTGAAATACTTTAATAATAAAGACGACAATATGTCTTTATTATGTCTATCTCATCCCAACTGCCATTTCCACGCTCGTAAATATGACGTTTCCCACACACAGTGACATAAACTTAAATTGAGGGATTATCTGCAAGTAAATTTACCTTTTTGTTATGAACTAACTGCAATAAAACGCTTGCCCTGATGTTGCACATACGTGTGCTGTAAATTTAAAAGTGGCAACACTGTCAGGAAGAGGTGATAAGACCGTGCATGTGCTTCAGGCATTGAGCATTTTCAGTTGGGACCCTTCTCGATGCATGGTGTGGCACAAGTGGTCTACGGAGCGCGCCCACCAGCTGCAACAATCACATTCAACGCACAGTGTTGCCACACATCTACTATCCACATTGAAGTTGCAAAGTACGGCAACAGCGTATCCGCAGTCATGTGACTGAGACTCCACGTGGAGTAGACGAGCAGAATGCCAGCTGAGCCCATTGGCTGAAGGTTGAGTGTGATTGGACGAAAACAACTTTCCCGCTGTTTATCCCAACCCACGTTCGTGGCGGCAACTCTCTTCAGATCTTGGACGTTAACCAAGTAAACGAGTCATCTATATGTACAAGGTTGAAATGAACACCATCTTGCTTACTGTCCTAAAATATGTTTGTAAAGGTAGAACAGCGATTGTGAATCAAAATGCAAGCGGGCCGTAATAAAAATGCACGAGAGTGTCATCAAGACTTGCATGAAGTGAGTTGCACAATGGTGACAATATGGGGAACCCAGCATGATCAAATTTTTCTCATGCTGAGATTGTTCTCACTGACACATCCCAACCTCCTCAAGAAATGCACTTACCCATTGTGCAACCATCAATTACGGATAGGTATTGTTGCTACAGGCGTCATGCAAGTCTTGATGACATTTTTCGTTCCCACAGCAATTCCTTCGTTTAGCAATGTTGAGGCATCAGTAGCCTATTTACCCCTTCGTTTACCATTGTTGAGACATTAGTAGCCTTGTCTTACAACAGCAATTCCTTGTTTACCATTCTTTAGGCATCATTAATCTTTCTTTCCAACAGAAATTCCTTCGTTTACCATTCTTGAGGCATCACTAGCCTTTCCCTCCCACAGCAATTCCTTGTTTAACATTCTTGAGGGATCATTAGCCTTTCTTTCCCACAGCAATTCCATCGTTTACCATTGCTGGGGCATCAATAGCCTTTCTTTCCAACAGCAATTCCTTCAATTACAATTGCAAAGGCATCATTAGCCTTTCTTTCCCACAGCAATTCCTTCGTTTAGCAATGTTGAGGCATGAGTAGCCTATTTTCCCCTTCGTTTACCATTGTTGAGACATTAGTAGCCTTTTCTTACAACAGAAATTCCTTCGTTTACCATTTCTGAGGCATCATTAGCCTTTTCCTCCCACAGCAATTCCTTGCTTACCATTCTTGATGGATCATTAGCCTACATCAATTCCATCGTTTACCATTGCTAGGGCATCAATAGCCTTTCTTTCCAACAGCAATTCCTTCATTTACAATTGCAAAGGCATCATTAGCCTTTATAGTCCACAGCAATTCCTTCGTTTAGCAATGTTGAGGCATGAGTAGCCTATTTTCCCCTTCGTTTACCATTGTTGAGACATTAGTAGCCTTTTCTTACAACAGAAATTCCTTCGTTTACCATTTCTGAGGCATCATTAGCCTTTCCCTCCCACAGCAATTCCTTGCTTACCATACTTGATGGATCATTAGTCTACAGCAATTCCATCGTTTACCATTGCTGGGGCATCAATAGCCTTTCTTTCCCAAAGCAATTCCTTCATTTACAATTGCAAAGGCATCATTAGCCTTTATAGTCCACAGCAATTCCTTCGTTTACCATTGTTGAGGCATCAATAGCCTTTCTTCCCAACAGCAATTCCTTCAATTACAATTGCAAAGGCATCATTAGCCTTTCTTTCTCACAGCAATTCCTTCGTTTAGCAATGTTGAGGCATCAGTAGCCTATTTTCCCCTTCGTTTACCATTGTTGAGACATTGGTAGCCTTTTCTTACAACAGCAATTCCTTGTTTACCATTCTTGAGGCATCATTATTATTTCTTTCCCACAGACATTCCTTCGTTTACCATTCTTGAGGCATCATTAGCCTTTCCTTCCCATAGCAATTTCTTCGCCTACCACTGTCCAGGCATCAGTATCTCTCCCAATCCTTCGTACAATTTCAAACCATTAGTTTTCCATTTTATAAGTGTTGCTCCTCCTTAACAGTGTGCTAATAATTGCCGTTGCCCTTTCCGTGGATGTTCTTCCGTAGTGCATCACGTACTTGTTCGAACCTCAAAGCAAACCTTCACCTATTCTGCCAGGCCTAGTTTACCCTTCAATCGACCATCATCACTTTATGATGTTCCCTCAGGGTCGGAGGCGATTTCTTCCCCGAAAGCCAACCGAAGGCCGGCAGACAAGCCTTGGCAGACTAGTGGTCAGCCGGCGATTAATTATCGCTTCCTTTGCTCCCCCTCCCGTAAATTAGCAGGGGGCGCTGTTTGCACAAGTCTCCAAAGGGGTAATCGACTGGCCGCCACCTCGTGGATGCGCACGCGCGTCATCCTGTGTAAACAGGGCCGGAGAGTGAAAACATTTACGTCAAGTGCCCTTCCTGTTACTAGATCGATCGTCAGCTTTTCTCATCCACTTCCCCCTGCTGCCATCTGCCGTTAATTCTGGAGGGTAAAAAAGCCAAGTTGTTTCATCAACGCACGCAATCCTCAACGCAGCATCACAAAGATTCTTCTTAATATTTCTCCACGACTTCGGAATCTAATTATGCACGCGCCCAGAAAGAGACTAAGCCGAAGGAATAAGCGCGTGTAAAATTGCTTCACTCAAATAATAGCATTGCGGTATCTTATACTTAAAAAAAAGAAGTTGCCGTGGCTTAACTCGCTCCTCCTTTTTGCGTTTCTAATTTTCGTCTTTCTCGAGCAATTTGTCAGCCGAATCTTAAACCGCCCTTCCCCCTTTTTTTTATATAAAAAATTGCATTAAGGTTCCCCAGACTTGGAAGTAATTCTTGAAAAGCCATCACCGGAATATCAAAGGACTTTGTGAGAGCCGAGGCCATGTGGAAGGGAGGGCGTAGGCTGCAATTTTGTTTCGTCTGAAGATGCAAGATTAAGGCTTAGTCGTTACAAGGCAGTTTCATTTAGCGAGACGCCCGGAGGTTTAAATGCTGGCTGGTGTGTAACCTCCTGTAGCATCGCAAGGTGGGTCTCTTTTATGTGGGTCTTCACTCGCAAACTAGACAGGAGGAGTGAGAGAAGCAAGCAAACACAGAGAGGAGAGAGAGAGGGGAGAAAGAGACTGTGAACGAAATATTTTCTGGTAGGATCTGCTTAGACTGTTATTACGAGGGTTGGGGAGTAAGTCATGGCAACCCAGTAATAATTCGACAATCGAAGGATGTATTAAAAATTTGTTATATATAGAGGGTTATTATAAATGATGGACCCATTTTCAAAACATCATATTTATTGAGGTACAAATCCAAAGTGAACAAGCTATATACCAATGGAAAGAGGAAGGTTCAAAGTTTGTTACCACAGTGTTTGTAACTGTTATAAATGTTCAATGTGGCCACCGTTGGACATCGTCCTCTGACACACGCGGTCGGCCTGTGCTTTTTCCTTTGCACACACTTCCAGTCGCTTGAAATCGCTGAAACCAACGGCTAATGATTTTCCTAGTTGGTGGTTTGCTACCGAATTCGGTACGGAATGCCCACTGCACTGCAATTTGCGACTCACTTTTCGCGAACTCAAGCACGCAGAAAACCTTGTGCTCCAAGGTCGCCATCTCGCTCACAACTGACAGAGACGGCCCTCTCGCGAACTCTACCGGCCGCTTCCGCAACCACCACAGCTCACCAGAAACTTTGAACCTTCCTCTTTCCATTGGTATATAGCTTGTTCAATTTGGATCTGTACTTCCCTAGCTATGACGTTTTGAAAATGGGTCCATCATTTATAATAACCCTGTACAACTGAAAAAGTATCATTATGGATATTTTGTTGGTAGGAATCATGAAAGAAAACCCAAGCAACACTGTGACGTACACATGTAGTAATGTACAAGTTACAAAAACCTGTCTGACCCTGTGACATACACATGTGCACATGTTACAAACTTGTCTGATTATGACAAACCTTCGAAATAATAATCCCGCGTTGTCCACAGCGCAGTAGGTCACGTACACAAGCAGCCTTATGTGGCCTTGCATTATCGTGGAGTATGGTTGCATTATGCAGTAGATCTGGACGCTTCTCCCTAACGGCACGTCGTAGATGTCGCTGCAGGAAGTCTTTCACATCGATGGCACCGTGCAGTGGACAATGCGGGAGATTATTTCGAAGGTTTGTCATTAATCAGACAAGTTTTTGTAACATGTGCACATGTGTATGTCACAGGGTCAGACAGGTTTTTGTAACTTGTACAAGTGTATGTCACAGGGGTGCTTGGGTTTTCTTTCATGAATCCTACCAACAAAATATCCATAATGGATACTCTTTCAGTTGTATATAACAAATTTTTAATACATCCTTCGATTGTCGAATTATTACTGGGTTGCCATGACTTACTCCCCAACCCTCGTATTATTTTTCACTTTCTCCTTTTTCTTCTATTTTTCTATTTCTTTCTTTCTTTCTCTATGTTTCAACTATTATTATTGTCCATCTGTCTGCCTACATGCCTGTCTGCATGTCTATCTATATATCTAAAATTTAAAAAATCGACTACTTTGTGTGGCAAGTAGACCATGAGTTCAAAATTATTTGAAAAAAGTGGTTCTTTTGCTACACAAATATAGCATATATAACAATATGTACCAATTAAACAACCTTAATCTAACATGTAGATATTGGACCAAAATTTAAAGAAATATATAATTAAGTGTAACAATGAAACCAACGGTTCAGAATTATTTGAAAAAAGTTATCCTTTTGCCACATAAATATAACACATAGATCTGTCTCCCCCTCTTCTACCGTTCTCTGTTTCTCTATTCTTTTCTCTCTTGCTTGCTTATATATATATTTCGTACTCTGCCTTGCTATCTCATTCTATTACTATATTTATCTTTATTTCTACCTCTATTCCCTTCCTCCTTCTTTGTTGATAGTTCTCTCTGTGTGTCTACTCTTATAAATAGTTTTGATAATTTCTATTTTATTCTATTAAATAGGCTAAGACTATTTCACGGTGGGCGGCGCACTCGGAGAGAGGGAGGGAAGGGAGTTTTCATCGTACAAGTTCACCCTTGAAACTTTCCAAAAAGGGCACCTTACCCTTCCGACGTCTGTGTGTTTTAAAGCTTCTTCAAAAATATATATTCTAGAACATACTTTCCTTGCAAATTCACGCACTCACACATTCAGTGACGTACGTATTTACCAGAGAGAAAAACACACTCTAGTGGAAACTCCTCACAGTAGAATCTAAAACGTGCTCCATGCACAAACATCTAGGAGTAAAAAAAGCAATATATATGCTGATCGAAGCCACATTACTATGTAGATTTGAACTTTAACTCATTTCCGACATTTTAAAACTCTATCCAATCACAGAATGCTCCTTCCCTTTTTTAGCTTTTTTTCTTCTGCACAGAAACTGCGCATCCACATCGTGACGTAGTAGATGAAGCTCCTCCTACTCATAGCTTCTGGTTCTTCTGCGCATCCTTCAC